>NC_135478.1:118092635-118412010 GCF_052094955.1 Ictidomys tridecemlineatus
CCCCACAAGGCCTAGCACAGGCCCAGGCTCTGGCAGAGGCCAGCCCAGGCACAGGGCAGCATAAGGACTGCAGAGGGCCTCCCTGACCTCATCGTCAGTGCCTAAGACACTCTCCACAGCCCTGAGCACATGACCAATTGCTGTGAGATGGTCTGCAGAAAATTCCACAAGCAGGCCAACCTCCATCACCTCCCAGGACAGCCAAGCGGTCACTGGAAGACCAAAATGTGCCCGTTAAGCAATCAGTGGTTTTGAAGCAATTGTTAGACTCTTTTCCATTCCCTTTCCAGAATCTTGAACACTCTTCCTGTAAGGTGCCCAGAGAGAAGGTAGATTCTTACAGAAAGGCTTGAATTTTGAATTTTTTTTTTTTTTTTTTGAGCAGGGTTGATTGGGGTCAGGTTTCTGGAGCACTAGAGGACAGTGTACCCTTGGAGGCTGGTCTCAAACCCATGGAACTTGGCTTTTTCTTTTCCTACCTCGGTGGGGACTGTATGAAGGCTCCTGATGGTCGCCCTTCACTTCACGGCGGGGCATGTGTGTGTGCACGCATAACGTGAAGCTGCGAGTGCGTGTCTGCAGCGTGTGGTGGGTGGGACACAAGATGAGTGTGCGTGAGGCATCTCGTGGGGGTGCATGGGAGAGAGAGGGTTGAGAGGACAGGCATTTAATCAGGTGAGTAGCTCGGAGCCCTTACACTGAGCATCTGCAGTTAAGTACCCTTTTTAATCTGTAGGCCCCAATTCCAAACCCACAGGGCAACAGGGTTGACGCGTGTCATTAGTAATGCCAAAGTCGGTTACGGAGCGTAGGGGTCCTCCTCACATGTGACCATCAGTCCTATGGCCCAGGAGGCAGAACGTCCTCTCTCTGTTAACAAGGCCTAACTGGAGACTCCAGGAGTGAGCGGCAGAATGGGCCAGAAGGAGGGAAACTGAATCCAGACCTATGTCTTGCATGACACCCTCCAGCCTCTGGGGGCTCAGAAGCCAATCCAGGATCATATTTTCCCAGGGCGATCAGGGACAGAGGAGCTCAGGTTCACAAAAGCACTTGCATCAGATGAGCTCCCCCTGCAGTTCCAGCTGCCAGAGCCACACGGGCTTTTCGCTTTCACTGTGCAACACCCAGGCTCTTATGACTGAAAATGGTCTTCAAGGTCACTCTGAGGGCCATTTCCCTTGTCCACTGCCTGCTAAGAGCAAGGTGCTCTGGAAAGAGCACAGGGAGCACAGGCAGTGTTCTTAGGAGCCTGGCGAGGCGGTGCAGGATGGGCGTGCCTCTCGCCAGCTGCTCCAGACAGACCCAGTGGTCAGGTGTACGGACTTCCGTCTCCTACAAATGCACTGGTGCAAGTCCTATTGAAACACTGACTGACCCTTAACAAGTGAGAAGCAGCAGAGGTGGAGGATAATGAGAATATCACTGCTCAGCTCCTACGGGGCCTGCTTATGATGGGAGTCCTGCGGCCAGGGCTCACCGTGCTGCAGAGCACACCTCAGCTTGCTCTAGGCACAGCAGTCCCGACACGTCACAACGGAACGCACATTCTAATCCCCCGTGATCCCCTTAATGAGGAGAACCGGAGGGGTGTGCGCACCTCTGTTTATAATCCTCTAAATCCAGGTAAATTGTACACATTTAAAATTTCTATGCAAATAATGTCATGAGAGTCACCGAACCAAGTCTCTTTGGTCTCTGTAATGAGACCACTTAACAGAGGGCCAAGGTGTGCCCCAGTGCTAGCAGCCTGGGGCGAGGGCTGCTTGCACAGACACCAGAGCCCACCACTGGCTTCTCTAGATCTCCCTGGGACCATTCGACATCGGGAAGAGACAGGCAGAGCGGGACCTCTGGGAGGAGTCATGGAGCCCCTCCGCATCCCCTTGGCTTTGGACAGTGGTATTTGTTGATGTCTGAATTGAACTTTGGGTGGAAATGGTTCCCTGTTTGTCTGCAGTGTTTGCTTCCTGGTTTCCAGAAACACTGGTTTTTTGAAGCAAGTCAAAGTAACAGAGGATTTTCCTTTGTTAACATCGGGCCTCTTACCCCGGGGAGACCCCGTCCCCTCTCTCTCTCCAAAGCATACTCCCTTCTCACTCTAATTGGATTTTCTGAAAGGACCCCTTTCCCCTTCTCTCTTCCAGATGCTGAAGATACAGCACTGTACAAAGAGCCCCTGGCTGGTGTCGTTCTTGTCTTTTTCTGCCACATTAACCCGGTAGGGGGTTTAACAGCCCGAGATTTTGAAAAGCTGTTGTCAAGTCGTGAAAGCCCCCAACGGCAACTTAAATGGTTATTAGCTGGTGGGAAACGTCCCCTGCATTCTAATACCTCCATTTAAATAACAATAATAAAGAAAATAATAACAATAAGAGTAAACTCCATGCCTTCACAGCCATGATTATACCCTACCACCCACAGTCCACACAGTCTACAGCGAATTTATACTGGGCCTGGGGGTAGGACGCAGCTTTTGGCTCCGTTGACATGTCTGATTTTGCAGCCTGCCAGCAGGGGGCGCCCAAGTCATCTAGCAGCTAAGCCTGAGCTTCCGCGACATCACATCGCGGATAATTCCTTTAAACAATCCAAGGCATAGACAAAAGAGCCAAGGGGGTTCCTTGCTCTATTAAAAGCCCTGAAACACATGTATTTGCCAAATGGAAAGGTGCAGAATTAATTGGAAAAGAGATGGAATTTGTATTCCTCAGCTCCCTTGGGGGTTTTATAATTAATAAATATTTGTGAAGCCTTTGATAAGTATGAAGTACCATCTATGTGCAGAACAAAACAAGCTTTTGCAGGTGTCACAATGTACACCTGCATTCTGCATTAGACTTGAGACATGGAAATTAAGAATAAGGGCAATAATAGTGCCACATAGTGACCCTTGATCACATGGCAGGCCTTTCCCTAAATTACTGCTTTCCTCAAAATGATCCATTGCTATTCCTATTTTATAGATTTCTGTAAAAAGCCCCAAAAGCTATGTATGATTCAGTCACTTGTCCTGGGAGACTCAGCCAGTAAGCAGAAGAGCCAGATTCAAATTGGGCTGTCTAGCCCATCCTTCCCAGCTCCAGACTGGTGTTTTCTGCCGCCCTATTGTGTAGCCAGCAAGACAAGATGTGTGCATTCCTTATGCTAAGGATTCCCTAAAGGGAAGGGCAACACAGGAAAGACCAGGCGTTCCCATTAATAAAGTACAAATTGCACAGGTAATAATAATAAAAAAACTGATTTGGCTATAGGACTTCTAAAATAACATCTCGAGTGGTTTTATTTCCTTATGTATATTCAATACTTTATGAAATATCTACAGATGTGAAAATTATAGTAAATACGTTCTGGAGTCTTAATTGCTAAACAATTACAAAGTCACTAAACAAGAGGTGGCAGGTTGCCCTGTGGCTTTATTCATCTCTTTCCAGAGAGGAGCAAAATCATAAAGTCGTCTTCGACACAACAGGTTTCTATGGTTACGCGAGACGTAAATATATTATATGTCCTGTGCGTCGTGAAAAGACCAGCCAGGCGCTGTGTGCCGCAGACCCCCAGAGGGAGCGCGCTCGAGGGGAAGGCTCTCCACAGCCAGCTAAATATTTGTTTCTGGGTTTACAATGGGTAGGAGCAGGAATAAAAGCTGCTGGTCCTAGAGAGACTGTCTACACACCTCAGGGAATGTGTCCGCACGAGGGCCTCAAAGAAATGCAGGCAATGAAATGGCTTCTGCTTTGTCAGGCTTGAAAGCGGGTCCTCAGTGAGCCCCGAGGGCACAGACGGTCCACCTCCCTCCTGGATGCAGGCGGCCCATCTTCTCCCACTGGGCCTCTGCACAGAATCTACACGGGCCCAAATTACTCTGCTGGTGGTCTATTTTTATTTTTTCAGCCTTAAAGAAGAACAGGGTAATGGATCTTGAGAAAGCATATAAGAAAAGTAACTTCTATGTCAGACAGGATCGGGGTGCAGACCTCGGCATCCAGGATTTACTATTTGCACCATAAGAAGTGACAAATTGCAATAACTATGTCATTAGGACTCAAGATGAAAGTATTGGAAAATTCAAATTCAAAGAGCAAGGGTAATAAGAGCTTCAATTTCTGCAGGGTTATTTTTATTGCATGAATTGTAGCAGTGTTAAATGAGGAAAGGCGGCTGCCCATTGAATGGAATGGCTGACACTCTGAACGAGGTCCTCTCCTGACTGGGCAGTGCCGCGCTGCTCACCTGCCCTTGGCTGCACTCGAGCTAGAGGCCCTGGAGTCCAGGAAGGTGCTTACAGGGCAGCTGTGTTCCTTTTTCGCTTTTAATGATTAGAGGAAAGAAAAGGAAGCACAGGGCAACAGTTCCTAGAAAAAAAAGAAGCAAGCTGTTCTGGAAAGACAGGCTTTAGCTAGATAAAGTGCACACTGGTGTCTAGAGCAAAAGGTAGTGCTGCTGAGGGACACTTGATTTTTAGGGGTTTAAGACTGTATTAGCCAGGTGCAGTGGCACACACCTATAATCCCAGAGGCACGGGAGGCTGAGGCAGGAGGATCATAAGTTCAAAGCCAGCCTCAGCAACTTAAGTGAGGCACTTAGCAACTCAGAGAGACCCTGTTTCTAAATAAAATATAAAAAAGGTCTGGGGATGTGGCCCAGTGGTAAAGCATCCCTGGGTTCAATCCTCAGTATCAAAAAAAAGAGAAGAATATATTAAATAATCCTTCTTTTAAATATAAATGTGTACTGATGCTTATTAGCCAGAAAAAGGCTCAAACAAATCTTGGATACATTTGCGGAGTCCAAGGGACGATCATTGTTAGGAGACTGCACAGGGTCTCTGTCGGGGAAGGCAGGCACACAGGCGGGTACTGGCCCTCTGGGAGGAGGGAGGACTGTGTTCCTGCAGCTGTGCCTCAGGATCCAAAAACGTGGTGGGGGCAGGAATGGGGAGGATGATGACATAGACCAAAGTGGGGCCATGGGGATCCCAGGATGGCCGAGTGTGGCAGGCTGCTGGCCCACACGAGGCCTCCTAATGAGTAGCTTGGACTGATCCGAAGACATGGAAACATCAGGCTGAGGCTATGCCAAGGGTCCCCCCTGGGTCTGGGGCCATCTCAGCTGGCTGCTACGTGTGCCACATGCACAACACAAAACCAACATTTCCGGGCTGAAACGTAGAGTTCCAAATGTGTCATTTGGATTTCATTTTAAAGTCAGCATTCGAGCCATATCTCTGGCCCAGATAAAAGGAGAAGGGGTCAGGACCAAATCAGTGATGAGACGGGGCATTGCAAAGGACACAGCAGAGGGAGGACGGAGACGGCTTTCCACCCATCCAAGCACCATCTTGTGCCCTGTGCGAAATGTGATCATCCTGATGTGCAGCCAGAGCCCCTCTGTGGGTTCCCTACAGCACAGATCTGCCGCCATCCCCAACCCAGATCATGTCACTCTACACCCTTGGAATGTTCTGCCCTCTTTAGACAGCCCACATCTCTCCCCGCCACTAAACCCTGCTTACTGTGAACCTCCCCCACCAAGGCCATCCCTAGTCCCGACTGGTGAACTCAGCTTCTTTCATCTGACCTGCAGCGCTCCAGGCTCCTGGTACACACGACCTCAGATCCCTCCAGCCCTCGACTACCATGGTGACGAGGGCCCAGCTTTGTGTTTCAGGGTCCACACGCCACGGCAGATCTGGGTTGGTCTCATGCCACAACATCTGTTGGCTTGAACAGCTCAGCGAGGGTGACAGTGTGGGAAGAGGGTAACAAATGATGAGACAGCAGTGTGCGCCCTGGAGAGGGCTCTGAGAAGCAGGCTCTGTCTGCCCCTTCATGCATTCCTCCTCCAGCATTTGCCGAGTCCCCTCCCCGTGGAGTAAAGTACCCACCCTGAGCCCTCAGGGATCTGTGCAGTAGTTCACGGTAGTAGAGGTGAGATGGACACACCCCCAAGGAGGCCCTACAGGAGTGACAGTGACACAGCAGCGTGGGCCATCAGTGATGACGTCCTTGAAGACACCACAGAGGAAGGAAGACACCACGGAGCCAGATGAACAGGAAGGAAGGAGGAAGAGTGCTCTGCTGAGTGTCTGCCATGGTAAGGCCTTGCCAGGGGTTCCCAGATGTGACCTAGTCCCAACATTCACGACCCTCTGTGAGGGGAGATGATGGCCGTTTCCCAGGGGGAAGAGGGAGTCTAAGAATGCCCACCTGGCCCCGTCACCCGGCTGGTAATGCGGGCCCACATCTGATTCCAAGTTTGAGACCTCTCCGGGCCCTCCCCCGCACCCCCTCATTACTCTCATGGGTCCATGCAAGGCTCACAGGCAGCGCACATCTGCCACTCGTCACTGTCGTCCCCACTCCTATTCCTTTGCCCACTACAACTACTCTATGTGCTTATTGTGGATCATTTTGCCTAAATTTCTCTGCCCAAATCTGCAGATATAACTATTTTAATCATGCCTCTGATATTGTTTTGTATAGTTCATTATCTTATTTTCCTACTACATTCTATATGCTCAAGATCTGACAGTGCAGCTTTGTAGATTTTCCCAAAATCTTATGATAAAAAAATTTAAACCTGGGGCTGAGATTGTGGCTCAGTGGTAGAGCACTCGCCTGGCATGTGCAAGGCCCTGGGTTCGATCCTCAGCACTACATAAAAATAAAATAAAGATATTGTGTCTAATTACAACTACAAAAAAATATAAAAAAAGAAAATATCCTATTAAAAAAAATTAAACATAGCCGGGTGCAGTGGCGCATGCCTGTCATCCCAGCGGCTCCGGAGGCTGAGGCAGGAGGATCATGAATTCAAAGCCTGCCTCAGCCACAGCGAGGCCCTAAGCAACTCAGTGAGACCCTGTCTCTAAATAAAATACAAAATAGGGCTGGGGATGTGGCTCCGTGGTCGAGGGCTCCTGAGTTCAATCCCTGGTGCCCCCCACTAAAATAAATAATCCTAAAAGTGTTTTATACTGGATACCCACATACCTATTGCCTTGATTCTATCATTAACATTTTTATAAAATTGCTTTATAGTACATCTGTCTTAACTACTTTCCTCTTTCCATTCAGCCATTCATTTTGCATTTGGATGCAATTCAAAGTAAATTGCATATTTCAACTAAAGTTCCCCTAAATATTTCAGAAGGCATATTATCAGCTAGAGTACAATATTTACTTAAATATTCTAATATAAAATGTATATACAATACAAAATAATGACACAAAATGAACTGCACATCTTAATGCACATAATCATTGAGTTCTGACAAACACATGTGCTTGTGCTCATGGAGCCTATGGAGAAATAAAATGTTACCATCACTCCAGAAAGTTCCTTCATGACCTTTCCCAGGTAATTTCTGCCCCTCCAGGAGGCAAGCATTGCCGTGATTTTCTTCCACCAGAGATTCAGTAAGCCCATTCTAGGACCAAGTTGCTTAGCACCTCACCATTGCTGAAGCTGGCTTTGAACTCATGATCCTCCTGCCTCAGCCCCCTGAGCAGCTGGGATGATGTGGTTCTGAGATTCACCTGCTGACGCCTGAGGGTTTGCTCCACTTCACTGGGAGGACCATCCTGCTGTATGAATGGGCACTGTGCGCTGGTCATTCTCCTACTGAGACACACCCAGCTGTTATCTCGTTTGGTTTAAGAATAAAGCTGCCAAAAACACTCATGTAGAATTCCTCATATGAACATATATTTTCATTTCTCTTGTTGGTCAACACCTCAGAGTGTTGGCCCATTGGGGATGTATACCTTTAGTTTTGTAAAAACTGTTAGAAGTCAGGCAGATTGGTCCTCATCTGTCGTCCCAGCTACTGAGGAGGCTGAGGCAGGAGGATTACAGGTTTGAGACCAGCCTGGGCAATTTAGCAAGACAACCTTGTCTCAAAATAAAGTAAAAAGGACTGGGGATGTAGCTCAGTGTTAGAAAATCTTCCTGGCTTGCATGAGGCTCTGGGTTCAATCCTCAGACTTTACAAAAAAACAACCCGTGAGAATGTTTTCCAGAGTGACTCTACGTTTGTGTCCCCAGATAACAGATGAACCTTCCAGTGTGGCACAGTGCACAGCCCTGTAATCCCAGCAACTTGGGAGGCCGAGGCAGAAGGATCCTTAATTCAAGGCTAGCCTCAGAACTTAGTAAGACCCATCTCAAAATAAAAAATAAAAAGGGCTGTGGGTGTGGCTCAGTGGTAAAATATCCCTGAGTTCAATCTCCAATGCTACAAAAAATATTATAATAAATAGACAAACCTTCTAGTTCCTCTATATCCTCACTAGCATTTGTGATGTCAGCTTTCAAAATTTTATTCCTTCTAGTGGTTTCTTCTTGTGCTTTAAATTACACTTCCATAAATGACTAACAATATTAAATATTTTCAATGTGCATATCACCATCACATAACGTTTTCAATGAAGTATCATCTGTTCAAATCTTCCCACATCTTAGATTGGGTTGTTTGTGCCGTTGTTACTGCAGGAGTCCTTCACGAGTTCTGAGTGGCCCTCCTGTCAGATGTATGATTTGTGGCCTTCCTCTTCATTGTCTTCATGAAGTGTATGATGAGCCCAAGTGTTAAGTAATGACATCTAACTGATAATTTTTTCTTTTATGGTTATTGTTTCCTATAACCTCTCTACCCCTAAGTCAGAAGCCACTCTCCTATCTTTTCTTCTGAAAGTTTTATCAGCTTAGCAGTTGCTTTTTAGTCTATGATCCCTCTTGAATTAACTTTTGTCTTTTTTTTGTGTGTGTGTGTGTAAAGATAAAAAAAATGATTATTTTCACACCTTTCTCCATTGTACTGTTTGTGTGTCTTTGTCAAAAATCAAATGACCAGACAGGCATGATAGCGTATGCCTGTAATCCCAGCAGCTGGGGAGGCTGAGGCAGGAAGATCGCAAGTTCAAAGTCAGCCTCAGCAATTTAGCAAGGCTCTAAGTAACTTAGTGAGAACCTGTCTCAAAATAAAATATGAAGAGGCCCAGCTTGCCCGGCTTCGCCCGCGCGGCTGGAGTCAAGATGGAGGAGTATACGAGAGAGCCTTGCCCCTGGCGAATTGTGGATGACTGTGGTGGGGCCTTTACGATGGGTACCATAGGTGGTGGTATCTTTCAAGCAATCAAAGGTTTTCGAAATTCTCCAGTGGGAGTAAACCACAGACTACGAGGGAGTTTGACAGCTATTAGAACCAGGGCTCCACAATTGGGAGGTAGTTTTGCAGTTTGGGGAGGCCCGTTCTTTATGATTGATTGTAGTATGGTTCAAGTCAGAGGAAAAGAAGATCCCTGGAACTCCATCACTAGTGGTGCCTTAACAGGAGCTATACTGGCAGCAAGAAATGGTCCAGTGGCCATGGTTGGGTCAGCTGCAATGGGTGGCATTCTCCTAGCTTTAATTGAAGGAGCTGGTATCTTGTTGACAAGATTTGCCTCTACACAGTTTCCCAATGGTCCTCAATTTGCTGAAGACCCCTCCCAGTTGCCTTCCACCCAGTTACCATCCTCACCTTTTGGAGACTATCGACAATATCAGTAGAACTTTTTTCCCAGGATTTCTTTAACAGAATGAGCTGTAGTTCAAGAAAGATTTCAGAAGATCAAGTTGCAGTCTGTTTTTAAAACCATAGGTGGAACAACTGTGGCCAAATAGGCTATGAAGAGACATTTAGCACTTTTTTCTATTTAAAGGAACGTGGAGGGGGGGAATAAAAGATGCCACATTTATGTATTCACACTCGGATTGCATTTGTGATCAAAATAAATATCTAATGTCCTTAAAAGAAAATATAATAAGTGCTTAGAAGATGAAGGACCAAAGGGCAAATAACAGTGGAACATGACCATCATTTCCTTAGGGACTTCTCTGCCTGGTTTTATGTGTTCTATTATTCAAACAATAAAAAGCTCCTGGAACTTAAAAAAAAAAAAAAATGAAAAAGGGCTGGGAATGTGGCTCAGTGGTAAGGAACACACATATACACACACACCCTCTTTCTCTCCTCCCACCCCCAGGCCTTGAGTCTACTGCTACCATTAAAAGACTTTTGATAATGAATTTAATATCCTCAATAAACAAAGGGCTATTTATATTTTGTTTAATCTAGCATTAGTTTTCAGTACAATAAAATTTTCAAGGGGTGTTTGTAGAATTCACTGGTGTAAGGCTGTTGTCAGGCTCTCCCTCCTGCCACTGCCACCATAGGAGAGTCTGATTTCTTATGTCATCGTGCATACTTCCAGAAACAAGGGGAAGCTCAACTGGGGTTTTGCCCTTTGTTTCCCATCCCTGCGGCTCCCCATCCCTGCTGGACACCGGTTAGCACTCTCCTCCCGCCCACATTACCGCCAGCGCGCCCCTGACACGGGTCTTCTGGCATCTGCGCCCTCTGCTCTGCCATCTAAAGACATCTTAGTTTTTCTTTCCGTCACCTTTGGCCATTTATAGAATTCCGACTGAAGACGTCACCCACTGTCTTTGCCCTGTGTCCTTCTGAAGGGACATCCCCAGTCCCTTCTATGTCATGTGCTGATTTTCTCTTGTTGCTTTCTAGATTTTTTCCTTTATCTTGTTTATAAAAGGCAGGCAGTGACATGCCTAGGCGTGGCTCTTCTCCTTGTTTATTCTTCTTAGGCTTCTCTGAGCCTTATAAATTTTTAAATGACTTATGTCTTTCACCAAATTTGGGAATATTTCAGCCATTATTTCTTCAAGTGTTTTTCTGCCTTGAAATCTTTTTTTTTTCCTTTGACTCAAATGACATACACGTTAGATCTTCCGATATTGTCCCACAGATCTGAGACTCTAGTTTTTATTTTTTCAATCTCTTTTCTCTGTGTTTTTAATATTTGATAACTTCTCACTGATCTGTCCTCAAGCCTACCCATTCATTTGTTATTTACATTATGTTGCTAAGTCCATCCAGTGGATTTTTAATTTCAGACATTGTATTCTTCAGCTCTAGAATTTCCATTGCATCATATTAAATTCTTAGTTCTCTGGTGAAATGTCTTATATTTTTAGCCACTGTGGATATAGTTCATGAGCAAATTCATAATTGGTTTGAATTTCTTTCTGCTATTTCAACATCTGAGTCTTTTTTATTTATTTTTTTGATACTAGGTATTGGACCCAGGAGCTGTTTACCACTGAGCTACATCCCCAGTTCCTTTTTTTAAATTTTGAGATAGAGTGAGTCATCTTATAGATGGTATCAACTTACCTTCTTTTCCATGACATATGAGTCACATTTTCCTGTTTCTCTGGTGATTTTGCAACCTGTCAAGGACACGGTTTTGATGTGGATTCTGTTATATTTCAATAAAAAGTAATTATTTTTTGGTTTCAAAGCAGGGAGCTAACTTCATTGAACTTGATCAAATGGGAAATTTGGGATGAGTGGCAACTCAAATCTTGATTTAGTTCTTATATCTTAAAAATCTGTCCCCTGAATTTGTGATTCAGGGATCAGCCAGAGACTTGGACTGAGTCCACATTTAAAATTTGGTTTAAAATTTGGTTTTCCACTCTCTGGGTCCTTCCATCCCAGGACAGAGGCCCCTCATTTTCCAGAAGCTGTGGTTTCCTAGAATACTGTCATCTGGTTCTTCAGATCAGAAAGGCTGTCGTTTACTACTGGAGTTTTAAATGACAAATGTGGCTACTGACCATGCTCTGACCTCAGGCTAAATGCCATAAAGTGGCAAGCACGCAGCCATGCCCTTCTGTGCTTTGGCACCCTCTAGAATCTGTCGACTTTTGTTCCCTTTCAAGCACCTCTGGGTAATAGTGTTTTGAGTTACTTGTGGGAGGACTGTTCTAGAAGGAGCTTGAGCGTGACCACTGCAATGTCCACTGCTACATAGCACCCCAGGGTGTATTCCTGCCACACTATACCTGCCCACCATACCTGTGGCAGGTATGCAACTGGGGATGGCGCCAACTCCCAGGTTTTGATGCTCATTTGTGTTACTTCTGTGCCTTCATCTTGACAGCAGCATGCTGAAAGCAGGAACTCAATTTTTAAATATTATTTGTAAATATTATTTCAAACAACCCAGGCTGGTGCTCAAATAACCCAGGCTGGGAGGCATCTGGATGAAGATTCTATACCAAGCAAAAGTCAGAGTGAGACCAGAACCTGGCCTGGGAGCGGCTGGGGAAGACAGCAGCATGGCTGTTGCCAGGCAGAGTTGAGTGCTGAAGTGGGGACCGGGCAGATGCAAGTCCACACAGCCTTCACAAAGCAGTCCACCATATTGACCGTCACCCTCCAGAAGCAAGGGGACAGAGAGTGGTGTTCTAGAAGGTTCTATGCCTGCAGAGTGTTGACTGAACCATAAAGAGACTGGGGTCCAGGGATCTGGGTTAGTGCCCTCTCTTTTGGTCCAGATTGAGGGGACAGGAACCAGGATAAGCAGGTTGGTGGGGTGGGGATGGGTGGAAGCAGGCGTGTGCTTATTGGTTTTCCTGGAGAGGAGGGAGAAGCACAATATTTTTCTTAGTTGTAGATGGACACATGCCTTTATTTTTATGTGGTGACGAGGATCCAACCGAGTGCCTTACATGTGAGAGGCAAGTGCTCTGACACTGAGCCACAACCCCCCCGGCCCGGGAAGCATAATATTGATGATCACTTTAAGTGTAGTTTGTGAGTCTGCTCCTCAGGAGACGAGATGAAGGAGCAATGGGAGGAATGTCCTAGAAAGCCCTGTCTGTGGGTTTGGAGTCTGGGGAGGTGGTGATATCACTGACACACAAATCCGAGGGAAAAGGATGACTTCAGGCTTGGATGAGGTCTTTGAATTACCTCGGGGGCCCCTCTGACTTCCAAACTCTCTGATTCTGTTTCCAAGTGTGGTTTTTATGATCACGTTATTTATGTTCCAATGCGCATTTGTGTTACTTCTGTGCCTTCAACTTGACAGCAGCATGCTGAAAGCAGGGACTCAATTTTTACTTTTCAAAGTAACATTCTGTGGTATTTTTTAAAAGAGTCTAACACTTGGATTTTTATAATCTTTTATTAACTGCTGGTAACTACTACTAATGATGTGTACTTGTTAGATCTTTAAATAAATAAAACATCTATGCTGGAGATCACAACCCTATCTGCAGCTCCAATCAGTACCGCTTGGCAGAGGCAAGTGCAGATCTGGAGGCGAATTCCGGCTGCTCCATTTTCAAGTGGTATGTGAGGTACCCTCCCTCATCTCTCTGGGCCTCTGTTCTCTCACCTGTGAGGTGGTTAATGCCGTCCACCTTACAGGGTGATTGTGACATCACACAGTCAACAGAGAGCACCTGGCTCAGCGCTGGGCACACAGAGTGCGCAGGGATAGATTTTTGGGGTGCGTTGGCTTTAATACATCTTCACAGTGTTGCTCCCTCTGATCTCTACAATTTTTCCCCCTGATATTTTTGAAGATGGGAGGCAAAGTATTTCTGAGCTCAGAACATTCCATTTACCATTTAAAACTTACCACGTGGCGACTCCCTCTGCAACCAGGCCTGGCCAGCTGACCCAAGCTGGACGCAAAGGAACCAGTAGCTGCCATGAGCCAAACCCTGCCTCCCTTTCTCTTTTACCCACTTCTTCTGGGTTTTCTAGAGTGTAACAGGGCAGAACAAACACAGACTCAAACATTGTGCTATTATAAATATCACATATTACAAAATATCACGTGCAGTGTTCAATAGGCCGAATTACACCCCTGCCCCACAGAGTGCCACGCCTTCGAGTCAGCTCTAGGTTCAGAACTAAGGTCACGAAGCAGTCTACCATATTGACTGTCACCCTCCAGAAGCAAGGGGACAGGCGCATGACGCGCTGATGAGTGATGCCACGTCTGGAAAGGCAGCCAGGAGCCGGGGACATCTTACAGGGCAACTAGAGAGGGAAGCGGGTGGTGAGCAAGAGCGCTGGAGGTGCCGGGAGCGAGCGCCACGGACTCAACACCCCAATAAAAATGTAGACAGCAAATGAGGAGGTGCACAGGGGAAAGCCCCGCTTCACCCGTGCGCTGTTCAGGTGCCTTGTAGACAGGGGCGCGCGGCTTCCCCTTGGCACCCTGAAGCCAGGAGATCTCTGGAATCCAGCCCCGCCACGCCCTGCGCCCACGGCTTGGTGGCACCTGGAAAGCCCCTGAGGTCAGCCGGGACAGAGCGACCACGCGGAGTTTTTCCTTTCAGCGATTATGGACACACGTTCTCTCCCCAACATGGTATACGCAAGGATAATTACACTTCCCACCAAGAAGAGATTCTTCCAAAGAAGGAAATGAAAGCCCAGGAACGCAGGAGCAAGCTCTGGAGCCGGCGCCACGGTTCACAGTCTGCGCACTTGGCCTTCGGCTCGTCCTTCTGCGGGAGTGCGGGCTCCGAGGTCACTGAGCATCTTTAACCTGAGCGAGCTGACATTCTCTCCAGACCGCTCTGCATAACAACATTACTATTTTTCATAAAATGGTCAGGCCAACAAGGGTCAGGCATGCTAACTGCGATCGTTTTTCTTTTAAGAAAACACCCTATAAGGCCAAGATAATTGAGGCAAACCTGTTTTCTGTGGCTAAGCTGAGGGCCAACGAGCTGCTCTGACAGCTCCGCCACTGCAGCCCCCAGACGGTACCACGGCACAGCCCTGTCTGCCCTTCAGAAAGGGGGTATTTCTTTGTTTTCTTTCTATTTATTTTGAGTGACATCAGGACAAAAGTATTCAACTTTAATTCTAAAAGGAAACTGGGTGAAGAGACTTTGATTCTACCCCGGGTTGTAGGCCCAGCCAGGCCAGGTAGGTGCAGAGGGCAGGGGTTAGGTTTTGGACTGTGGTCAGCTGTCTCTCCAAACACTTATCCCAGGAAGGTGGTTTTCTGCCAACAAAACCAAAGACATTACTAAGAGATATGTATTTTGTACTTGATTTATTCTTGAAACATTTTGCTGGATCAAGTCAGAATGTTAATTTCTGGTTTTCTCTAGAACTAGAAATTGAACCTCCCCCTGGTATGCATAATATTTCTTCTTAAAGGCAGAGACTCAATATGACTTTTAACTGTCCACCAGGATTTTTTAATAGATATTTGGGGGGGGGTTTCCCAGCTTTATTTAGGTAGAAATGATAAGTTAAAATTGTATATATTCAAGGTACATGGGATAATTTGATATAGGTATTGTGCAATGATTACCACAATCATTTAGGTTTGTTGGTTTGTTTGCAGTACTGGGGACTGAAGCACCAGGAAGCGCTACCACTGAGCTACATCCCCTGAACCTTTTATTTTTATTTGGAACCAGATTCTAGCTAAGTTGCTGAGGCTGGCCTTGAACTTGGGATCCTCTGGCTTCAGCCTCCCAAGCTGCTGGGATTACAGATGTGCACCACCATGCCATGCTCTTAATCAAATTACCCAACACATCCACTGACTCAACTACTTATGGTCAGTGTGTATGTGTGGGGGTGGGGACACTTAAGATCTACTGTTTGCAAATATCAAGTATAAAACATAGTTTTGTTAACTGTAGTCACCACTCGGTACCTTACTTAGATCTCTGGACTTACTTATCATCCTGTAGGACCGGATATGTGTACCCTTTGACCCAAATCTTCCACTTCCCTACCCCCCACCATTCATTATTCTCTGCTTCCATGAGTTCAACGCTTTTAGCTCCCACATATAAGTGAACACTCATATAGAAGATTTTTTAAAAATTCTTTTCTTTTAAAATCACAGACCACTGGAACAGAGAACAGAGAACAGAGCAAAGTGGTCCTGGGTTCTCATTGGATCTCTGGGACCACGTGATCTCTCTCCCCTGCAAGCCTGCCTTTATGTACTCCTGCCCGGCTCCTTCGTGGCTGCCCAGCACCAGTCCTGCGCACCAGCCTAGCCTCTTTCCCGTGGTGCTCTGGTTTACGTTATTCCTGTACTTTACATTCTGACCACACTGCCCCCTGCATCTCCCTTGTGTGGCTGTTGTCAGCCCCTGCCGCAGCTCAGGCTGCCCCTCTACCTGGGCTCAACATGGCAAAACCCACAGTCTCCGGGGCAGATCAAGGAGCATGTCCTGCAGGAAGCCTCTCCCAAGCCTGCCCGGTAGTGCTGGTGCCCCCGATCTGTGCGCCTCTGGGCACCTGACCCTGTCCTCCTCTCCTAACTGGGTGAGGGCGCCTATGTACTGGGTTCTGCTCTCCTGATTTCTAGGATGTCTGCATCCACATTCATCTCCTCTGTATACATTGTGATTACAAAAACTCCATGAGATTGAATTGCTTGCTAAGGACTACACATTAGTAAGTAACAGAGTCAGGATTGGTGTATTTGATTGTTTTTCTCTCCTCTTAAACTGAGGGTCCTTACAGCAGGGAATATACTGACTTCATCTCTGTAACCTGGATCCTCAGAAGAGGAACCTGCACATGGCATGCATTTGGCAAATGTCTGCTCAATGAATGGGCGTCTCAGTATTCAGGTTTCTCACAAGTTTGACTGACTGCAATATCTCGTTATATGAAATAGTAAAAATAAAAGATTTAGAAAATGTGGGGGCAGGTAAACTTGGTGCCTGCCATATGATGAATTCTAGATTGCCATGAAGCTCCCACTTGTGTTTCCAGGGCTTCTACCTGTGATGCCTGCAAAGTTACCATTTACCAGTACCTCGAGGACAGGAACTGTAATTTTTTCCCTCTCTAAATTTTTGAGGCCCAGAACAGCACCTGGCCCAAGGTGGGTCCTCAATACATACTTTCTGAATGAACAGATGGATAAAAGGACAAATGGATACTCTATTTCAAACTCTATGTGCATATAAGATTGACTCACTTGAAAAAATGCAATCAACTGGGCGCAGCAGTGCATGTATATAACCCCAGCAGCTGGAGGCTGAGGCAGGAGGATCGCAGCTTCAGTTACCTAAAGAGGCTCAAAGCAACTTAGCAAGACCTTTTCTCAAAATAAAAATTAAAAAAGGCCAAGGATGTAGTTCAGTGGTAAAGAGCCCCTGGTTCAATCCCTAGTACCAGAAAAGAAAAAGAATGCATTTAAAATTATCCGCACTATTTTGATTCCAAACATCTCCTGGCTGTTCTTTGAAGCAGAATTGTGTCACACTGACATCTTATTTATCTCCTCTTGCTACCTGCCTCTTACCCCACTTTGATTTAAGCAGCTTCAGATGTCTCCTGGAAGCTGCATGCTCACACGGCAGAGGCTAAGTAGACCAGTTCTGATACACTACTGACTTACACTTAGCTCATCTGTAAACCTTAGTTACAGCAGCGAATAACTCAGAATGTCATTATCACAGCTCAGATTCCATTTCTATAAATAATGTTATAAGACCGAGGAAACAGCCAGCCATCTCAAACACAGGAAAAACTCCATCACAATCCAAGGGTTCTCGTGGGCAGATCTTTCTAACAAGAATGTATCCACGTCAGTGCCATCTGTGAGAGAGACAAGTGGCCCTGTGGAGACTGGAGTCTGGAGACCTAGAGACTGAGTTCAAGTGCTGGGCCTGACCGTGAGCTGTGTCACTCTGGCTACCTCAGTTAGTCTTCCAGGCTCAATTTCCCCATCACAAGGAAGAGGGATCTTAGTGATTGCTGCTCCACTGTCGCCATAAGGGAAATGCTCTCTCTGAAGCTGCCCGGCAGATGCTGTTCAAGTGCCTGTGTGACAGGTGGCACTGTTGCTGTTGGAGCGGGGACCTCATTCCATTTTGGACTCCCGAAGCCTCCCTGTCTTCTAATCCCCGTGGGCAAAGGGTCTAAACCTCGGAGGTCTCTACTGCTTTAAAACTGCTTCTCTCTTTCAAATGAAATCAAATACACTACAGATCCAAGTTTGTTTCAAGGTTGAGCTATAATCACCAAGGTAATTATTTAGGAGGAGTTCAGGGAATTGTGTGTAAGATTAAACGATCACTTTAATGTTTGAATGGAAAATAGGTAAATTCTCAAGGACTGCTGAATTATTTCTTTCATGATGTGCCTTGATATGAACCATTGTTATTTCAAGAAATATCTAGGGTAATGGATTTATTTTTTTGAAAAAATTCTTCAAACTACAGGACTTTTATTTCTCAATGAGAAGCCATGCTATTTGCTCTCATGTTTACTATAGGAAGACTGTTTAATTGATATGTCAGACTGCTGGTATCAGAATATCTTCACTTTGCATGTTTTTCTACGTTTTTCTTCCCCCCACCTTACCTTTGAGGTCAGTGAGACTAGAAAATACCCAGATTTGGAGACCATGAGGAAGTTTCTAGAAAAGAAGTCTACCAACATTTCCCAAAGTCTAGAAAGGCATCTTTTTCATTCTCAAACAAAATCATCTGAAAATGTAATTCCAGAGTCCTAGGAGGCTAGCATGCCGACTTTGAGAGCCCTTCTAAAACCCATATCTGAGGGCTGGGATGTGGCTCAAGTGGTAGCGTGCTTGCCTGGCATGCGCGCAGAGCTGGGTTCGATCCTCAGCACCATATACAAATACAAGATGCTGTGTTTGCTGAAAACTAAAAAATAAATATTAAAAAATTCTCTCTCTCTCTCTTAAAAAAATAAAATAAAACCCACATTTGAATTCCAGTACCATCATTTAGTTGTTTATTGTACCAGGGATTGAACCCAGGGGCGCTTAACCACTGAGCCACATCCCTAGCCCTTTTTATTTTTTATGTAGAGACAGGGTCTCACTGAGTTGCTTAGGGCCTCGCTAAGTTGCTGAGGCTGGCTTTGAGTTTGTGGTCCTCCTGCCTCAGCCTCCCAAGCTGCTGGGGTGACAGGCCTGTGTCACTGCTCCCATCAAGCATGTAGCTTTGAGTGAGCCCCTAGACAACTCACTGAATCACTGCAAGCCTCAGGTCGGTCCTCTGTAAAAGAGAGACCAAGATCACCACACCACCTCAGGAGACACACCTAGTGAGTTCAGACACTAGTGCCTAGCACGTAGAAAAGGCCTCAAAGACGCCATTTCTCTTGTCTTAGTTCATAAAAAAGCAAGAGCTCATACACCAACATCAGCTGGGCCTGATGGGACCCCCAGCCAGGCATCTGCACGCCTTGGCTTATTAACATTACTCATTAGTGGAAGATGAAATCAGAATTTTGTCTTATCTACTGGGAAATCCTACTGCGTGGGAAACTGAACTGACCAGGATAATACAGAAGCTGGAGTCTCTTGCCTCTTGACGCACTTCCAAAGATGAGTTAGACAAATAGATTTTTTCCTCTTTACAACTTTCTTCTAACTACAATTCTCCATGTCTTTTAAACACTGTCACTTCTAACATTCACAACACTGTATTCCAAGGTCCTTCCTCTCTATAAACTCTACTGAGTTCATCTGTAGGGTCTGAAACTCAATATAGAACCAAAGCCGGAGGAAGCGGACAAGAAGAAAAATACAGTAAAGTGTTAGTCTACGCTAGACTGAAAGGAAGCCCCTCAGCGCGCGCGCGCACACACACACACACACACACACACACACACACACACACGTGCGCGCACACACAACCACACGCACACGCGCTCATGCGTGCACACACTCACGCTCCCCGTCCTCTTTTCCATTTCACTCTGGTGGCCCCTCACTTCCCTCTGCCGGTCTCCTCCTGTGGAGATCATGGGTTTTCGAGCACAGCCAGACCCATTCTAACACTAGCCAGAGCTGGCCGAGCTACAGCTCTAACAGAATTATGAATAGTGCATTTACCTGGGGAAACGGGCGGCTCGGTAGTCATCAATGACTGTTCCCTTAGAGCCAACTCTGTGCCAGGGCCTGCACCATCCATGGGGAACCGGACAGGCTCCATCCCGTCCTCAGAGGTTGGCAGCCGATGGGAGAGACAGACATCCCACAGTGACCCCACAAATACTGATACAGCTCTGCGATTAGGGCTGTCGAAGGGGAACCCAGGGTGCTCAGAGGGAAGGGGACGGGAGAACCCACAGCAGCAAGCTGCCCACGCCTACCAGAGCTTTGTTTGAAACAACCCCAGAGATTTCTTAAGCCCCCAACAGGGATGCAGCATCTAAAATATCCTTAAGAAGCAAGTCTAGAAGACAGAGGGATGGTTTGAAGGGAGAGCTAAAGACGGAAATCGATGTCGTGTGTCACTCTTCCCATTTAATCTTCATCAAGGAAAGGCTGTCTCTAGCCTTGAGGTGATGATCAATACGTGACCCTCATCAGTCTAAATTAATAAATAAGTAAATAAATATATATAAATAAATGCCTGCAGTGCGACTTGCACGTTATCTCCCAGCTAGGTTCTTCACCCTAACGCTTGGTTTTCTGTGGAAGCATCACTGCTGCTTGGTGCACCTGTGAGATAGGAGGTGAGGACCAGAAATCCAGCCGAAGTCCCCAGCGGGTGGTGGCTTGAGGTGGCCCAGTGCTGGGACCTGGGAATTCGAAGGAGTTCGTGCTGCAGCCCAGTGAGAGCTGGAAGGGTGCTCAGTCCCTTTCTAAACCCAGGAGCCTCTGATTAGGACCAGAAAATGAAGTGTCATCTCACGATGTCTCTTAATTAGCGGGGAGTGCACACAGAAATAAGAAAAAGATGAGCTTATGACGGTGACTCGGTCTCCATCAGCAGGCGTGTTTTTCAAAGTGACAGATCTTACGTCAATTCTGTCTCTCCCTGCTTGTTAGCAGCGACTCCTGGCTGCATTAACATAAGTCTTCTGAAAGCCAGGGAAGGACATCTCGCCCCTCGTGACACCTCAACAAGTCCTGACCTCACGTGCTAGTGGGAATCAGAGGCGTCTCGGGTGCTGGCCTGGAGGTGAGGCTGCACTGTGGAGGTGCCGCTCGCTGTCTGACGGAGGGAAGCCCGCCTCCCTGGGCATCTGGGGTGAGATCATGTCTTCACGACACTCCTTAGGGGTAGGAGGAGGCTAGAGAAACGGGGTGACTATGAGATACATGTTATCACTTGGGCCACCTTTGTCACGTTGACGACGTGTTGACCATCTGCTGACGATGCTCTTGGACTGCGTGTTCAGGAGAAGGCGGGGTTCGTCCCCACTTGTCCACTCATTCAATCAGCATCCCCAAGGCCTCTTCTGGCCTAGGCACTGCCAAGTGCTGGCCCTGCGGAGACTGGATGCACACCGCCCAGTCCTCTCTGGCCTCGAGGGCACTCATCACAGTGTAGGCCACAGTTCCACACACTGTGTGTCCAGAGCTCTCCGCATCCTGGTTGGGAGAGGAGGCGAAGCACAGGTGGGCGAGTCCCCTGCAGGCACCCTCCTCTTCAGCCAGTCCAGCCCTGTCGGGCTCCCCACCAGGGTGAGCAGTTCCTGCAGCACCTGGAGCGTAAGACTGCTAGAAAGGGCCACGCCCTGGGGGTGGGCTGAGGACCCCAAGGACAGAAGAACAGAGCACACGGCCACCACAAGCTTACTGAAAAATGCATGGGGCACAGGGGACAGGGGAAGCTGGCTCTGTTGGAACAGAGGGCTGGCATCGGGAGGTAGACTGGGCCACACGGTATGGAAGGATTGGCCTGATGGCACCCCCCAGCCACACCATTGTGTGTGGCCGCTGCACGAGACCAGGTGGACGGCAGTGAGTTCTTAGAAATGGCCTTGGGCAGCAGAGGACCAGAGGCACCCCCAGGACAGGAGGAAGGTAGGCCACCAGGTCCCAGGGTATGTTCTGGTTAGAGCCAGCCCACCACAGGAGACAAGGGAGGGTTCTAGGAGCAGACAGGCAAGATCAGACAACAGCCAGGCACTGAAAAAAACAGATGGCAATAAAGGAAAGGGAGATTTAGGGACAAATGTTGCAAGAGCCTCGAAACTAAGGAAAACTAAGGGACTTAGGGAAAAAAGACGAGGCTTTAATGCACTGGAACAATGCTGGGTCTAACAGCAAGCACAGCAGGTGTGCTGAGAGGGACTCTGGTTCTGGATGTGCCCAGCTGGTGGAATTCCTGGGGGGCAAGGGGAGGTAAGCCTAAAAATTAAGGGTGACAACGGCCAGGGAGGTACATCTGTGTCCTTCAGACAGACTCAGTTTCCAAGGGAAAGCGCAAGGATCAAGGGTGCCCAGAGCCCCAGAAGCGGAAGGAGGGCCTGCAGGTCCTCACCCACACCTGGCTGTGGCAGGTACTGGCAGAGCTGAGCGGAGAAATGTCCTCCGTGGGCTGCTACAGGGAACACAGCACAGGGAGCCTGAGGGAGGCCCTGTCTCTGTCTCCAGGCCCCGCTGGCAGTGGCTGTGAGTGGGAGGCAGGAGCCCTGGTCCACACACGTCACCCCGTGGGAGGACCGCATCCCGCCCTCAGATGCTGGGCGTGCTCCTGATGTGCTCTGGCCTAGGGAATGTGAGCAGATGGGGGCTCGTGGAGCTGTGGATGAGCCTCCTTGTTTTGCTGGATCTCTTGCAGTCCTGACTTCTGCCAGAAGAGTCCTCCTCAGGCCCCACTAGCCATAGGACAAGGCACAGGGCGCTGACCCAAACCCAATGGGCACTGGGAGGCAGAGCCACCGGGTGACCTGCAGACTGAGGGCAAGAGATACATGCTTGGGGCTCTAAGTCCATGGAATCCTGGGATGCCTTGTGGCATTATCAGGGAACATCTGACTAGCACAGCACAAGTGGGGTCTGCCGCGGTCAAAGGCACCCCTTGTAGGAAGGTCACCCCTCCAGGCCTCCTGACTACTGGGCAGAATCAAAAGCACAAACAGGATGAAAAACAATGCTTATTTCAGCCACTTCAAAGGAGAACTTGGTGACTGTCTTCTGGGGTTATTTTCTCAAAGCAAGATAAGTCAAGAGTTATGTATTAAATGTCTTAAATATTGATTGCTAAATAAAGCTGTGTGCGATCAATGAGAAAGAGAAGACGGGGGAGTTTCACTGGGGCAAAGGGCAGGATATACAAAGCCAGGGATATTGAGATTTGATAAGTTGAAAGAGCTTCTCCACAATTGGTTGTGGCAACACCCAGCCAACTGCTGACAGGGATCCCAGAGAGAGAGACTGGACGTCTGGACTGCTCAGGAGTCTCAGAACCGCTGCCCCTTCCCCAGACCCTCATTCTAGAAAAAAACACTACCCCAAGCTTTGGGACCACAAACTAAGCATCTGGGACAAGAGATAAAGTAGGGAGGTCGTGCTCCACAGCAGCTCTGACACTACAAGCTGGCCCCTGCCCCCCGGCAGGGGCAGCAGGCAGCCCCAGCCATTAAGGTCCCACGTCCTTGCACATGCCCAGGGGCAGGCTCCTGAAGGTTTTCCTGAATCAGCAGATCTACTTCGTTCCAGTCACCCCGTCACTCACCAGGTTACCCCTCCTGTGGACAATCCTCCTGTGGACAATGGGAGAACTCAGAGATCCGCGGATTTCAACACACCTGCTTTACAAAAAAGGTCAGGAGAAAACCAAAAGGGGACTCCACACAGACTGCCTGGGAGGCCAGGGAAAAGCCAGCCACGCCCACCACCTTGCTACCAGAGAGCTTCCAGAACCTTCAGAGCTCCACCGCTGTCAGGCTTTGGGAAGGAACCCAGGTGGGGGAGTCGCGGGAGACCGTGCGCTTGGCCCGTGTGTTCCTATGGTGCTCCGGGCCCAACCTGGCAGCATCTTACCTCCTTCAATCAGATGTGACTGAGTCTGGGCATTGCTGTGAGGCCCAGGCTGTGCCTGCCCTTTGGGGCCCAGCCTCTGC
The DNA here is from genome assembly GCF_052094955.1 of Ictidomys tridecemlineatus. Lineage (NCBI taxonomy): Eukaryota > Metazoa > Chordata > Mammalia > Rodentia > Sciuridae > Ictidomys > Ictidomys tridecemlineatus. The sequence goes on from NC_135478.1 coordinate 118,116,337, forward strand.
AAGGCAGGCTGAGCCAGGCGAGCCCCATCCGAGAGAGCCTTGGATCTTGCAAGAAAGAGGTGAGTCCCAGGAGGCAGACGCCCGGGGCCTGGATGGGGAAACTGTGCAGGGCTCCTGCAGCAAGGGCAGATCCACTTCCTCTCCCAGATGCCACTCGACACTGGAGGCCACGCCCCCTCCCTCCGCAGAAGAGGAGCTCCTGCCTGGGATGCACCTTCTCCCCTCAGATGTCACCTCCGATGTCCCTAGAACCATCCCCTTGTCCTCAGTTAGAGTGAGGCGGGGTCTCAGTGTTCCCACCTTTAGCTCAGCTCTTCCTGCTTGGCAACTTGCTGTATCCCACTCTGTCGCTCCTGGAAGGCTGAGGACCCCAGCCACCGCCAAGCTCCCAGTCCAGGCCGGCTTCAGCCTGGCACACACTAGGTGCTCATGAAACATTCCAAAGCGGTACTACCCGCTCACTATTAAATCCGAAGCTGTTTAAGGGACAATATCAATGCCAAAAAACAGGATATCTACTTTTTCTCCACTGAGTTCTAGAAAGGATTTGTGGTAAGAATAAAATTTGTCTTATTAAAGCAAAATCTTATCAGTTTGGATTAATTGGGAGGATGGCCTCCATTAACAAAAAGCCAGAATTGGAAAATAAGTCTATGAAGATTGTTTTTTTCCAACTGGAGTGGGGCTAATGAGGTAGCAATGACACAGTAGTCAGTACCTGGGTTCCCACCCTGAAGAACAGATCAAATAACATCACTCAGTCTATGAACAGATTACATGTGTAATAATTGCAATCTTGCTTTTGCGATCAAGTTGCATAAGAACCCTTCATTTTCTTTTTTGGAGGGATTTTTTTGGGATTGCAGTAATCATAATCTGGTTTGTGTCGCCCTTCCCTCTTGCATTGCCTGTTTTCATTTCTTTGGTAATTAAAAAATTTCTTTTAGTTGTAGATGGAAACCTTTACTTTATCTATTTTTAATGTGGTGCTGAGGATCGAACCCAGTACCTCACACATGCTGGGCAAGCGCTCCACCGCTGAACCACACGCCCAGCCCAGCTCATTTGTTTTTGAAAGCTGCCTAATATTCCATTTGGAGACGCGCCACCATTTGCTGACGCGACACCATTTGCTCATCTGCCTTCTTACTGACGGCATGTGGGTTGGTCCCAGATGTTGCACTCTTCACAGCACAGCTCTGATCACTCTCCCCTCCAGGCAAGCATTCCCTTGGGCCTCACGCCTAACACACAAAGGGTGTGTGCGATTCTTCGCCTCTAGAGGGTGATGCCAAACTTCTGCTGTTGGGGTTGTGCCCACTCACTTGCCCACCAGCCACACGGCAGAAAGCCTGTGGGCCCCATGGTCTCCCATGTCACCTCCAGTGCCTGTATGATCAGACTCCGTTAATATCTGCTGCTTGTTCTCAGAGTAGAACCAAAGGAGTCGTCAGCATATTTGAAGCAGCACGATCTAAATGAATCAGTGTCTTGAAATAAGAAAATGCCTCTGATTGCAAAACCAACTCTGACTATGGAAAAGCCCCAAATGGGAGGAAAAATCACAGCGATAGTTTACGGTTACTAGGGTGTAACCTTCCCTCCCAATGCAGGACTGCTCACCCCATTAAAGGAAGCCCACAATTGCGATTCACTCACAGCCCCTGGGAACGCTTCTGCAACGTGTCTGCTACTGAACTCAGCCCTGCGGGTGTGCTAACCAGTCCTCGGCTCCCGGAGGCCACTGAACTGCCCCAGGTGCCCAGAGAGCAGCCTCTATGCTGCAAGAGTCTGGCTACACGTCAGGGTTAAAAACTGAAGATGTGTTTTGAAATTCATGCCATCTTCCTCATGGGAGGTTCACCGTCTGCAGAGTGGTTTCCATCCCCGCCTCCTTTGATCCGGGAGGAAGGGACTGGAAGTTTCTATTAAACACTTAATAAAAGCAATTCTTTTATTTTTAAATCCATTTTCAGAAACTCCTTTGTAGCATTTTACTTCCTTTCAGCAGCAAGATGCCATTAAGGAGAGCAAAACGGTCTGTAGAATAACAAGGACACGGTGGCGAGTGGCGGGTAATTGAATGAAGGTATCCCCCAAGGCGCAGGGACTCAATTTCTAGGGGCGCGGTGCATTTTACAACCACCAGAGAAGCAGTAACCAGCCAGCAGGAAGAGTCTGCTCAGAGCACATCTTCTGGTGACTACATTCCAATCACCTATGTCCCACCACAGGCTGGGCACGGCCTGGTGAGAATTCACGGTGGGGACACAGCACCTGCTCCCCAGGGTGCTGCCATCTGCTTGGGAGGATGTGCAAACCACCAGATTACGAAACAAGAGGAGCCGAGGAAGCGCAGTTACTAGGCAGCACAGAGGGGAACCTGAGCTGGACTTCTAAGGAGCAGGGCTGTTCCGGTGGAAACTGTGAGGTTTGAACAGGGCAGAGGGTGGTCAGAATGTCTGCAGGAGATGCGCCTCCTGTGTCTGGGGCTGCAGGTGGGGCAGGTGCACAGAGCAGGAGAGACTGGGCGGGAGCATCTGAAAGGCCTGGGAAGGGAGTGTTTCCACAGGAATTTGAAATGTGAAAAGCATCAGCCACAGGAAGGGCAGGGGAAGAACTTTACGAAGGGAAGGGAGTACAGAAGTCTAAGGCGAGAATGGCCCTGGTGCCTCCTCACAGGAGGGCAAGGGAGGCTGGGCCCCATGGGAAGTCGCCAGGCGCAACCCAGCTCCAGGCTGTTGAATGTGGCAGAGGCTGATCACACGGGGTTCAGGTGTAACCAAAGGGAGCTGGAATCTAAAGGCTCTCTGAACCCTCAGGGGACTCGAGTGTGCCTGTTGGGTTTGTGACGGTGGGAGGGCAAGGTAACAGAGACCCAAACATACCTGGGCAGGACCAGTCTGGCTAAAGGGAATGGGAGGTCCAGGAGTGGGGAAGGACAAGAGAGGCAAGAGGAGGGCGTGGGGGCAGGAGACAGCAACTGCACCCTGCTGAGAGCCCTGGAGGGAGAGGCAGAGGGACTAAAAAGTCATTTTGTTGTTATTATTATTATTTTGGGACTGGGACTGAACCCAGGGGTGCTTAACCACTAAGCCACATCCACAGCCCCCCCCCCCTCTCTATCTATCTATATATATATAAATTTTATTAGACAAGGGGTCTTACTGAGTTGCCAAGTGCCTCACTAATCTGCTGAGGCTGCCTTTGAACTCGTGATCCTCCTGCCTCAGCCTCCTAGCTGCTGGGATTATAGGCGTGCACCACTTCGTCCAGCTAAAAATGCATTTTAATAGGTGACTATAGTAAAAAGCACAGGAGATTTACTACCTTAGCCATTTTTAGTGAACAGTAATATTAACTCTATGTACCTTGCTGTGTGACAATCTCTAGAACTTATTCAAGTCAGGAAACTCCAGAGCCATTGACAGCTCCTTCCCCATCTACCTCCCTGCTGACCAGCACTCCTCCACTTTCTAAGAGTTGGGCTGCTGTGGAGACCTCAGAGGACTCACACAACGTATGTCTTTTTGTGTCCAACTTATTTCCTGGGCATGATGTCCTCCAGGTTCATTCATGTTATAACATGTGACAAGACCTTCTTTTTCAAGGCTGAACAATATTCCATGGTCTGTCTATAACCCATTTTCTTTACCTATGCATCCACAGGTGGACATTTAGATTTCTTCTGCCTCTTGGTTATTGTGACCAGTGCTGCAGTGAACATGGTATGTACATCTCTCTCTGAGGTTGTGCTTTCAGTTGTTTTGGAGGTACACCCAGAAGTAGGGATAGTGGGGTCATGCATTCATACTATTTTTAATTTTTTGAGGAAGCTCCATACTGTTTTCTATAGTGGTTGCACTATTTTATATTCCAACAAACCATGTACATGGATCCTATTTCTGCATATACTTGCCAACTCTGTTATTTATTTGTTTATTTTTGGTACCAGGGATTGAACTCAGGGACACGTGACCACTGAGCCCCATCCCCAGCCCTATTTTGTATTTTATTTAGAGACATGGTCTCACTGAGTTGCCTAGCGCCTTGCTTTTGTTGGATCTGGCTTTGAATTCATGATCTTCCTGGCTCAGCCTCCAGAGCTACTGGGATTGTTTTTTGAGAGTTGCCGGTCTCCTGGGTGAGGGAGCATCTTCCTGTGGATTCCTCCTTCCTTTTTCCCTCCCTCCCTCCCTCCCTCCCTCCCTCTCTCCCCACCTCCCACCTCCCTTCCCTTTCCCCTTCCTTTCCTTACATATTCCTTCCTTCCTTTCATACAGGAGATTGAACCCAGAGACACTTTACCACTGAGTGACAACCCAACCCTTTTTGAGGCACAGTCTTGCTAAGTTGTGAGGTTGGCCTTGAACTTGCCATCCTCCTGTCTCAGCCTCCTGAGCCGCTGGAACTATAGGCATGCACCCTCATGCCTGGCTCTCATTGTGGTTTCAATTCACATTCCCCTAATTAGAACTGATCTTGAGCATCTTTTCATATGCTTGTTGGCCATTTGTATATCTCTTTGGAGAAATATCTATTCAAGCCCTTTCCCATTTTTAATTGAAATTTTTTTCCTGTGTAAGTTGTTGAATTGTAGAAGTTCTTTATATATTCTGAATATTAACTTTTATCACATATTATATCTTTTATCAGATATAATAAGGCTAGCAAATATTGTCTCCTGTTCTGATGATTGCCTTTTTACTGTTCTTTATTTCCTTTGCTGCATAGAAGTTTTTAAAGTAGATGTAGTCCTCTTTGTCCTCTTTGTATATTTTAAAATTTGTTGCCTGTGGTTGATAGCACATATAAGAAATAATTGCTAAGCCCAATGTTGTGAAGGTTTGCCCTTATATTTTCTTTAGGGAGTCCTATAATTTCAGGTCATGTTAGGTTTAGATATGAGGTGTCCCCCAAATATGCCTCTCATGTGTGAGACAATGCAAGAAAGTTTAGAGGTGAAGTGCCTGGGTTACGAGAGTCTTGACATATTGGTGCATTAATCTGCTGTTAGGGGTTAACTGAGGGGTCACGGTTGTGGCTGGAGGAGGTGGGTCCCTGGGGTGTGCTTTGGAATTATATTTTGTCCCTGGTGAGTGGAGCTCTCTCTCTGCTGCCCAATTGTCATGTCCTGGGCCACTTCTCTCCATCACACTCTTCTGCCATGATGTCCTGCCTCATCTGGGGCCCAGAGTAATGGATTCAGCCACCTATAGATTGAGACCTCTGAAACTGTGAGCCCCAAATAAATTTTTCCTCCTCTAGTTGTTCTTGTCAGGTCTTTTGGTCACAGCAGCAAAAAAGCTGACTAAACAGGTCTTTATTGCATTTTGAGTTAGTGTTTGTGTGTGGTGTGAGGTAAAGGGCCCATTTCATTCTTTTGCATGTGGATATCCTGTTTTCCTAATACTGTTTGCTGAAGAGACTGTCCTTTCCCATTGTGTAGCTTTGGTACCCTTGTCAAAGGTCCTCTGACCACACACATAAGGGTTCATTTTTATGTTCTCTGTCCTGTTTCAGTGGTGTGTGTGTGTGTGTGTGTGTGTGTGTGTGTGTGTGTGTCTTTATGCAAGTGTCGTACTGTTTTGATTACTGTAGTTTTGTGATAATGTTTGAAATCAGGGAGTATAAGGCCTCCAGCTGTTTCTTTTCTTTATACTTAAGATGAATCCACTGAAAGACAAATTAGGAAAACTATCCCATCCACAATAGCCTAAAAAACCAAAACAAAACAAAACAAAAAACTGGAATCAATGTAACAAAAGAGGTGAAAGACCTCTACAATGAAATCTACAGAACACTAAAGAAAGAAATTGAAGAAGACCTTGGAAGATGGAAAGACTTCCCATGTTCTTAGGCAGAATTAATATTGTCAAAACGGCCAACTATCAAAAACAACATACAGATTGAATGCAATCCCCATGAACATACGAAGAACATGCTTCATAGAACTAGAAAAAAAAAAGTACTCGAATTCATCTGGAAGAATAGGAGACCCAGGATCGCCTGCAAACTTGAGCAAGAAGAGAAATTAGGAATGCAGGAAGCATCCCAACACTGTCATCTCAAAATAAACATGAAGAATAATGGAGGAGAATAGAAGACACAGAGACAGACCCACACCTACTTACAATCACTTGATACTTGACAAAGGTGACAAAATTTATGTTGGAGAAAAGAGCCTTTTAAAAACAAAGGGCAGGAGAATTGGAAAGCCATATGTTGGATTAAACTAGATCCCTATCTCTCACCCTGCACAAAAGTCAAATCAAAATGGATCAAAGACTTAGGAATTAGAACAGAAACCTTGCAACTGCTAGAAGAAAACATAGGGTCACCATGCCGACACATTGATGTAGGCACCAACTTCTTTAAAAAAAAAATAAACAAACCTTGAAACTCAAGAAATAAAACCAAGAATCAATAAGTGGGATGCCATCAAATTAAAAAGCTTCTGCCCAGGAAAGGAAATGATTAAGAGTGTGAAGAGAGAGACTACAGGATGGGAGAAAATCCTGCCAGCTACTCTTCTGGCTTGGAATTAATATTCAGAATATATACAGAACTAAAAAAGCTTAACCTACTACTACTACTACTACTACTACTACTTTTACTACTACTAGTACCACCTAATCAATAAATGGACAAAATAAATTAACAGAAATTTCTTAAAAGCAATGAATGTATACGAAACATATGAAAAAATGTTCAATATCTCTAGCCATCAGAGAAATGCAAATCAAAATTACACTAAGATTTCACCTCACTTCAGTCAGAATGGCAATGATCAAAAAAATTCAAATAATAATAATTGCTGGTAAGGATGTAAGGGAAAAAGTATACTTGTACATTTCTGGTAGAATTGCAAATTAGTACAGCCACTATGGAAAGCAGGGTGGAGGTTCCTCAAAAAACTAGGAATGGAATCACCATATGACCCAGCTACCCGACTCCTCAGTATTTACCCAAAAGAACTAAAATCAGCCTGCTATAGTGATACAGGCACACTAATATTTATAACATTGCAATTTATAATAGCCAAATTATGGAATTAGCCCAGGTGCCTGTCAACAAATAAATGAATGGATAAAGAAAATGTAGTATATATGCACAGTGGAGTATTGTTCAGCCATAAAAAAGAATGAATCTATGGTATTTGCTGGTAAATGAATGGATATGGAGAACATCGTGCTAAGTGAAATAAACCAGACTCAGAAAATCAAAGATCAAATTTTTTCTCTCGTATGTGAAAGCTAAAGCAAAATAAAGGAGAAAAGTGTGTGTGGGGGGCCAGATATCAATAAAATATGGGGTAGATCAGTGCAGTAGGAGGAGGCGATCAAGAGGAAGAGAAGAGGCATGGGAAAGGGGAGGAAATGTGAAAAATTACCCTACAAGCATAAGTAAATATCTCACAGTGATTTCCACCTTTATGTGTATGTGTAAAGCACCAATCAAAATAAATAAATAAATGAGTTAAAGGAAGATCAGCAGAGTAGAGGAAGAAGAATAGGGGAAGGAGAAGGGAAGGGAAATTTGTGGTCAGGGTTGTGGGGATCGGGGACTGAAATGGAGTCAATCAAATTCTATGCATGTATGATTTTGTCAGATGAACTAAACTATTATGAATGACTATCATGCTCTACTAAAATAAATTAAAAAAATAAATAAATGTAGCTCGGTGATAAAGTGTCCCTGGATTTATCTGGGCTATGCTGAGTCCTTTAAGATTCCATATGAATTACTGAACATTTTTGCTTGCTTGTTTGATTTTGCAAAAAAATACCACTGGGATTTTGGTAAAGGTTTCATTGAACCTGTAGAATGCTTTGGATAGTATGAACATTTAATCCATGAATATGGGATGGCTTCCCATTATCTATGGCTTAATTTCTTTCAGTAGCATTTTGTAATTTTTTAAAGAGTATCAGTCTTTTTGCCTTCTTGGTTAACTCCTGAGTATTTTATTTTTTCTGATGCTATTGTAATTGGCTTATTTTCTTAACTTCATTCTCTGAGTATTCACTGCTAGTCTGTAGAGACACAATTGATTTCTTTATATCATGTAACTTTGCTGGATTTGTTTATTAGGATTCAGGTTTGGGGTGGACTTTAGGGTTTTTTACAAAGATCAGGTCATTTGTGAGCAGAGATTATTTTACTTTTTACTTCCTTCCCAGTTTGGGTACATTTTAACCCCTTCCCTTGCCTAACTTCTCTGACCAGGACTTCCAGTTCTATCTTGAATAAAAGTGGCAAACCAAGCCAACCTTTTCTTGTTCTCGATTTTAGGAAGAATGTTTCAGTTTTTCAATCGAATATAATGTTAGCTTGGCTTTTCATATGTGGCTGTTCTTTATGTTGTAATTTCTTCCTGTTCCTACCTTATTTTGTGTTTTTATCATGAAAAAAATGTTGCATTTTACAAATCCTTTTTCCTGCACCAACCGAGATCAGCATGTGCTCTTTGGTCTTTCGTTCTGTTAGTGTCGTGCATTATACTGACTGACTCCTATGCTGAACCATCCTTGTATTTCAAGAATCAATCCCACTTGGTCATGCTCTAGTATCTGTTTATATGTTGTTGATTTTGTTTGCAGTATTTTTTGAGGATTTCTGCATCAATCCACGGGGAACACTGGTCTGTCGTTTTCTTGTGGTGTCTTTGTCAGATCTTGGTATTGGGGTAATTCTGGTGTCATAAATGAGTTTGCATTGATTCTTCCTTCACGCTTGTCTGAAGGACTTTGAGAAGGATCAGTGTTCATTCTCTTTACATGTTTGGTCCTGGTCATGGACTTTCTTTATTGGGAGGTTTGGATTCCTGATTCAATCTCCTTACTAGATATAAATCTGTTCAGATGTTTTATTTCTTCATGGTTCAGAGTCGGCAGGTTGTTCAGAATGAATTTTATAGGGAGAATCTGCAAGATTTACTTATGGGTTGGAAAATGAGGGAAAGAGAGTAACAGGTGATGATCTTCTTTACATGATGATACAAGAACTGGGTAAAGATTGGGGTAGAAATAGGAAACTCAGGAGTTGGGCATTAGAAATTTTAGATTAGAAGATGCCCAGACAGAGATGTTTAGTGGATAGCTACAGACCCAGAGCCCAGAGGCACCCAAGCTGGAGTGGAGGGACCAGTGACAGAGCACACTCAGTGCGGGGAAGGTATAGCAGCTGAGGCAGGCACAGTCTCCACAAGGATCTGAAATGTCCTCCTAGGAGCAGATTCTGGTGACAGGCTTTCAAATTTGGGTGTTATTCTCTATAAAGTAAAATTACAGGAAGGTTTTTTGCCCCCCTTTTGAATGGCAGAGTTGTTTGTTCATAGCTATTTATTTCTAATTTCAAAAATAATATATTTCCACCATAAAAACACATAAAAATTAAGAATGAATAAAATAATAAGCATAATCCATAATTATAACCATCCACTTATAATTAACACTAGTACTATGCCCTATTTCCTTCCAAGAATTTTTTCTTTTCAATTGCATTACTTTGCATATATTGCAAAACTAAAATTATACTATACAAAGTAATTCTATATCCTATTTTTTCACTTAATATTTTTTTCACAAATATTTGGCTATATGATCAAAAATCTCTATAAAGATAATTTTAATAGCAATAATATATTGGATGAATGTAATCTGTTTGACATTCAATTGGATATGCAGGAGGTGTTCCCTCTCTCTATAATATTACAGGCCTATGATAAATATTCCTATGTACATATCTTTGTTCCAGTTCTCAAATGGAGAATTTGGGGCTGAAAAGACGCAAACATTTTAAAGAATTTTAATATTATTGGAAAACTGTTTTTTGAAAGGATAAACCTATTTATTAGACTCCTAGGGAATACACCTGGTCATTCCCTGTACCCTTCTAATCATTGAGAAATATAGCTTCCAAAATATTTACTAATTTAATAGATGAAAAAGGATATGTCGCGGCTGGGGTTGTGGCTCAGTGGTAGAGCATTTGCTTAGCATGTGTGAGGCACTGGGTTCAATTCTCAGCACCACATACAAATAAATAAAATAACGGTCCATCAACAACTAAAAAAAAGGGGGAGGGATATGTCATTGAGATTTTCTTAACTCTCTTCATGAAATTGTGAGGCAGAAACCAGAATCTCACAAAAATTCCATTCCATTAAATTCAAACCATGCCAATGAAGTGTTCAACTTTACTATCAAAATCAGGAACATGAGTTAACTCACAAACTATGAATACAGTTGTTTGTTCATTTTTTGGTACCAGGATTGAACCCAGAGGTGCATGAATATACATCTCCAAAATGACAGGAAAGTCCTCATTCCTGGTGGTGCAAGGGGGGATCCGAGCTACAGAGGGCAGCCCAAGTCACAGGGTATGCTGCAGTCCCTGAGGACTCATCCTAACTTAGCCTCTGCTCTAGGTGGAAGGAAACACTAACATGGGGAATTCCAGCAAGTTCCAGCCCTCCCTTCTCCCTTCCAGTGAGGAAGGGCTGAACTATAACCCCAAGCCACTCTTTGGTGGAAAAGACCCCTGGGAACAGACTTGTTCAGCCTTCAGCCTCATAAAGGAACTGCTTGGGCACAAGTGTTGGGAGCTCAACCACCACGAGTCCCCTTCCTTCTCACGGTGAGGGTTAGTCTCGATCACCGACAGCTGGGATCCAGTGCGTCTGTGTTTCCCCTGGAGAAGCCCCCTCAGTGGTCTGGGCTGTTCTCTGTGGAAGGGAGTGCACAGAGACCCCTGAGCATGTGGAGGTGATGGCAGGTGCGCACACCCAGGCACCTTCAGGTCTTCGTTCAGGCTCAGGACTGTGGCCTTCTAATTCTGATAAACCTGCCTGACCTTGCTAATGTGCCCACAGAGGCGGAATTTTTGCCTCTGGAGTGAACTTTCATTGGCTAAGCACAAAGAGAGTTGCCCCACTAGAATTCCAGTTATTACTGGAATAATGACTTTTACAGACGAGTGTTTTTACAGGAGAAACCAAATGATCACCAGAGAGATGGGCAGGACGCGAGGCTTGAAGCAGTCATGGCGGTGGGACTTCTCCACCAAGGGTTGTGCCCAGTGCCTGGGCCACTGTCTGTCTGCAGCTTATTTCTTGTCACTCCTCTGGCTCCGCTACTGTCCCCACTCAGAGAAGCCTCCACTGCTCCCACTACAGGTCTCCCCACCTCACCACAGCCTGGACCTCATTACACCCTGCACTTTCATTTAAACTCTTACCACAATTTTAATTAACTATTTGTAGGCTGTCTTCTTTGCTATTATTATTTTTTACTGTTTCCCAGGGCAGTGAGAGCGGGAGCCACGTCTGCTTCGTGCATGACGAGCCCTGTACACTGTGGACACCGGGCCTTATGGGAGGAAGACGAGGCAGAAGGGGAATGAAGAGGAACATGGCAACCGCTTGCCACCGTGGAGCAGCCTTGCCGATGGGACACGATCCTCTGTTCTCCTGATAGTGCCCTGAATGGGCTTGTTGCAGGAGTAGGCCCTGCTGACTCGGTCCCTTGTCCCTCCCTGCCTGTCGACCACTTCCCCCACCCCTTCCTCAGACGGGAACTCCTCTGATGGCCAGTCTGATCACACAGGCCCAGCCGCCTTTCTCTCTGCTGACGCGGCTTTGCATGCCGCTAGTCTGACCTAGTCTGGAGCATTTGTAACTTAAATCTCAGAGGGCAGTCGTACACCCAAGGGTGTGGGGGTCACCACACTGTCAACCCCTGTAATCACCACACTGTTGCCCGGGCGTAAGGACAGGGCACTCTCGGACGCCCAGCAGTCAAGACAAATCAGAGCACTGTGTGCCCATGGCTAAGGCCTGTTCATATTTCACAAAACCAGAAGCTACAGAACGACATTCTTACCTGCCTTGGCTATTTTCTCAAAATATGATATTGATTTTGATAATTAAAAACAGATCACACCTGGCCTAGAAGGCTGGGGGGAATTCTTGACTGCTCTGACACAGGCTCTGACCCTGCAGGGCCACCTGTTCCAGTGCTGGCTTCTGTTGAACCAGGGGCTGGACCAGATCTTGATATTTCATGCATGATCGTCTCACCCAAGAACCTCCCCCAACTTCATAAGCACCCCACAGACCAGTTTGGCTTCTGGAAACGACCACCACACACAGAGTCGGGGCAAAGCATCTCTACGGGGACTAGTCGTGGAGACAGCTCAGGACTGTGACGACTGCAGATGCCATTGGGGTGGGGGTGGGGTGGGGAACAAGCCAACATTTGTCCTTGGACCTGTCTCAAGGAAAAGCAGATTCTCTACCACCAGAGCTACTGGACACTGCGGTTCATGCCTGGAGGACTGAGGGGCCCAGGGAAGCTAAGCTGGGTGCCTGGCACCATGGTACCCTCTTCTGGTGCTGTAACCAGACCCAGGTGTTTGTGGAAACTATCTCAACAGTCAACACTATGAGCAAATGTACCCGTGAGCTGAGGCCTTCACAAGCCTGGCAGGAGGCACTTGCCTTCTCTGTTTTTGGTATTTGGAGTTCAGCTCCTTTCACCTGAGCGCCTCCACAGGCAGCAGTGCACAACTCCCTTACTCATGTTCTCCAATGGGCCATCAGCGACAGTCCAAACTCACTCATTATCATCTGTTTACAAACCAAAACCAGCCTCAGTTTTAATTAGCTGGTCTGCCACGTTCAAAGTCATGCTCACTTTAAACAGTCTACACACTCTGCTCAGGGAATGGGCGTCTCTGACGAGGCCCTTCCCATCTGAAGGGAAATTACCAAGAAGAATCAAGACGGCCCCCAGGGCTGCACACCGGGGACAGACTTGCTCTGCCACAGCAGCCGTGCGTAGATGGCGCACAAACGAGTGATTTCCACAGGGTTCCGGGTACTAGTCCAAACAGGAGACTTATAGAACAGAGGCCTGAGAGTTAACTGAGGTGGCCTGGGACGTCGCGCTCCTACCTCGAGTAGTAAGACTCCACCCCCAGGGCCTCGCGGACGCTGGCGATATGCTGTTCCAGGGTGGAGCTGGCTGCCGTTGGGAGCGCTGCACTGCTGCTGGCCTGGAAGTCGCTGGAGTTTTCCACGGTGCTGTCACCCAGGTAGTGCTCATGGAACTTCAGAATTCCTGAAACCAGACAGGCATAGCCAACATCACAGGGGGTTGGGCTGGCTGGAGAGAGGGGCCGAGGGCAGGGCTGGGAGGGCCGAGGCTACGTAAAGCGCCCCAGAGGTCCTCCTGAGCCCAGGTCAGTGCCCTTTCCACAGCTTTTGCCATCAAGGGTGGTGCCTGATGACAGGGAATCAAGATGCAGCCTTTGCTGCTGATGACACATTCAGAAGCTCCTGGGTAATTAGACTACTCCCTATGCGTTTCCAAACTCCTGCTTTGCAGAATCACCAGCTAGGGAAGGCCTGCTCTCGGGGTCTGTGCATGAACGTGCCCAGGTAGGTTCTCTGTGGAGGCTGAAATCCTGAACAAACAGGTAATTAGCCAAGTGGAAATTGTGTCACAAAAACCTGTCATGTCACAAAAGCAAATAAAAATAAACATAGAGTATAAAGGTCAAATAAAAACACCCTTTTAAAAATAAGGCTAACTGGTCAGTGGTCGTTAATGGATTAAAGGTGCAAAAAATGATGTCTCCATGAAACCAAAGCCGTCCACGCTGGTTTTCTGGCAATAAACACAGGGCAGATTCTCAAGTGGTAATGAGCTGTGTCAGCCCTGGAAAACGCCGGTCCTCTCTGATTGGATTAGAGCCCCCAGTGAAAGCTTCGGAGTGTCATTAAGAGCAAAGAGGAATGAAAAGGGAAACAATAGGGGCCTCATTACACACGGCTCATTATTACAGGGATCTGGATATGCCACCTGTCAAATCATGTCCCCAAGACGTAACAACCACAGAGAGAAAGAGCTTGATACCCGCCCGTTGTCAGCCTCCTCCTCAGGAGCACCAGTGCCTTCTGGGAGTGGGGACACTTGGGGATGCCGCTGTGGCTGACACTCATTCACCAGGTCACTCCGAAAATGGTCACTTAAAACTTGTAGCATAGAAAGGTCAGGGGCAAGGGCGTTCTTTGTGGAAAGCCCATAAGAACATGGACTTGGAGGGGAAAGACTGCAATAATAAAAGTGAGACAACTGAATGCGGAGGCGCGAGGGCGCAGGACCAAAGAGCAGCTGGGAGCTGTCATCCAGCACCATTTTTTTCTTTTTTTAAATCAAAGAGAAAGAAACATATTCAAGAAAATCTTGTCAATTCTCACTGGCAGTTGAACTTTTTACAGACATTCAAGAAGCCCATTCTTCAAGATTCCCAATTATAAGATCCACTTCCCCAGTCAATAAACTCTAATTGGATCTGGTCTGTCTCCAACTCGGTAAAGCCATCAGCATTTTATTATGCAAAAAATATGGCCCTAACAGCCAATTAGTGGTTCTGTATTCAGCGAAACTGTTCCATCCTGAACGTTTAATGCCGATTTAATCAAAGGGGATTTTTACCCCTAAAATAGATTTTTCAACAAAACTGGTAAAAAAGGGGGTTCTGTTAAACCCAGAAATTTCAAGCTGGAGACTTATAAACTGAGGGTTGCCATTATCATTTTAGTCTAAATTTGCCATGACAAAGGACCACAATTATCAAATCATATCTAGAAAGAACTCATTAGGAGTGGCCGTCTTCCTTATTAGTTAATGAGCAGCAGCTGCCTAAGAGTAGGGCGGCTACTGAAATGCCACCTCTTCCTCCTGCTCTTCCCTGACAAGTGCTTCCTGACTCACTGTGAGGGCCACGGTTTCCTGGTAGAGGGGGAAGCCGAATGTCTTATTAACTGGATGTCCCACTGTGGAATATCCACGGTGTCCTGACAATGGAACCTGACAATGGCTCCTTCATCTAGTCTTTCCCCTTTTACGATTTTTCTTCCCGAGGCTGGTGTTTCTGTTGCCTGATGTTGTGGTTTAAGTGTGAGGTGTCCCCAAGGTTCATGTGTGATGCAATGCAAGAACGTTCACAGGTGAGATGTGTAGATGAGGAGAGCTGTCGTCTAAGCAGTGGATTAATCCACTGATATGGATTGGCTGGGCTGGACTGTGAACAAGGAGGGTGTGGCTGGAGGAGGTGGGTCTCTGGGGTTTGTATTTTGTCCTTTGTCCTTGACAGGGGCGCTCTTTCTCTGCTTCCTTGTGGCCATGTCCTGGGTAGCTTTCATCCGCC
This sequence comes from Ictidomys tridecemlineatus, assembly GCF_052094955.1. Classification (NCBI taxonomy): domain Eukaryota; kingdom Metazoa; phylum Chordata; class Mammalia; order Rodentia; family Sciuridae; genus Ictidomys; species Ictidomys tridecemlineatus. Next base: position 118,131,556 of record NC_135478.1, read on the forward strand.
AGGATGCCCTGCCTCACCTTGGGCCCAGAGCCATGGAGTCAGCCCACTGTGGACCTGACCCCTGAAACCCTGAGCACCAACCAGCCTTTCCTCCCCTGTGTTGTTCTGGTCAAGTCTTTTGGTCACAGGCATGACAAAGCTAAGACGCCTGGTCCCCAAGGGCAGCAGCCTCACCTGCCCCTGGAGCCAGCAGCCAGCTGTACAGGTAGCCAGCCGCCAGCGAGTAGTAGAGCACCAGTCCCCTCTGGCTGTTGACCATCTCCAGGATCTGGTCGATGGTGACTGGGGAGTAGGGGTCCGAGTCCTGCTGTCCTGTCTGTCGCTCCACCAGAAGATCAGCAAATGCCCTTGTCCGACCTCTTTCTGCTACAGCCAGGGCTTCATCGTGGTGGCCTAAGAGACAAAGGGACAGGCTGAGTGCTCCGTGGTGAGTGAGTCCCCTCAAGGACAACTGGCATCTGGGTTAGGCTGTAGGCAGAAACGCCCCTACCTCTGCTCCTCTAGAGTGACAGACTGCAGAGTCCGTTTCTGCCTCTGATCACCAGTGGGGGCAGGGTGCACACACAGAATCCTGTTCTGTGATTCAACAAGACCCATTTCATGTCACCGTAAGTCACTGGGCCTTCCTGTCTTGCAGCCACACAACAGTCCCCGCAGCTGGGAGCATGGCCCACTCTGCTCCTCATCCCGGGAGGCTCCCTGACTTCGCCCCCAGCACCCCCAGAGCTCACCAGCTTCCCTCCTCCACCTGCATCTGATCTGCAGGACCCACCTCTGGCTCCTCTCTCCTAGATGTGGCCCCTTCGTGCATTACATCATCCAGCCCCCGCTCCCAAGTCCCCCAATGACACCTCCATGCCTATACTGTGCCTATCCTCTGCTGGGTGCCCTTTCCCTATTCACCGTGCTTGTCTCAAAAAGAGGGATTGCACTAGTTGTCCCCCCTCTCTCAAAGGGCTACTTTCAAAATCAAGCGAGGCGCTCTGTGTGAAGGTGTTCCTGAAGCACCACCTGTATGACAAGTGGCACCTGTATGACAAGTGGCACTGTTAATATTAAAGCTGACACTTTATTCCACGCTGGCTCCGGCACACTTCCCTCTCATCTTCTCTCTTCCAGTCCCCCTGGGCAAAGGGCTTCAACCTCTGAGGTCTCTATTGCTTTAAAATTGCTTCTTTCAAGCTTTCCTCCAGTCTTTCAACCCAACTTCTCATCCACTTCCTGCAGGAAGCTAGTCTATAATGTGGCTTCAAAGCTGATTCATGGATGTGAAGCCTCAAATAATGCTGAGCCCTCTGCCTTCCAGGGGGGCTGATTTGTAAGTGGGCAGCACAATGCAGAGGACGGATCTCAGGGTAAATAAGAGCATGGAAGAGCTGCTAGAGCCTGGTCCATGGAGAGAGCATGCAGAGGCAGGGGACCAGGGCCACAGCTGAGGTGGCACATCAAGAATGCCTTGCTGCCCACCATTCAGGCATTGGCACAAAGTGGGCATTCACGGGAGTGTGTGCAAATGTATCTTTTACCCTATTAAGTTATCAATGGGAACAGCTGGGACAGCTCCTGTGCTCGCTGGAAAATCAGTCCCGTGGTGCTGGACAGACTCAGCACTGTGACTCCAACAGACAGTAAATTATAATCCTGGGCAATGAGTATTTAACTTTTCAAGGGGAAACTTGAGTGTTCCTACACACAGGAAAGGGCAGGTTACTGAAAAGTCCCCAACATTCAACTTCAAAGACTGTTAGTTTCAGTGAATATCTTTTGGGAAGAGGCAGGCGACCGAGGAGTTGGAAGGGGACAGTTGAGGCTTGGATGAGAGGAATGAAGGCTGCCCCAGTGCCCCAGATCATGCAGGCCTGAGAGGACGAGCCCCAACCGTGAACGTCACAGCCCAGAGGACAGGCCAAGAGGGTGCGCTCCCTGAACAGCGTCGGGGAGGCTGTGTGCTGGGGAAACGGAAGACACCTGTGTCTTCTCAGGTGCTTCCCCTTGGTCAGAGGCTTGAGCCAGGTGGGGTGAAGAAGGGAAGGAATGTGAGGGTCAGGGACTCCTGGCCCAGGCATCTGTCTCAGGGACACCTGCTCAGGCTCCCAGGACTGCTAAACTTCCCAGGACCGGAGTTTCTCTACTTTAGTGCAAACAATGGGTACTGAACTATGGCTCGACAGCCTGGGAGCCTCTGAACTATTATCCCCAGGGCTGGCACTGGCATGCACACAGTAGGTGCTCTATCAGTCTTTGTCAAATAAAGGAAGAAGTGTTCAACTGCTGGTTGTGACAACATATCACACTGCATCAGAGCTGTGGTGGGCACCCTGGGGACAACGAGCACACACCAACCACTCTCACCAAGGCTGACGAGCACCCGCTGCAAGGCCTGGTAGGACGACGTCTGTAGGTCGAAGAGCGAGAGTCTGCAGTCGGTGCTCAGCTGCGCCTCGTGCCGGATGGTCTCGAACAAGGCCGACGCCCTGTAGAGCTGCAGGGGGGAGAAGGTCGTCACCCACCTCCCAGAGCCAGGCCAGCTCTTCCCAGAGTACAGATGACTCTGCTAACACCTGGTACCACCCACGTGTTCTTAAAGGTTTGTAAAGAATCTATTTCCAGGGAGGCCATTGTGGGCTGAAGAAGTGTCACCCTGTCCCCAGTAAATCATAGCTTATGGAATCAACTTTGGTCAAGAGATCTAAACACAGGGTTATAGACATCAGGTCCAAAGGAAGTTAAGAAAAAACTATTAATCCAAACAAATGCTAATTTTGATTAAAACAAAAGTTCTCTTCTTGTCATCAGGCAACCATGATCCATTGTCCCCAGGAAAAGGGTGCGTAAGGACGGGAATGGGCCCGTGCGGTGGAGGCACCCTGGAGATGGAGGAGGCCAGGGCAAGGGCAGAGGCGCCACACTCGCAGGCCAGTGGCAGCCTCTGCAGGTGGTTCAGTGCCGCAGACTCAATCATTCCCCACCCTCCCCAGGGTCAGGGACCATGATGGACAAGCTCCCCAAGGGGCCACGCCCACTGGCACAAACCCCTTGAGGACTGCCCTCGCCCACTCGCATGGGCCCCTTGAGGGCGGGCCTCGCCCACTCACATGAGCACTCTGAGGACCAGACAACTGGCATCCCTAATGGAGATCCTGTCCTGTTGTTTCTCTAAGCCTAAAGAAGCGCATTCTAACACTAAGAACCCTACACGAGGAGAGCGCTCAGCAAGGACTGTGCTACTGACTGCTGTGTGACTTGGCGAGACTCAGGGTGACAGCTCCCTATCTGTGAAGGGAATAATCATCCTTTGACTTCATGGGTATTTTGAAGAAAAAATTCAGTGAGCAAAAGTACTTTGAAAATAGTAAATCACTCCATCAATATAAATTTTAACTTTTGCAGCCAGTAAATTAGAGTTAATTCTTTAAATTGCCTTTAATAGTTTAAAAGTATAATAAAAATGCCTTAACATTCCAGGAGATGATGGCACGTCCTCAGTGCTTTGAGCACCAGGGAGTGGCCTTGATTGACTTCTCCTCCTTCCCCTTGGCTAAGGGGTGAGAGGTGACCTGAGAAGCAGCCATCTCTGTCCTGCTCCAACCTAACAGAGGAAGCCGTAACTCTAGGGATCTTTCTACTCTCCAGAGATGCGTGTCAAAGAACTGCTCTTCAACTGTCTGCACTCACACAGGGGCATGGACTCACCATGGGAGAGAGGTAATATCTTGCTATAACTGGAGACTTAGAAAGACATTAAATCCAATAATCGTGAATTCTTGTTTTGCTTCTATTAAAGTTTAATGTGGAGCAGCAGCACATAATATAAGAATTCCAAAGAAATGACTAGGTCACCTATCATGTGAGTGAGCAAGGGTCTTCCCTGTGTGAAATGTCAACACCTCTGGGCTGGCACGGGCTGGGAACCCTGTGCATTGACTCAAGGCATGAGTTGGTACCAGGTGCACTCCACCTCGGCCATCCCTCCCACGCTTCTGGCCGTGAACTCCACTGGGGTCAGGGTTCTCCTGCTCACCTGGTGTTGGGCCTCCTCTAGGTTTCCACTAGCCCAAAGGGAGAGGCCTAGACCATGGCGAATTTTTGCCTCATCTTCTCTTCGGCCCAGTTGCTCAGCTAACCTTAAACCTGAAACCAGATAGAAAAATTTAAAGATTCAGAGAAGACAGATAGTTCCACTCCTCAACGAGTCCTGGCAGGTGACTTTGCTTCAGGGGTAAAGAACGCTAACAGCACAGTAGAGGGGGAATGAGACAAGAGCTCTCTTCAAATGCCACCTTGGTGGCACAGTTTCCGGGACACTCAGAGGAGGCCCAGCAAGAGCTCAGGTGATGCTGTGAGCAGCAGACAGGTTTGCTGGGGGGGCAGAAATGGAAACAAATGTAACCTGAACCTGGCGCCCTCCCAGATGCGAACCCGGAGCTTTGCACTTGGAGACTACTGGCTGAGGAATTTATCTTGTCCGATTCTCTGGCTGGCAAAAGCTTTTCCTGGGAGTAAAGCACAGAATCCACCATAATACTTCTTCCCGTGTTGCCACACAGCATCGAGTGGGCGCTGGGGGAGGCATGCAGTGTTCTCCTGAAAGCAGAACGGGATTTGGCCTGCCCCTGCGGCTGCTGAGACGGCACGTTCCAAGTCCACTCTGTTTCCTGAGAGTCTGAGCCTTTGATGTGCCTCCATGGGGTTGCAAAACCAGCACTCATGTCAAAAGACTTAATTGAGACTGTCCTCATTTTAATGGCCTCAGGTAGGCCCCTGCAGTCTGGTTCACTTACCCACAGCAAGCTTCTGGGTTTCGGGACACCAGCAGCCTGTGGGGCCTTGTGGGAGTCCAATCTAAAGGCAGCTACTTACTGTATCGGTCCCTAAGCCATTCTCAGTGTCACTCTGCCCTCATTCTCCTGCTCCCGGTACAGAGCGGCTGGCTTGTGAGGAAGACAGCATGGGGGTCCCCAGCCTGCTGCACGCAAGAAGCAGGGCTTCCCCTGGCCCACGTCAGAGGTGGCACTGCCTCTGCACACAACAACCTGTCACTTGTCAGCTGCTGGAGAGGGGCTGAGCTGGAGGAGAGGCCTTGATAAAAGGGACTCTCCGGTTCAGGTTCATGAAATACATATTTCAAATGCACATTATCTTGAATTTTGGGGTGGGGTGGGGTGGAGACTGGGGATTGAACCCAAAAGCATTTACCACGGAGCCCCATCCCCAGCCATTTTTATTTATTTAGAGACAGGATCTCACCGAGTTGCTTAGGGCCTTGCTAAATTGCTAAGGCTGGCCTTGAACTTGTGATCCTCCTGCCTCAGCCTCCCACGTTGCTGGGATTACAGGCATGAGTCACCATGCCCAGCAACTCATATTTTTAAACACCTCACAAAAAGTAAACACATGTGGAAAAAAGATGTTTCTTGAGAGAAAACCAGGAGGATACTGATTGTTTTAACTTTCAACAAGCTGCCAGGTTAGTTCTCCAGTTTGATGTCCCTGCCAGGTGTGGGTGTGAGTCAAGTAAACTGCCTGGGGAAGCCAAATTAGAAGGCATGTTTGGTGAGAACAGGAGCTTTGCTTGGTTCCTGTTGTAGCCCAGCACCTAGGACACCTAAGTAGCATTAGGCAGTGCTCTATGACAAACAGGTAAAGGCCCATTGGACAGCCAAGTGCATGGTACACACGGGCAATTCCAGCAGGAGGATCACAAATTCAAGGCCATCCTGGGCAACTCAAACCCTGTGTCAAGATAAAATTTACAAAGGGCTGAAGGTACATCTCAGTGGCAGAGCACTTGTCCAGCACGTGTGAAGCCCTGGGTTCAATTCCCAGAATTGTAAAAAAACAACACAACCCCCTCCCAGATATGGTGAGTGGCCTGCCTAGCTCCTATGTGCATCTGCTGTTCAGCTCCCTGGGGTGGAGAGCCAGAGACTGGCGGCATAACCCCAAGTAAATCACCAAACTGCCCAGTCTCCCTTTCTTCATCTGTAAGATGAGAAACCAGAGGCTTTACCCAGAGGCATCCATCCGCATCACCTGGGGAGCTTGTTCAGCTGACTTAGACCCAGCCTCACTGGGAGATGCCAATGCGGGGGAAGGGCGATGCTGATCTGCAGCCCCCTCCCCTCTGAAGGCCAGGAGAAGGCACTGGGGTATTTTCCAGCTGAACTGTCCCCTCAGTGCAAGAGGCTGCAGACCAATCTTGGAGCACACGAGAGCACCTTGCAGGGGCCTGCACCTGTATCGGCCCGACCCTGTGAGCAGGGCATGGAGGGCTGCTCTGGCTGGAGCTCTCCTTAAGGCAGACACCACGAGAGGCTACAAACACGAGTCTTCAGGTCTCCATGAGACTCAGGAATTGCAAGAAGTAATAAAAAAGGAGCTGGCAGTTTTCCCTGGTGATGGTGTGGTGTTTCGGGCAGCCAGCTGTGGCACGGAAACAGTATTTCAGGAAGGTCTGGAGAACACAGCTGAGAAGTTGTCAGATGCTGGGTCTCAATTTAATAGTTTTCACAAATTCAACTGAAAATTGCCCCTAGACTGTTGGAATTTCACCAGTCAAGTGGCTCCGGAAGCCAGAAGCCATTGTTCATATTGAATGCACCAAAGCACGGCCCCATCTGCAGGGAGTGGGAGCTAAATAAGGCCTGGACAGAGGCTTGCAGTCCCCCAGGACCCTCAGCCTGCAGCCAGCGGGGCCCATCTGTGCAAGAACAGGGAGCCCCTCCCTCGCCCTCCACTCGGCCCCTGCTTCTCTCCCAGTTCCCAGCTGGGGCTCAGCAGTAGCCAGGACAGCACCGCCCCAACCCTGCACTGTTCTCTGCGGTTGGAAATGGCCCCCCCACAGGGTCTTGTTTGGTTGGAAGTGGCCCCCCCACAGGGTCTTGTTTGGTTCCCGGGGTGAGAAAACCCAGAGCCCGACTCTGCAACTAACCAGCCACATGATCAGGAAACAAAGACCCTAACCCCGAGCCTCAAGGTGACTTAGCTGCAACCTTCAAGGTTGCGAGGATTAAATCAGATTAAATAAACTACCTGTGCAAAACCTTTTGGAAACTATAGATAAAGAGGTTTCATAGGAAAACAGCAATCATTTCCTTTCACTAGTGAGTGGAGGGCATCGCCTCTGCCCTCTCCTGTCCAGGCTCGGAGGAGCCCAGTGTCTGTGGGAGGACCTCAGATCAGAGGCCACCCAGGGTAAACAGGGGGAGGGCAGACCCTGCCATGGGGCTTCTGCTCTGGAGAAAAGGAGGCGTCCAAGGACCCACTGTGCTCAGCAAATGGAGGGAACCTGGTGGCAGAGGAGGAGGAGAAGCAGCCAGTTCCTAGGGGCACCCGGAACAGAACCCGCCACACGGCAGCCCAGCCCTGCAGGCCCAGGAGGAAAGCTGGCTGACACTCGGGAGGATGCTCAGGTTGGGCCTGTCGCTGGCTCAGAGCTGATGACTACACAGCTGTGGTACAGGTCAGGTATTTCCTAGGGGACACAGGACTTGAGGCACACAGACCCTCAGCTAGACGTGACCAGGTCTCACTTGACTTGAGTCGTTCACCCAGCAGAGGGTTCTGAGGAGCTGCTCCCTGGGCAGCTGGTGTCACTGACGGTGTGGCAGTCTGGGCCCACAGAGCAGGACAAGGTGTTCTGGACAATGACTCAGGGCTTGGCGTGTGGCTCGATGTTAGAGCACTGTCCCAGCACGTGCGAGGCCGGGGTTCGATCCCCAGCATGGCAGGAACACGAACAGAACCATCAGTGAAGCGCCTCAGAACCACCCAGGGAGCCACTGTGACTCTGGAGTCGAGACAATGTGGCCTCTGAGACCCTCACTCCATGCAGAGACGACCCCTCAAGCTGTATACTCCCCCGAGTCTCTGGCAGACGGAGCCAGGGTGGCCTGGTCACCTACCTTCCTGTAAGTACATGACGGCCTGGGAGTAGTTCTGCAAGGCATGGTGGGTCCTTCCGAGGCTACTGTAGGACACCGTCTTGGCCACCAGGTCGTTCATCTGCGCAGCGATGCTCAAGTGCTGCTCTTGGTAGACCACAGCCCTCTCGAAGGTGCCCAGGGACTCGTATGTCAGGCCCAGGTTCCCGTAGGCTCGGCCCTGGCACGTGGGGTTGTTGGTTTCCTCGGCGATCTGCAGATCGAGCTGGTGGTACTGCAGGGCCGTGTCGTACTCGCCCATCTGCTGGTAGACGCCCCCCAGGCCACAGGCCGCGTCACTCTCCAGGGCTCGGTCCTTCATCTCCCGAGCGATGCTGAGCTGGCGCTCGAGGCAGGAAATGGCCTGCTCGTAGTTCCCCAGCTGGCTGTGCAGACTCCCCAGCTCGCCGTAGGCCTGGGCTTTGTTGGAGGCCTCCCCGAGCTCGTGGGCCACCACCAGCCTCTTTTCGAAGCACACGAGGGCTTGCTGCAGGCTCCCCATGGCCCTGTGGGGATGGAGACAGAAAAGCAATGATATTATTTCGTGCAGGTGCAGACATGCCAAAGCCCCTGAGAAAATGGAAAGCATTTGTCACTGTCACTTACTATAGAAGCTCTTAACTCCTCTTCTAGCTAAAATCTATCATGTGCCCTTAGAGTGAGATGCAGAGGAATTTCATAATCTGGAAAGCAATTCAAAAGTCATCCCTTAGTGACCTTCCCAAGAGCTTGAGATTCAATGGGATATACACCCCAGAGGAAACATAAAACATATTAATAGGCACAATGATAGCAAGTGAACTGTTGGGTTCTTCGGGCTTCCCAATTTCCACTACTGCTTAGACTATGTTTTTGAAATCACTTTACAGAGGCTATAAATCTGTCACCTGGGCTTCTCAGAGCACTCTGTGGGTGATGATTTAGTTTGACCCTTCCCCTTCCTCCCATCCCGGGGCCCTAATCCCCTGCTTATGTGGTGAGGCCATAGATTCTGCAGACACAGGCACCCCACATTTGGAAGAAAAGCACCCTTGGCCAACTGTGTGTCTTTGTGTGCTGCTGGGAGATGACACGATCAGAATGGGAAGAGCACGGGACCTGGCAGCAAATCAAACCAGTTGTGTGGGGCCTAAGGATTCCCTTTCCTGAGTCTCAGTTTCTGGGGGGGGGACACATCCTCAGGCCTGGCAGGTGATAGTGCACAGAAACCAGGACTGCTCTGTCAAGAGAGCTCTGAGAGGGGCCCAGCCTGGTGAGGGCGTGGGGAGGGGTCCGTCCACTCCTGCAAATATCCGGGTGCTTTTAGGAAAAGGAGTTAGTGGGTAGGGATATACTGATAAACACATTCATAAAATGTGGGAGGTATTTAGAAAAGCCCTGTCAAATTGATTCATTCCCATTCCCATTCCTATTCCCTCTTTTATCTTGATCCTTTTGATATCATCCAAAAAACACCACTTCTGGAGTCAGAGCCCTGGGTGTGACTCTTAGTCATCCCTTTTAAGCTGTGTAATCTCAAGCATTAACCTAACCTCTCTGGGCTTTGGTTTCTTCTTCCGTAACACAAAAGTAATAATATCACCTGCTTAACACAAAGAGTGTGGGAGAAAGCAAAGGAGGTTCGTGTGGAAATGCTTTGTAGTTAATAAGCTGCCACGCAGAGGTGCCCTCACCCTCACCGCTGCTCCTGTTGAAGGCTTCTCTACCTGATCTGTCTTTTGTCATTTTTACCTGTGTCCGTTTCCTAGCCCCCGGTAAGCCTTGGCTTGGTCTTGCATGCGATTCAGACTCTGGGCCACAGATAAATACTGCTCATAGTACTTGATGGCTTCCTCGTAGTCACCCAGGGCCTCGTAGCAATCCCCCAGGTTGCCGTAGGCGCGGCCCCTGTCGAGCACAGACTCGTTGCCGCTGAGCTGCTGCAGCATGGCCAACTGCTGCTCAAAGTAGCCGATGGCTTCCTCCATCACGTTCATGTTCATCTTCGTGATGCCCATGTTGCCATAGACCTGGGCCTCTAGGCTTGGGTCCTTCAGCTTCTGCCCCAGATCCAGCTGCTCCTCGTAACACTTGAAGGCCATCGTGTACTTGCCAAGGGCCATGTAGACAGCAGCCAGGTGCCCGTGGGCTCTGCACTCCCCTGGCAGGTCGCTGAGCTCCTGGTACACCTCGAGCTCCTGCGTGTGATAGCCCAGGGCCTTGTCATACTTCTGGATCATCCGGTATGCAGTGCCCAGGGCTGCGTACGCACTGGCCTCCAGCCTTCGGTCCTTTACGTGATGGGCTAAGCCCAGCTGCTGCTCGTAGAATTTTATTGCACCATTTATATCTTTTTTACAGATGAATATATCGCCCAGGTTCCCTAGGGCCCGGAATTTAGCCTGGGAATTATTCAGGGACTGGGCTAAGGACAGCAGGTACTTCTGACACTCTTCAGCTTTGCTGAAATTCAGCAGCGCCTTGAATGCGAGGCCCAGGTTGCAGTAGGCTTTCGCCTGGCTCAACTTGTCATGAAGGTCTTTGGCCAATGCCAGGTCCTGCTCGTAGTACTTCACCGCCTCCTGGTAATTGCCAAGGCAGTAATGGGCATAGCCGAGATTGTGGCAGACCTTCCCTTCTCCCTCCATGTCCTGGAGGTCAGGAGCGAGCCGCAGGTACTGTTCGTAATAGGGGGCAGCCTGGACATACTCTCCCCGGGAGCAGTGGAAGTTCCCCAGGTTGCTCAGGGCCCGGGCCTCGCTCTGGATGTCCCTCAGCTCCCGGGCGATGTTCAGGTGGTTCTGATAGTGTTGCAGGGCCCGGTCGTGGGCGCCCAGGGCCTGGTAGGCCACGGCGAGGTTCCCGTGCGTGGACGCCTGGGAGGCGCGGTCGTTCACTTCCATGGAGATCTGCAGCTCCTGCCGGTGGTACTTGACCGCCTGGTCGTACAGGCCCAGAGCATTGTAGGCGTTGCCCATGTTCCCGTAGGCGCGGCCCTGGGCGGCGTAATCGCTCAGCTCCTGGGCGATGCACAGGTGCGTCTTGTGCAGCTTCAGCGCAGTGTCGTAGTCGCCTTTCATCTGGTGGATGATTCCTGGGAAGGAAGAGAAGGCCAGGAAGATGGGCATAACTGATGGGTAATTTGGGAAAAAAAATGTAATTTGCAACTCAATTTATAGTAAATACTATCCAGATGAATTAAAGAATTTCAAATAACAGAAGGTAGAATTAAATATTTATCAACTCTCCAGAGGGAGGAGAGCTTTCTAAGCTTCAAAGCAACAGGAAAAAACATCGACAGATTTGATTACAAAAATAAGGATTTTTCTACTGCAAATAAATATCTAAAATCAAAAGGCAACAAACACTGGGATATATGTGAAACACAAATGAAAAAGTTTAATATCTATTGTGAGTAAAGATATCATTCAGTTTTAGGAAAAAAATCAAGACCCTGATTTATTTTTTGGAAAAATATTTCTAGTTGTAGGTGGACACAATACCTTTATTTATTTATTTATATTTTCTATTGTGGCGCCGAGGCTCAAACCCAGTGCCTCGCATGTGCCAGGCGAATGCTCTACAACTGAGCTACAACCCCAGCCCCCCAATTTATTAAAAGAGGCAAAGAACTAGAAATGTTAGCAGACAACTCACATCCAAAGAAATACAAAGAGTAACCACAGGGGGAAATGCTAATTTCCTTTAATAATCAAAGAAATGCAAAATAAACCAACCCTGAAGTACCATTTTACTCCTGCTAAATTAGCAAATAAAAAATTTAAACACCCCCTATACCGATTAGGTCGCCCTGAAATTGATAAACATAGCAACTGCTGGGGACATAAACAAGAACAACCTTTGGATCAGCAGTGTGCCAAATGAAGACAGTCCCACTGTGTGTGTGTGTGTGTGTGTGTGTGTGTGTGTGTGTGTGTGTGTGAGAGAGAGAGAGAGAGAGAGAGAGAGAGAGAGAGAGAGAGAGACTGGGGATTGAGCCCAGGGAGTCTGTCATTGAGCCATATACCCAGCCCTCTGTCTCCAGCTTTTTTTGAGACAGGGTCTCTCTAAGTTGCCAGGCTGGCCTTGAACTTGAGATCCTCCTGCCTCAGCCTCCAGAGTCTCTGGGACTGTGGGTATGAGTTACCACACTCGGCATCTGGTCCTACTCTGACCCCACCATCCTGCTCAAGGGAGCATAAGCTAAGGAAATCAGTCAACGGCCACACAAACTAAGTGCCTCTAGTCTTTGCTGCAGCATTATAGAGAAGTGGAAAATCAGAAACATCTTAAATGCCAAACACTGGGGGACTGTGCGAGTGCATTTTGGCATATCAACTCAACAGACGATGACACCGTTATTAAAAAGGTCATTATGAAGTCTGTGCATTAAAATGGGAAATGATCTCACAATCGTGTTAACTGGAAAAGCAGGAAGCAACGCTGCAAGCTGCACATGACAAGTAGGAGAACAAAATTTGTGTGCGTGGACAAGACCTGGAGGGCACTCCACAAGATGAAAGTAGCTGCCTTGCTAAGTGAGGGGATTTGAGTGATTTTTGTTCCAAAGTTTCTTGTAACTCTGCTCTATGCTTTGACAATCAACAATCACAGTGCTTCAAACAACCCCCATAAACTGCACTCCAGTTCCTAAGCCAAGGCACTGTTTTATCCGAAGTTCAAAATGAGATGCATCATGAATATAAATTAGTTCCAAATGAGGGGTGTCATCAGGGTAGCCAAGGTGGCCCATCCCAGCTGGGGTGGGAGGGGCACTGGAAGAGGTGCAGAACCTTTTGTGTGCTCCTCCTGGCTCTTGGTTTTGCACATACCTTTCTGTGCACCAGTAGCAAGCTCTGCAGTGGTGACCAACACCTGCAGAGGCACAGGAATCTTAGCGTCACCAAGATGAGCTCTTGTGCAAATGTCTGATTTGAAAATGGGAGCTGTCGAATCCCTGCCTTTGCAACTTACCTAACTTTATGTCACCCTTTGTTCACTGACTTGTTCACCCAGCAAATGTGAACTAGACTTGTGATGGCCACAGGGGTACGGAGAGAGATGAAGCCACTCTGCCGTCTGTACAGAACCATAGGGTGGTGGTCAGGTGCGAATCACGCCAGGACACATAATCAATGCTGAAGTCGGGGCGTGGGGGTGGGAGTGAGCCTGCCAGGGCCACTCGATGGCCCTTCCTCCCCACCTGCCGTGGAGGTCTGCCCTGCCAATGAGTCCTGCCTGCTCCTGGGCCTGCCGCCTCTTTGACATTAACTGGACTTAGGGTACTGGGTAAATCACTTAGCCCCACTCCACTGTATTCAGTTCTATAAAATGAGAATTAAGAATAGTGATAGTGACACTAGAGAGTGGTGATAAGGATCAAATGACATAAAATATTTGCAAGTGCACTGTAAACTGTAAGTGAAATTCAAGTATTAGTACTGCAATTACTATATACTTCCAGGAAAGGGAATTCTTGAGGTGGCAGAGGTAAAATACCGTAAATTCTTCTGTGTGATTTTTATGAGTCAAATATTCCATAATCTTAAAATAACTAAATCACAGTACATCTATATTAATGGGATAACATGATAACATTAAAATGGTAATGTAGTTATATTAAGGAAATATATATGCTACAAAGCCACATTTTGATAGACTAACAGGGCACATGTATGCAAACGTATTTACTTTTTGTGTGTGGTGGCAGGATTGAAGGTTGTTTTTTTTTTCTTTTGACTTATCTGTATTTAATTTTTTTTAGTTGTAGGTGGACACAATATCTTTATTTTATTTATTTTTATGTGGTCCTGGGATTGAACCTAGGGCCTCACACATGCTAGGCAAGCGCTCTACCACTGAGCCACAGCCCCAGCCCTATAAATACATACATATTTTTAAAATAAGGAACATATAACCCTTAAAGTAATTTTGAACTCTGGTCCAATGGGAGAAGTAACGTTTCTGGGACTGATCTGGGAGTCCTCCCTGGGGTCACTGTCCCAGGCTGGCGGCATCAGGGGCGTCCCACCTGGAAGGCTGGCAGTGTTTCAGAGTCTGTCTCAAGGTCAGGAACTCTAAGGGGCCCGAGAGGAACTAATGCCTCGGCAACACCTGGGATCTCAATTTGTGAGCAGAGGGCAGCTGGGCGGGTGGCAGGGTGCCTGGATCTCCCACAGGGATGGCTTGCAGTGTTTTGGGCACCATTGCACCGGATTATTTCAATGACCTCCCCCTTCTCTGTAGCACTAGGGACCGAACCCAGGGTAACTCTGCCACTGAGCCACATCCCTACATCTCCAATCCTTGTCTTTAAAAATTTTTTTTTTTTTTTTGATGGGGCCTGCCTTGACCTTGTGATCCTCCTGCTTCAGCCTCCCGAGTTGCTGGGATTACAGGGGGGCAATGCTCCACCTCGCCTGGCTGCAATGAGTTTTAAGTCAGTATTATTACGTTTGGTTGCTACAATGACAGAGGAAGCAAGCAACAGAGGTCTTCAGAGAAGGCCACTAGAGGCAGGCTGGTCTTCATGTATGTCCCCCCACCAAAGACAAGGCCTCCTTGCTAGCTCCCCCACCCTCCTCCAGGATTGATTGTTCAGAAAGCTGAGTCTCAGGAAGGCGCATGATGACAGAAAAGGCACCAGGCTTCAGAATAAACCAGAAGTCCTGCTTTACAGGCCTGGCTCCTGCCACATTCAGCTGAGTGTCTTTGGGACAGTCAGTGTCTCTGAACTTTGCTTTCCTATTATTTTAATTGAAAGTTGGTTTTATTTTGGCATTTTTTTTGCTTTCTTACTAACAATGTCAGGTTATAATCATCTCAAAGAAGGAGTATGAGAAGCACATATGCAGCTGGGCATGGAGGCACATGCCTGTAATCTCAGCTACTCAGGAGGCTGAGGCAGGAGGATCACAGGTTTGAGGCCAACCTTACAATTAAATGAGACCTGTCTCAAAATAAAACAAACAAACAAAACAAAACAACAACCACAAAAAAAAAAAAACAATAAATGGGATGTAGCTCAGTGGTGGAGAGCCCAATTTTGCAAAAATAAAAATAAAAAACAAAACCACCAATGTGCGTTTTTGAACATATAACATGGCATGAGCAGTACTTAGAGAGAGAAAGGGAAGGGACTCTTCTTCCCTCACTCTGGCCGGAAGAGTCTGGGCTAGTTAATAGGGAGCAGTTGGTAGATAATGGCTACCCAGGGTTCGATGATTTGCGAAGGGAACTGCCTGCTGGTGACAGCAAAGTGATCTGACCTGCAGCCAGCCCTCCAAGCCTCCTCCCCCAGCCTCTGTTCTTCCTTCCCAGGGCCTCTGAAGTGTCCAGAGGAAGAGTCTCAAAACAAAGCCTTCCGCAGCAGACAAGGGCCAGCGGTGGGCCTGGCGGGGCGGGGCACTTTTTCTTCTGCCCCTCTCTCTGCTGTCCCCGCAGCCAGTCTGGGGGATTCTGAAGGGAACCCTGTGCTTGCTCTCTTTGTTGAGCGACATAAAAGCGGCCCTGAGAGCTGCCAGCAGAGCGACTGCACATGCTGAGGGGATAATCTGCAGATCCTCCTTCCCTTTCCAGACCACAGCTTGATTTTCCAGGGCCGTCACTCAGATGAAGACTTACAGAGGGCCTGTCAGCGGGGGCGCGCGAGGTGACAACGTGCTGCAGGGAGGGAATTAAATGAAGATTAGTGGGGCAGAAGACCCTCACAAAGCCCTGCTCTCACCAGGGCGTGCGGGGGAAGGACACGTGGTCGCGAATCCAACCCAGAGCGGGCCTCCTGCTCGGTCACTGCCTACTTCAGAGGCCGTGGTGGTGAGGCTGGGGGCACAGGGAGCGCTCCCGACGGCTTGATTTTATCATTAACCATTGAGAGCAAAGAGCACAGGAGCTGCGAACGGGGCAAGCCCACAATTTCAACTAGGACTCGATCGCGGGGTGTCTGAGCGGTGGACCCTGCCGCCTTTCTCCGTGGGGCCTCCGTGCCCCTCTGCGACAGTGGGTGCGCTCTTCCGCTCACTGAAGACACCCCCGTTGTGATCACCCCTGTGCGCGACCCGGAGGGGCTTCCAGCCCTGACCTACCCTCTCCCGCTTTCAAGGGAACTGAGAGCTGCCTTATCCAGCCACCCCCTAAGAAAACACAGGACCTGGGGACTGGAGGGGCCCACAAGCTCGCTCCCCGCAAGAGGCGGCGTTAGTGGGCGAAGCGGGTGAGAACCCTTGGACCCCGCCTTAGCTGCACCGAGGACGGGTGTGCCATGGGCGGTAGCCGCACTGATAAAGGTCTCCGGAGAGGTACACGTGGAAGTATTTTAAAAGGAAACAGCACGGCTTCTCCGATTTGCTCTATCAGTGCTCCAGTGGTGGCAGGGAAAGAGTGTGTGCCTGCCCACGTGCACATTTATGAAAATAGATGGAACAAAATTAGCAAATGTTGATAACGGGGTTATGAGTTTGTGGGGTTCATTACACTATTCTCTCCACCTGTGAAAATGTCCATAATAGAGAGTAAATAATAAAGATTGGTTAGAGGGGGCTGGGGATGTGGCTCAAGTGGTACTGTGCCTGCCTGGCAAGCATGAGGCACTGGGTTCCATCCTCAGTACCACATAAAAATAAATAAGTAAAATAAAGGTATTGTGTCCAACTACAACTAAAAAATAAATATATAAAAAAAAGATTGATAGTATTTAAACTGGGAACTAAACTCAGAGGTGCTTTACCACCAACCTACATCCCCAGCCCTTTTTATTTTTCACTTTGAGAAAGTCTGACTAAGTTCCTGAGGCTGGCCTCAGACTTGTGATCCTCCTGCCTCAGCCTCCTGAGTCGCTGGGATTCCAGGGCTGAACCACAGCGCCTGGCTAACGCAGCATGTTCTTGTGTAACCCCTTCTGGATCAGGAAACTTTTTTGAGTCCTGATCTGAGCTAAGTCCTGATGTGGATGGTTAAGTCCCTTTTTCTGTCTCTGGGACCTCAGTAGAGTCACTCCAGCCTTCACACTGTCTCGAGCGTGTGAAGGACGTGTGTGGACTGGCAGCAACACAGGCCTTCACCCCACTGACTGAGCTTGGGTAAGACAATGACACTTTATCTTTTGTTCTGAATGCTCTTAGAGGATAGGGTGGTACTTTATCTAGGACAGGAGGGGACAGTAAGAACAGCTGAGGCCACCTGCTCATGGTGAGAGTCCTGACTACTCCACCAGCTCCTCCTGCACACCGGGAGGGTGGCCCTGAGTACCCATCATCCCGACCTAGACACCTTTATGCTCCTGGACCCTCTCCCTTCAACTTTGCACATATAGTTCTTTCACATTGTTCATAAAATACCTCGAAGCTTGTGGTGGGGATGAGGGGACAGACCTGGCTACTACACAGATGGCTGGAATCCAGGGCGTGAGAGCACCAGACGTGTAGCTCACTGGACGTCACGTTGAACATGTTTTCCGGTGACTATGCATGACCCTGGAGACAAGTCTCCGTTGTTTGTGCCAAAGGAGGGCAGCAAAGGTATGAGACTTTAAATGGCAGATAATCCCAGAATTACCTCCCCCAGGACTGCAGCTGCAGACGGGCCCTCACGGTGGGCTCCTTCAGGAACGCTCTGGGCCTGGCTCCCTGCCCCATGACCTCATTCGCACCTCGAAACAATCCTTCAAGGTTGATCCTGTGATCCCAGAGCCATGGAAAGTTGGAGAATGTTCTCAGGCCTGCAGGGCCATCAGGGCAGGTTGGTACTAGAACCGATGTGTGTGGCTCATGGGCGGACCCTTTCCCTGCTCCTCCTGGAAAGCCTGGTGGACAGGATTCTGTGCCTGCTTCTCCTGTGTCGCTCAGCATCCAAGCTGGCAGCCCAACAGAGGGATGGTCTGACTATGTCTGTATTTAGAGAGCAGAGTGTCCATTAGAGACCAGAAAAATCCTAAGGGACTCCAGGGGGTGTGATCGCCAGTGGGCGCCACCTCTGGGGAACTCTGGGCCATCTCACTATCTCTGGCCTCCTTACACTGGTCCACTGGGTCTACCAAATCCAGCAGCTCTGCCTGTTCTCTCAGGGGTGGGTGAAGCTAGGAGCCCCATATCTTCTTTTGCTTCAATAACAGTTGAGCTGGGGAGAGTTCAATGGCACTTCTGTCTCAGATCCCAGTGCCTTACCTCTGAAGAGCCTGCTGTATGTAACAAGGTCAGCAGGGTCGAGGAAATCCCTCCTTCCACCTTCTCCCAGCCCACTCCACTGGAAACTACCTATTTTTCTTTCTTTCTTTCTTTTTTCATTTTGGGTACCAGGGATTGATCTCAGGGGCCTTGGACCACTGAGCCACATCCCAACTCTATTTTGCATTTTATTTAGAGACAGGGTCTCACTGAATTGCTTAGCACCTCGTTTTTGCTGAGGCTGGCTTTGAACTCATGATCCTCCTGCCTCTGCCTCCCAAGCTGCTGGGATGACAAGTGTGTGTCACTGTGCCTGGCCTACCTATTTTCCTAACCAAAATTGAGGATATCCAGAGGTTCTGATTGTTCAACCTGAAGCTTAAAGGGAGCAGACTCAGTTCCTCTGTGGTCCCCAACTGCTACCATCCCCAAGTCTGGGCTGCATGCACAGTGACAAGAAGCCAGCCTGGACCCCACAGATAGATATTCCTCTGGCTTCACACACGGCCACACTTCCTGCTTCCTCACACAGTGAGAGTCGGAGGCTGTAGTGAATAGCTCAGGCATTCCCGGGCTGTGTGCTGTAAATCCAGAGGCCATGGGAAGATTAATCGAGCCATGAAGCAGGAGAAGTAATAATTAAACCTATTAAAAAGGAGGTGGCTGGAGAGGGTGCTCGGTGATGGATGGTGAGGTAGGGAGTGCTAGGCACAGTCATCCCTAACAGCTCTGGCCAGGCCACTGTGGCGGGAAGCCCGGAGCGAGTGAAAAATGCGCTGGGCCTGGCTGGCCGAACCCCGCCATTAGTCACTGCTTGGAAAAGCCCAAGTGGGCCTGGTTTCACTTCGGATCACAGTAAGAGGCGGGGGGCACCTCATAAGTTAAATGTCGGGGTCTCTTCTGTTTCAGGGCCTGGGTGGACTCTGAGGTGCTGAGGTAGCTGCTCCTGCCTCCTGGTTCAGGCCTGGAGCAGGACCAGTCCCGCCTCCTAAGCACCTCCCCAGGTCCCCTGGCCTGCAGAGTGGAGGCCAATTAAAGTGGCACTTACTGCCTTTCCCACCCAGCGCCAACCCAGCCACCCCCGGGTCCCCGTGGTGCTGCCAGGGCCACCAGCTCCTCACTCTCACCTCCGGCTCCTCCCCCCACATCTTCTCCTATGAGTGACCTTCGTCCCTTCCTGGTGTGGGCCGCCTTCCTCCCCTGGCTGTGGGAGCTGCTGCACTCAGGAGAAGTCGGGCACGGCCAAGGAGTTGATGGAAATGTGAAGGGAAGTGACGTGTTCCTTCTGGGTGGTTCTGGGAAACACTTGGGCTGCGACACTCGGCTCCCTCTCGCCCTGCCGCGGGGGCTGCAGAAGCTGTGCGATCCCCACGGTGCAGCTCTGGGAAGGTGGCATGTGGCAGGCCTGGATCAGTGAGTCACTCGAGGGCCACAGGAACCTGCTGTCGGCCTCGTGTGACTCCATCACTTGGGTGTTTCAGGCCACTGTTGCTAAGGTGCCATCATACCCCGAGGGATGTGCCACTGGCACGGTGCCAACCTTCTAGGCCTTTGTCACAGCCCACAAGCTCATCCTGCATCCCAAAGAAGCCCGCGAGAGGAGAGGCATCTTCTAAGAGAAGTGTTCAGAAGAGTTTTTGAGCCATATGCAACTCTGGGCGCTTTAGACGTTAGCCCTGGATCTAGGGGGACCACTAACGTATGTCATCTTGGACCGAATTACATGGACCCAAACAGAACAGGCTCGGCTTAACTGAGGGCCCACATCCCACCCTCAGGGTTACTTGATCTGCTTCTGGTTAAACGATGCTACTTAAAAAAGAACAATTAGATCCATTATAATATTTATATAATATAAATATGATCCACTATAATATTTCCTGTGAAATCTTGTTAACATCATACATCTGTCCCCAGAATCCCCCATATAAGACCCTCTTGAGCGATTTCCTAGCACTCAGCTTCCCTCCCTGAGGAAGCCTGTGCTCCCAACTTCGCGGGAATGTGAATCATGCCCTTCTCTTTCCGTTTGGCTGTCAGGAGACTGGAAAATGAAGCTCTAATACAACAAGCGGGTCGGCCTCCTGGGCTGTGGGCTGGGCTCTTGGTTCTCCTCTTAGTGTTCTACTTTTTTTTTTTGCTACCCGGATTGAACTCAGGGGCCCTCGACCACTGAGCCCTCTCCCCAGCCCTATTCTGTGTTTTATTTAGAGACAGGGTCTCACTGAGTTGCTTAGCGCCTTGCTTTTGCTGAGGCTGGCTTTGAACTCGTGATCCTCCTGCCTCAGCCTCCCGAGCCGCTGGGATGACAGGTGTGCGCCACTGCGCCTGGCTCTACGTTTCCCTAGGCTTGAATTTTCTATTTCAATTGCATCGTCATTTGATATCTTAAGCTAAATAAACAAACAAGCCATCAAAAGCCCCTTCCACACCAGTGGCAGTGCATGGGGCTGCCGCGCCCCCACTTGGCTGCCTGAGCTCTGTGATTCATTCCCTGGGCCAGTCCTGCCGGCTTTAAGATCCCAGAGGTGCCGGCTACTTGGAGACTGCTTTATGGTGGAAAGGCTCCAGCCAGGATCTCCAGGTCCCTATTTCTGGTTTTACTACTTCACTGTCACATATGACAAAGGCAAGTTACCACTTCCTTTGGCCTTAGGTTTTCATCTTTCTCAGAAGGCTGTTGTGAAGATCAAACAAAATAGTGAATGCCACAGCCTGCTGCTCCACGTTCTAGGTCACTGACGTTAGTTAGTCCAAACAGCTTCATCATGTGGTTCTCAATATTGCAAATGACAAAGTAAAAAAGCTGCCGCTGCTCCTAACAGTATTCTTATGGAGCGTAAGTCACTCTGGGTCTTAGACGCAGAGTATTTCCTAAGTAAATGCCTTGGGCACCAGCTCATCTCACCAAAGACCAGTGCACAATTATGGGCCCTGGGGACATGATGGCCAAGCTCTGCAGGTGATGACAGAGGGGACCCATTTCCTTAAGTGTTTGGGCTGGAGGGCCCCTTGCAGGGTGTGTGGAAGTGCCTCAGGGAGTTTTGATTGGCAGATTGTCTAGGGTACCAGGAGGAGGTTGTGGGGCCTAGGGTACTAAGTGGCTTGCATGTGGTTGGATGTCCCCAAGGCTTCAGGTGCTGACACTGAAGCCCCACTGTGAGGTGGAAACTTAATCCCACTGTGGTATCTAGAGGTGAGGCCCTTGGGAGGTGACGGACCCTGGATAAGGTCATGGGATGGAGCCCCTGTGGTTGAATACTGGTGGCTTTGTAAGAAGAGGGAGAGACATAGGCAGACACACACAGGCTCCCTGTCCCTTGCCATGTGATGCCCGGTGCCACCTCAGGACTCTTCCAATAAGAAGACCATTACCAGGTCCTGGGCCCCTGATAAACCTTTCTCTTCCTAACTTAGTGTGTGGTGTTGTGTCATCAGCAATAGAAAACAGGCGAACCCAGGCGGCACGTGGGGAAGTCAGACACAGTGAGGAGCCATCGCGTCCCAGATGCCAAAAGCACTACAAAGAGAAACAGTGGATGCTCCGAGGTGATTTTTATACTCTGGAGCTACTAATTAATAATCTAAAAAAACAACTTCATTTCTGTACTGTCATCAGTTGAAGTTGTTAAAATAAATCATCAAAGCTAATTAATTGGGAAGTCTTTTGGCTGGTATCCAATAATTTAAGCAAGTCTGAGAAACTGGAAACCTTAATTTGAAAATCCAGCTTACTGGCAGATCTTATTCACCAGTTTCTTATCTGTGAGATGTAATTCATTAAGAAGATAAATTAAAACACCTTGATACATGGGCTTCCTCCCAACTTCATTATGATTATTAATAAGGGAGAGTGAACTCCTCCTAAATAGTAAGACAGTAGAAGCAATAATAATGACAATAATATACAAAATTCCCCTTTGTGATCTCAGTGCAATGGTACCAAGAAAAACTGTGACTCACAAACATGTAATCCCAGCTCAGAGTTCTGTCCTAAGCCTTGGTCTAATAAATCCAATTGCCTACTGGATGTGTCTACCTGGCTACATCTCAGCCGGAAACTCACCATCTCCAAAAATATTTGTTGTACTGTGGAGTTGAATTAAACGGAACATTTTATGGCATTGTCAAAGCCCCTGGACCTTCATAATCTTATTTCACTCTAGAACAAAGGCAGGGTGGCTGGGTCTGCTTTTGAAGATGCTCACAGATGGGATGGTGTCCCTAAGGTACAGATCTAGGACTGACCCACTGCCCACAGCCTCCTGGCCCAGCACTCCCCACCCACCCTGTTCCTTTGCCCCTCTGAGAATCTGAGGCAGCAAATGCTGCAGAATTCAGCTGGGCAGTCTGTGGTGAGGACAAAGCCCACCCCCAAGCAGCATCACGCCTTCAGCTGAGATGGGATGACAGGATGGCTTGGTCTGCCCAGATCAACAGGGAGTCCTGGAAATGCACAGGAAAAGGGAGGTGGAGTGGAAGAGCTGGCCAAAGGAGCAGCCCTTCAAAATGATTTCACTTTGCAAATTCAATTGCAAAGACAAATGGATTTTCTAGCAAGGCTGGAGAGCAAATTATGAAATCTGCTTTCCCAGGGCAATCGGGTCTGAAAAGCTTCATTTTAAAAATTCACACTGGATTGAGAATTCAAACTCTATGATTGTGTGAAGTGTTCTAGCTAGATTAAGCGTAATGCTATCAAAACAAGTGATTCATATATTCTGCTCATTTTTCTATTAGTACATGGTCTTGTGGTTAGGGCCATTTCAAAAACACGGAAAGGACCAAATGGGATTGCCATCGTGACAGCACTGACTGCTGTCAGCTGTTGTCCCCCATCTAAGGGAGAGGGTTTACTGGACTGGAGGCTCCTGAAGCTGACTTGCTCAAGCACATCACGGAGATGCCACTGATACATGTATTCCTAGAAAGTGCCTGTGATCTACTTCCAATCTGAAAACCCACTTACCTCCTCTATTTGGGTGGCAGGTCAGGATTACTAGAAATCACCCCAACTTCAGCTTCCCGAACGCTCATTGGTTCAGGACACCTCAGCCCCACCCACACACGTCAGCAAGGGGTGCTTTCTTAGCCTGTCTCTTCTTGCAGACCTGTCCACCCACCCTCCTCTCCGAGTCTCCCACTTCTGCCAGGAACCACCTATCTTTCTGCCTCTGGTCACCTAGTAGCCAGGGGGGAACATGGATGCCATTTATCTCAAGACTGAAGAAGACAACTTTCATGCCACCATGGCTTTTTTTCACACCTTTAGTTGTGCATATTTTTACATAATTGAGATTTTACAGTAGATTCAAGATCGAACATAATCTTACCTTTTTTCAATTATAAAAGTAACACATGATTTCCTCTCTCTCTCTCTGTCTGTACCCCACCTCTCTCTTTTGATATCGAGTATTGAACCCAGGATCATTTTACCGCTGAGCCATACTCCCAGATCTTTTTAATGTTTTAGAGATAGGGCCTCACTAAGTTGCTTAGGGCCTCACTAATTTGCTGAGGCTGGTTTGAACTTGTGATCCTCCTGCCTCACCCTCCTAAATTGCTAGGATGACAGGCCTGTGCCACCACACCCAGCATATTATGCTTGGTTGTCAAGGGACTTTATTTTTTATTTATTTTTATGTGGTACTGAGAATCAAACCCAGTGCCTCCCACATGCTAGGCCAGTGCTCTACCACTGAGTGCTCTACCACTGAGCCACCACCCCAGCCCCAGAATAAATGACTTTTTAAAAGGCTTACAAGGGCTGGGATTGTGGTTCAGCGGTACAGCGCTTGCCTAGCATGAGTGGGACCGGGTTCGATCCTCAGCACCACATAAAAATAAAGGCATTGTGTTGTGTCCATCTACACCTAAAAGATAAATATTTTTAAAAAAGTCTTGCAAGCAGACAGCAAAGGCTGTCACCTGGCACTGATTTTCTATCATCATCATCATCATATTTTTGTGTATGTGTGGGGAGGGGGATGGAACCCAGGACCTCTCGAGTGCTAGCCAAGTGCTCTATGGTAGAGCCACACCCCCGTCCCCAACACTCATTTTTACCTCCCTCTTTCCTGCCTGCCTTTGCTCATGGAGCTAAAAAGCTACATATTGACCTTTCCAGTGTCTGGGCAGCTAGGACTGGTCAAGGGCCACTACTTGGCTGATGAGACAAAAACAGAAGTCTCCTGGGATTTCCTCTGGGGTTTTAGCAAAAGCTTTTGCTTTATTGATGAAAGGACACAGAATCAGCTCCCTTCTGATTTGAATGAGTCATGATGCCTGGAGCTTCAGCAGCCCTCCTCATAGCATGAGGCAAATGGGATTAGAATGAGAGAAAAATCAAGAGAATTAGAAAAATAGGCTCTGTTATTCCTGGGCCTCTGAATCTATGTTGGATGCTTCACACTTACTGTTTAGTGAGAAAAACAAGCCTTTATTTGTTTACAGCATTCCGAATAATATTTTCTTTTTTCTTATAGCCAAAAGATTCCTGTTAATATAGAAAATATTTAAAAGTACAGAAAATAGCTCTGTATATCTATGTATCTTGTGTCTATCATCTATCTAGCCTTGTGATTGTCTGAGATAACCATTTGAATGTAGCTCCCAATACTCTGAGGGTTTTTTGTTGTTTTGATGTGGATTATTTTGTTCACGTTATTGGGATCGCATTATATGTGCTAATTTTAAAACATAATTAAAACAAGACCAGGTTCTTAAAGGAAGATAAAAAGGATTTTGATGACAGCTATCTGCCACTGGAGATTTGCTTAGACTTGGATCATTCAACATGGCTTTAAAGGATGTAGACAATCATTTCTCACGTTTCTTAGTAATGAAACTGGTCAGTATATTGTTCTCCACAGCTCCATTCTGCAGGATAAAAAGTGTTTTAGTTTAGTAATTCTTCTGATAGTGTTCTCACTGGGCAAAAGTAACTAAGCCATTCCTAAGGTACACTGAGACGGGACCACACCAAATGTGGCTCTTGGTATTGTCCCTCTGGATAAGGGATTCCATTTGAAATGAGGCGGGTGGGAGGGAGGATGTAGAAAAAGAGACATTTTCTAGTGTTGAGAGAGGAGCCAAAGAAAGAGGTCTGATGGGGACAGCAGGCCTGAATCTGCTTTTGCAGACAAAGCCAATACCGTGGCCACTGCACTGGGAGAAGGTAAGGTCAGGAGCCTCTGCTCAAAGCCCCCTCCCTTCTTCCCACCCCCCTTCTTCTACACCTAATGCAGCCCCCCTCTAGGTGCCAGTTCCTTGGATCGGTTCTGCCTGGTTCTGTCTAAGCAGATCTGAGGGCTAGGCTCCCTGGGTTCCTCCTGCCATCATCCAGCTTCTGGTCCATCCGATTCTTTCCCCACAGCAACCTTTTTCCTTGGAGTTTCTGCTCCGTGTCTTTGGGCATCCAGCTGACGGTGCTGGACTTTCTATAAACTATTAACTCTTAAAGTCAAACATTTTTGAAGGTCTGTTCATCTTCTGAGAATCATTATGTAGCAATATTTCACTTATCTATTTTTTTTCCAGTTTGACTTCAAATAAAGCAAGCTATATCTAGACCTTATATCCACCTATAAATAAAGAGTATGGGTTGTACTCCAAAGGGCTCTGAACCCATTCTCCAAGCATTTGGGTGCAATAGCCAGGTCTCTGTCTCATATCTGTAGCTAGGTGACAGAATGGTAACACATACAAGGCCCAGCTCCATTCCCAGGGTACAACAAATCATTTTACAATAAAGAGCTAAAATCATTGACACCTTAGTATGTGCCAGGCACTATTCAGGGCGCATCACATGTGTTAATTTAATTCTCACAGAAGAGGGTATGAATCAGGTGCTACAATTATCCTCCTGTTCCAGGTGAGTCACAGAGAGGTTAAGCAATTTACCCAGCATCTCACAGCCAGGAGGTAGCAAACAGGGATTTAAACCCAGGAAATCTGCTTCGGGAGTTCGAGGATGTAACCAACACACTGGGTAGCCTTAATGACCATGGGACAATAAAACAAGGCTTCCATGAGGAGAGAGTGGGAGCTGGGGGATGCTAAGGGTCCCAGAGTTCCAAATCATCCGCTGGACTTGCCTGCGGTCTAGCCAGGAGTCTCGGGATGTCTCCTGCCCCGCCCCCTCAAGCCCTGGGGTGGGGAGGAGTTGATTCAGTTCCAGGTGGAGGGACTGAAGTCCAAAGACGGAGTGACTTCCCCAAAGCCAGACAGCTGGGGACCTTAGCCGGTACCTGCGGCTGTCCCACCTCCTTGGGCTCAGGCTCTGTGAGCCTCCAGAGGGAAAGAGGTGGTGGTGACTCTCTATTGACCTGCTAACACGCTTTTATCATTCTTTCAGCAAACGTTTACTGAAGTGCGGAGTGGGGTTGGAGTCAGGGACAAGATAATGAGACAGGTTCCTGCTCCCACCCTGGTGGGGCACAATCGTGACCCTGGACAGGCCCCCAGCTTCTGGGTGCTCACTGTAATGGCCAGCGATGCTGCCAAAGCTCTTCAGAGTGGGAGGGGAGAAAAAGAATAAAGAATGCCTTCCCACCTGGAACTTTGGTAACACAAAACAGTCGAGATCAATACTGTGCAGGCTCGCAGAAAGAGGGTCATATTTCTTCCACGATGTGCTTCTTACCTGCGACGGTTTATACAGGACTGTTTAAAAAAAATATTATCACCAATCATTAAGAGGACACACCAGCTGGCTTCACGCTGGTTTTTAAAAAATCATTAATGAAATTTATTTGGCATAAAGATAAGCTCATAAGTAATTCAGAAATGCTCAGTCCATTAAATAATAAAAAAAATGTTGCCTAGCTTGCTACAAAAATCTGGGTAAGAGACAAAAGGATGAGCTTTCTCTTATGAGACATCTGCATAAATTAGGTGAAAAAATGCCTGGCTCGGGGCTCAGCGACTGCACACACACAGGCACGTTCCTTAGAGGACAGGAACACAGAGATTGGAAAGCAGCAGAGTGACTGTAAGCTCTATTAGTGAAAGACACTGTGCCCTCAGGGCAGAAAACAACACGTGAACAAGAGAGACGCTTAGGTTCTAGGGAGGGGAGGAGGGGAGGGGAGGAGGGGAGGGGAGGGGAGGAGGGGAGGGGAGTGAAGGGTAGAGGAGAAAGGAGGGGAGACGGAGGGAGAGGAAGGGACTGGAGGGGAAAGGAGAGGAGGGGAGGGTAAGGGAGAGGAAAAGAGGAGAGGAGAGGAGGAGAGGAAAGGAGAGGAGAGGAGGGGAGGGGAGAGGAGGAGGAGAGGAAGGGAAAGGAGAGGAGGGGAAGAGAGGAGGGGAGGAGAGACAGGGGAAGGGAGGGGAGAAGAAGGGACTGGAGGGGAAAGGAGAGGAGGGGAGGGGAGGGGAGAGGAGAGGAGAGAGGAGATGAGGAGAGAGGAGGGGAGGGGATGGGAGGATGGACTGGGCCCTGTCCTCCAAGCAGATGTGAGGTGACTCGGCAGCACTGAGTGGGTTCTACATCCCCACAACCCGATTTTTGGGCTGCAGAACAGCTCGCCCTGATGACAGTTCCTGAACCACACGGGGCCACAGGGAGACAGTGAAGCACTGTACGTTCCCAAGAACAAGCAGCCTTTCTTTAACCTACAGAGGCAGTCCACCCGTTACTCATGCCTGGGCTAAACTCTGGACAGATCCCTCACGTGGGTGAATACCACAAAGGGAGCTGGAGTTGGGCTTGACCATGGAGAAGTGAGCTCCAGGGTCCTGGAGCCCAGTGATGGGCAGGGCCCCCACCCCAGGGTGTCCGAGGGCCACCCACTCTCTGTACTTTCGGGTCCCCCTTTCTGTAGTGGTTCACTAAGGACTAGTGACTGTGGTCTAGACAGCACCTCCACAGAAACCATGGCCTTCCCAAGGTGTGTGGGGTGAAGGCTGCTGTGGGCGGCTCTCCTCCCTGTCCCGAAGCCACTGCGCAAACACGGGGTCGGCAAAGGAACAGAGGCGCATCCCATGACACACTAAGAGGTATCTAGAAGACTGTCCCGGGCCTGTGAGCTGAGTGACAGTTAAGGCAGGACTGCTCAGAGCCTTCCGCGTGCTGCCGTGGGATTCCTGGAGGGGACCTACTATCCCAAATTATCTGGCCGCCGAGCCAGCCCATCCACACCACCCTGAAGAGCGCGTCTACGGACAGCTTGTGCCCCAGCCGAGTTTTAAACACACCCCAGAAAGTGAAATGCTCCTGTTTAGATGGATTCTTTAAAGTTTTGATGTAACACAGTCATTACAGAGTCAAGCCCCCCCTGGAAGGATGTGCCATTGGCAGGGCCACCAGCAGGTCACTGAGCCCTGGTGCCACAGGCGGCTTCTCTCTGGACTAGGGCAGGGAAGGCCTCTTGGTCTAGAATCGGGGTCCAGTAATTTTGCTGGACTTTGATAGGGGAGGATTTATGACTGAGGAACTCTGAAAAGCCTGGTCGCCTGGAGGACGCAGCAGGGATGTACCCCACGAGCAGCTTTTGTGCCCCTTAAAGGAGAGAATGGCAGCAACAATCAACCTTCCTGACCCCGCTCCCTCACACAGCAAAGGCTGAGCCTGGGAGTGAGGCCAGTGGGCACCGAGAGGAGCTGCGACAGAAGGGACACGCAGGATTTCAGACCACGTGAGAAAAAGAACGTAGGGTGTCATCTCTTTCCCTGCTGGACTACATGTTGAAATAATGGGTTTGACCTATTGGGTTAGAAAAATATTATTAAAATGAATTTCACCCTTTTTTTTACCTTTTAAAATGCAGCTTCTAGAAAAACATAACTGACACTCGCGGCTCGCCTCTTCACTGGCCAGCCCTGAACTGCCCCGTTCACCTCCCTCCAGGACCCGGAGCTTGGGAAGAACACCACCTGACCTTCTCTACTTCCAGAACTCCGCTCCCAGTCTGGCCCACACCAGAGCCTCTGTCAGGGTAAATCCCCAGGAACCGGCTCTCCGGGGCCAGACCCCCTTCCCTACTAGAAGGGCAGTAAAGAGACGGGCTGTTTGGAATTATTTGAAGCTCAATCAGCAAATTGCTTAATTTCTCTGAACTCCATTTGCTCACTGAGACACAGGACAGGTGAGGGTTAAATGGAGTGTTTATGTAAAGCACACCATCATCTACTTCACCAAATGATGGACAGGATTGAAACTCTGTGACCGGGTTTCAGCTGTAAAAGGTGGGCCGAGGCCCATCCGCAGACCCACACAAGCCTAAGAGGTACGTGAAGGCAGGCCAGGCTGGTGCAAGGCAAGCCGCTGAGGAAATGGCCGTGTGCAGGGACCGAATCACAAACGCTGCAAGGGGTGCCTGCGTTAGCCAGGGCTGGAAGCCGCTTCGCTGTTGCAGGAACAGTGCATGGGGTGCTTTGGAGCTTCTGTCCTACTCTGACATCCACAGTGACAGCAACCTCAAGCATGGCCACCCAGCACGCAAACCTTTCTCCACAGAGAACATCAGCTGGGCCAGGCGTTTGGCCAGTCTGCAAACCAGAGGTTCTCAAGTTGGGGGTACAAGTTAGAATCATCGAGGGAGGTTTTCAAAATCCCAATGCCAGCCCAGACCTCAGACAATCAGACCATCATCTCAGAGGGTGGGCGTCGGTGTTTGGAAGGCTCCCCAGGTGATTCCAAACGCAGCCAGGGTTAAGATGCCCCGCTGTAATCCCCTTCGCAGTCCAGCATGTTCTCAGACTCAGGGGAAGAACAGAGGCTCAGGGTCGCCTTTCTTGGCTGCGTGATCTTAGCCACATGACTTATCCTGTAAAGCGGAGCTAGTAATACCTGTCTCCTGAGCGTGGGGAGGGTGACCACACAGTGCCAGGCACATGGGGACTAGGAACGGCCCTTGTCCTCATCATGATTCTCCTCACCTCAGGGGAAGTGGTTCCTGTGGGCGGTAGTCACCCCACTCTCTCCTCTGCTGGCTGGGGAGAGGATGCGGACACCAGCTTCTTTAAACTTAATGTGCATGCGCGTCACTGGGACCTTGTTGACACACAGAGACTGATCTCCTCGGCTTAAGGTGGGGCATTCCCAGATCCCCAAGTCCTAACAAGCCCCCAGGTGCGGAGACTCCAGTGATCACGGGACCCACTTTGAGGACCACCATGGTACACGGCAAAGGCTTTACTCAGCAAACTGCTGTGACGCGCTTCGGGGAAATACCATCGTGTTACCTAGTCTGTTGAAAGCTCAAGCCATTTTTTTTTATTTTGAGAGAGGTGACAGCAGCTTATCACCCCAGGAAGGAAACATCCCAAGTCAGAGATCCCCAGAGATAAGAATTTTTGAACATCAAAAAGGAAGAACGAGGTGAGAGCAGAAATGTGGGTACATAGAGTGACCTTCCTAGCACAGGAGAACCTAGAAGACTCCAACTGCCCCATTACCCTGCAGGAGCTGGGGTGTTGACATTCCTAGGACAGCCCACCAACAACAGCAGAATACGAGCGTTTGAATATTTATCAAGGCGGATGAAGACAACTGTTTTTCATCTTCTAGTTTTCCTTTCTTTCCCTCCCTCCTTCCTTCTTTCCTTGTTCTTTCCCTTTGCCAATGGCCAACATTAAGAACTTAATGAACACACGTTTAAATCGCCAAGTGTGGAACACACACCCCTGCCCTCCTTCCCCCGATTAAAGACCCGTCTCCCTTTGATCCTGAGGAAAAGAGGAGATTCATCACAACCTCCGAGGAGCTTTCCGCTGCTTCTCCCACTTTAGGAAAATAATAATAAACTACCTCTTTGGTGCCTCAGAAACTTCCTTAGTTTTAATTCGTAATGAAATGAGGCTGGTGATTCTTGACCATGTCCATCATTCTGTTTTAGCATAATAATCTTGATCCTGGAGAGCACTCTATTGGAATGACAGTCTTTGTTTTATACATGTGTATCCAGCTTTACATATAAATATGTCCTTTAAAACTTGGGCATGAAAAACTGCCGTGTGATGCAGATGCAGAAAGATGGCAGATGCAGAAATATAACTGGATATTTAGGGTTTTCTGTGAAAGATAATTTTAAAAACCAGCCTTGAAAATCTACTTTGTCTTTTGGAAAATTTGGATTTTCATTTTGTTATGAGTAAATTGGATCACCTCTATGTTTCTCTCTCTCTCTCTCTCTTTCCTGTGTTCTACCTCTGAACCATACATACCCCCGGCCCTTTTTATGTTGAGGCAGGGCCTCACTAAATTGTGGAGGCTGGCCTCCAACTTGTGATCCTCCTGCCTCAGCCTCCCAATTAGCTGCGACTGCAGGCATGCACCACCATACCAGGCTGATCACCCCAATTGTTGATCACCTCTACAGAAGTCCTTTCCAATATCATAGGTTTGTTTGTTTTGCTTTCTTGGGCACATGGCTTTTATTTGTCATCAGAGAAAAATCAGACAGGATAAAAATGAGTTTGAATACTTTCCCCAAAATTATAACATAGAATTCTGAAACATGGATTTGACCCAGGAAGCCACAGATCTTTCTGAGAATTGCTCAGAAGATGCTCAATTTTCATTTTTATCAGGCACCTTCCATGGTGTGGTGGTTTTGGCTAACAATGGCAATATCCAGGATGCCCACAGACGCTGGTGGTGCCTGCCTGGAGAGTAGAGTCGCCCCTCAGTGTGCAGGGGCTGCCTCTGTCAAGACCCAGATGCTCACGACCTGTGTATACAGTGCTGTTGTGTGTGCACAGAACTTAAGCACATCTTACCATGTACCTTAGATCAGCCCTGGATGACTTCCCACACCTAACACAGTGTGAGCTGTAGATTGCTGGTATAGCAGGTAACGTATAACTGAGGGGATGAGAGATGAACAGAGTCTGTATGTGTTCAGTACAGGTGCAGTTTTTCCCTCAAATATTTTCAACTCAAGGTTAGTTGAATCTGTGAATACGAAACTGAGATCAGCAGTCACAGAAGGCTGGCTGCAGGGACCTCAGTGTGAGCGGCCAGAGGTGATTAGGCAAGGACCGTGGATAATAAATCCAATAAACCTTTATTTGAAAGACTTGTCTAATAATTAGATATTATATTGAGAGGCTTAGTTTCATTTCTTAACTTAAAAAAAAAAAAACTTTTCTAAGGTAGATATTTTTGGCTAAAAATCAGATTCCTGATCAATTTTGTGAAATATATTTATCCACCAGGTATTAAATCTGTGACCTTTGGTAAACTGTTTATCTTCTCTAAGTCTCAGTCTCTTCAGCTACAAAGTGGTGATTCCACCTGCTGCCCAGGGCTGTTCTGGGGACAGGAAGGCAGACCAAGGATTCCGCACAGAGCCTGGAATGGAACCAGGCTCTATACATGGGCATTATCGCTTTTTATTATGGAGCCTGAAAATTCACTCACTAGTTTTTAATTATTTTCTTCTGTCCCTGGACTAATCCCTAAAACAGCAACCAGAAGAAGACACCAGTCACAGCTCAGAAGATTCAGAGAATCTGATTTATAAAACTGTGGCCATTATGCCAACTATGCTTAAGAGGCAGATGATTCGTGTTGTCACATCCTGGTGACCACAGTCTCCAAGGCTCATACTTCAGGGAAAAGGGGTAACGCAGAGCTATAGCAGTAAAAAGAGACAAGAGCAGAGTGAGAAGGTATAAAACCTGAGAAGACAGAAGCGTAGGCCTGGAGCTGGGGTCCAGCTCTCATGGCTCGACTCATGTTCCTGAGTTTGGCCTGTAAAGCAATCATGCACTATGAGGTCTGTACCTTCATAAATTACGCACTCAATAGGACAATCCTCTTGATGTGTAAACTGAGTGGACTGCGGTCTTGCTGCACTTCCTAAGTGCAGTTCTGAGCCTTGCTCCAGGAGCCAACATACGAACAGCCAGGAGAAACGTGTTCTTCTCTAGGCTCCGCAAGGAATCTGTTGTGTGGCCTCATGTTCATCTAAATATACCCAAGACACAATTTTTCTCAACAGCAAAGTCAAAGACTTGCAGTGCACAGTACTTTACTAAAAGCCTTTCCACTCTGGGACTCTGTTCTGAAGGCCACTTGACTCTAGAACACGCTGATGTTCTAGTTTTCTACCGTGACACTAACATTGTTGGGAAGAACTCCCTGACAGCTTCTTTGGGGTCATAAGCCAAAGGGCACAGGCCCCTCAAACCTTCAGCAAATACAGCTGTGTTGAATGACAGGCTCTCCCCCCAGTGGCTCTTGAAAAATGGCTCCAGTGGCTTCTGGGATGAATGCTGAGAGATCATCTTTGGGTGTCTAGATTTGACATTCTGAGGCAGCAAGAGCAAGGTCGAGTTTCTTGAGGTGTCAATATGGTAAACCTTTGAAAAGAATCTAAAGGCCCCATTTTCAATCCTGTCCTTGACCTTAGCTGGACATGATTTTCCCCCCACCTTTTACTTTGAAGTGATTACAGTTTCTAAGGAAGTTGCAGTCAGCATGGAGACGTTTCGGTTTCCCAAGGTAAACACCTAGGAGGGACTGTGAGGGTTGTTGCCTTACATTGTTTGGTTTTCTGATAGAGAACCAGTCTCACGTTCCTGGTATCGCACCCCAGCTTGATCATGATGTGAAATTCTGTTTATATGTTGCTGAGTTCTATTCGCTGATGTTTTGTTATAATTTTAACATCTATATTCATGAGTTTTATTGGTGTGTACATAAATACTGTATGATAAGTCTGTCAGATATTCTCTGCCTGATCTTGGTATCAGGGTAACTCTGGCTTTGTAGCACAAGTTGGGAAGTTTTCCCTGCTTTTCAATTTTCTAGAAGCGATTGTAGAATTTGTATGAAATCTTTAAATGTTTGGTAGAATTCTCCAGTGAAACCATCTAGCCCCGGAGAATTCTTTTTTGAGTCTTTTAATTATGAATTCAATTTCCTTAATAGTTAGAGCACAGTTCAAATTATTAATTTCAAGGAGTTGGTCCATGTTATCTCAGTTGTCATATTTTTCATGTAGAATTTTTAAAGGAAGTTCCTATTCTTTTAATGTCTGCAGGCCAACCATGATAGCCCTGCTTCATTTCCGGTCTCAGTCATTTGTGTCTTCTATTTTTCTTTGTTAGCTTTGCTATAAATCTGTCAATTTATGGTCCTTTTATCATCTCTTGCTTCCTGATATGATTCTATACTTTCCACTCACTGATTCCTGCTCTTACCGTCACTGCATCCTCTGGATGCTGTGAACCTGCTCTGCCCTTTTCCTGGTTTCTTCAGGCGGGAACTCGGGGACTGAGGTGTCCCTCTTCTCACGTGAGCACTTGGTGCTCCAAGTGTCCCTTCTGGTGCTGCTTTAGTTGACTCCTGCAGTTGGATGTATTTTCACTAGTTCAATGTATTTCTTTCATTTCCCCTGAGACCTGTGGATTATTTCAAAGTGTGTTGTTTAGTTTCCAAGCATTTGGAGATTTTCCAGCTCTGTTATTAGTTTCTTGTTTGATTCCATTATCATTGGAAATGGTGTATGATTTTTTTAAAATTTTTTTTTAGTTGTTGACAGAACTTCATTTATTTATACCTGGTGCTGAGAATCGAACCCAGTGTCTCACACATGCCAGGCAATTGTGCTCCCACTGAGCCACAGTCCCAGCCCCAGTGTAGGATTTTGATTCTCCTAAATTTGCTGAAATTTCTTTTATGGCCCGGGATATTATCCGCCTTGATGAAAATTCAAATGCTCATATTCTGCTATTGTTGGTGGGCTGTCCTAGGAATGTCAGTGTCCCAGCTCCTGCAGGGTAATGGGGCAGTTGGATTCTTCTAGGTTCTCCTGTGCTAGGAAGGTCTACTCGATGTACCCGCATTTTTGCTCACTTTGTTTTTCCTTTTTGATGCTCCAAAATTCCTTCTGTCATTTCCTTTGTATTAGGAATACCTTCTGAAGCCTTTTGTTTGGAGGAAGTCTGCTGGGGACAGACTCTTGATTTTCTTTTTGGTACCAAGGATTGAACCCAGGGGAGCTTTACCCCTGAGCTATCTCCCCAGCCCTTTCTTTAAAAATATTTTATTTAGAGACAGGGTCTTGCTGAGTTGCCAAGGGCCTCACTAAGTTGCTGAGGCTGGCTTTGAACTGGCGATCCTCCTGTCTCAGCCTCCCAAGCCACTGGGATTATAGGTGTGTGCCACTGCACCCAGCTAAACTCTTTTTTTTAAAAAAGTTTTGTTTTGTTTTAAGAGAGACAGAGAGAGAGAGAGAGAGAGAGAGAGAGAGAGAGAGAGAGAGAGAGAGAGAGAGAATTTTTTTTAATATTTATTTTCCAATTCTCGGTGGACACAACATCGTTGTTTGTACGTGGTGCTGAGGATCGAACCCCGGCCGCACGCATGCCAGGCGAGCGCGCTACCGCATGAGCCACATCCCCAGCCCACCCAGCTAAACTCTTGATTTTCCTTCAGCTGAGGAATGTCTTGACTTCCATCGTGGCTTGATATAGAATTCTGGGTTGACACAGTTCAGCACTTGAAAACTGTTCTGCCACTTCCTTCACAGCACTACGGCTTCTTTTCTTTCATTTAAAACAATTTGTTCTTATTAGTTATACATGACAGTAGAACACATATTATACATATATGAACTAAAACTTCTCATTCTTCTGGTTGTACATGACGTAGAATTACATGGTAATCATATGTGCACATAGGATGGTAATGTCAGGGTCATTCTATTATCTTTCCTATTCCCATTTCCCTTCCCTTCCCTTCATTCCCCTTTGTCTAATCCAAAGTTCTTCTATTCTTCCCTACTCTGCCCCTTTAATTGTGAGTCAGCATCCACATATCAGAGAGAATATTTGACCCTCAGTTTTTTGGGATTGGTGTATTTCACTTAGCATTATACTCTCCAGTTGCATCCATTTACAAGCAAATGCAATAATTTCATTTCTCTTTATGGCTGAGTAGTATTCCATTGTGTATATATACCAAAGTTTATTTATCCATTCATCTTTTGAAGGTCTCCTAGATTGGTTCTATAACTTAGCAATAGTGAATTGGACTGCTACAAACATTGATGTGGCTGCTTCACTATAGTATGCTGATTTTAAGGCCTCTGGGTATAGACAGACATCTAAAGCTCTAGAAGTAAAATCAAGAATGAATAAATGGAATGGATTCAAACCAAAAAGCTTCTTCATAGCAAAAGAAACAATCAAGAATGTAAAGAGAAAGCCTATAGAATGGGAGAAAATCTTTTCCCCTGCACCTCAGATAGAGCATTAATCTCCGGGATATATAAAGAAATCAAAAAGATTTAACACCAAAAAAAACCCCCAAAACTAGTAACTCAATTAATAAATGGGCAAAGGAACTGAACAGACACTTCACATGGTCAACAAATATATGAAAAATGTTCAACGTCTCTACCAATTAGAGAAATGCAAATTAAAACTATACTGACATTTTATC
This sequence comes from Ictidomys tridecemlineatus, assembly GCF_052094955.1. Lineage (NCBI taxonomy): Eukaryota > Metazoa > Chordata > Mammalia > Rodentia > Sciuridae > Ictidomys > Ictidomys tridecemlineatus. The sequence continues at coordinate 118,168,014 of NC_135478.1, forward strand.
TCACTCCAGTCAGAATGGCAGTTACCAAGAACCCAAGTAATGATAAGTGTTGGCGAGGATGTGGGGGAAAAGGCACACTCACACATTGCTGGTGGGGCTCCAAATTGGTGCAACCACTCTGGAAAGCAATATGGAGATTCCTTAGAAAACTTGGAATGGAACTACCATTTGACCCAGCTATCGCACTCCTCGGTTTATACCCAAAGGACCTAAAATGGGCTCTACAGTTTCTGGTAAGAACTCTGCTGTCCTCAGAATTGTTTTTCCCTTTATATTTCCTGTGGTTGTCTGTCCTTAGTTTTCTCAAGTTTGACAACACAGTATCACTAGGCTTTTTCTATTGGGTTCATTCAACTTCTCAATTCTCTAGGTTTTTGTTTTTGCCAATTTGGGGAAGTTTTCAGCCATTATTTTAAGCCTCATCCCCCTTCTCTTTCTGGGGACTCGAATGACATGAATGTTGGCTCTTCTGTACACCCACGTGTCTCCAAGGCTCTCTTCATTTTGCCTGGTCATTCCTCTGTGGCCTAGCAGAGGTAATGTCTAGTGTTCGGCCTTGATTCTTTTGTTTCCTCCTCCTTCTGTTGCTAGCCTCTCTGTTGGAATTTTTGTTATATTTTGATAGTTCTAAAATTTCTAGTTGCTTCTTCATTAAGCTGTTTCTTTGCTGAGGCTATTTTTCCCATTTGCTTCAAGCATATTGATAATTGCTCCTTGAAGCATTTCTATGGCACTTACATTAAAGTTTTTGTCACTGAGTCTTAACATCAGTGTGGCCTCAGTGTTAGCATCTGTTAGTTGTCTTTCCTCATTCCCTTTGAGACCTTCTTGATTTGGGGGGTGATGTGTGAGTTTCAGCTGACACCTGGATGTCTTTGATGTTGTGAGCTAGGTCTAAGTATTGTGTTTTGCCAGGTCTCCTCTGACACCACTCTGGTGGGTTGAGCGCGGGTGGGGTGGGGTTGCCACCTGGTTATTACCTGGAAGTCAGGTTCCTACGTGGACCCCGGCCCCCGGGGGAGCTTGCTATGTCATTCTCTTGGTCACAAGGTCTTCAGTTGGTCTGCCCTCTATTTTTCTTTTTTTTAAAAACTTAAGTACTAGGAACTGAACCCAGGGGCACTCAACCCCTGAGCCACATCCCCAGCCCTTTTTATCTTTTGAGACAGGGTCCTGTGAAGTTGCATAGGGCCTTGCTCATGGCTGAGGCTGGCTTTGAACTTGCAATCCTCCTGCCTCAGCCTCCTGAGCTGTCAAGATTACAGCTGTGCGCTGCTGCACGTGGCTGCCCTCTATTTTTCTAAGCCATATTTGTTTTATATATAATGTCTAGGATTTCTAGTTGTACTTGGGGGAGTGCTTGCTGGATCAGGATGGGACTTCTGGCTCCTAGTGGGGCTCTGCTGATACCAATCTGGCAGGAGGGGCAGGGGCACTGCTCCCCACATTGCCTCTATGACACCATGGGGCAACCTTGTTATTACTGCAGTGAAAGTCCTTATTGGTGACAACAAGCCTCCAGAGAGGAGGTGGATGGCATCTTATTCCTGCTGGGGGCGCTGGATACTCAGGTGTCCCATGTGGTCCTGACACCAGGACAGTGTGGGCATCGTTACCACCTGGTGATCACAGTCCTCACTCTTCAGTCTCCTTAACTTCACCCCGGGAGAGGGCAGGGTGTCCAGTTCCCAGCAGGTGTGAGGGTCTCCAGGCTCCTGTGTGGTCTGCCATTACAGGGTAGGCAGGGGGCTTTTTCCACTTGGCCAGGACATGAGCCCAGCTCCCTGACACCACCTCAGAAGGTAGATTAGAAGGTAGGCTCCCTGCAGCCTGTGGAGGGAGAGCTCATAGCTCAGACTCTGCAGGCAGGCAGGGATGGGGTGGGGCAGGGTTTTTTCTGCTTTCTGTCTGGCATAGAGCAGTCTGTCTAGAAGTTTCCTGCCTTGCTAGATTTCACTCTTTGATCTTTTGGCTAAAGAACAAGCATTTCTTAGGACTGTACTTTTTTTCTGCAACCAGGTGTGTCCAGGTTACTAGTTTCTTCAGTCTGGGACACACACAAAGCAAAAAGTAAATCCAGGGAACTTGCCACCATGTGGTGTCTTGTGTCCCAAGGTCCCTCTGCCTTCTTTTTAAAATTATTTTTGTAGCTGTAAATGGACAGCATTCCTTTTTGTTTATTTTTATGTGGTGCTGGGGATGGAACCCAGTGCCTCACACATACTAGGCGAGCATTCTGCCACTGAGCCCCAGCCCCAGCCCCTCTCTGCCGTTCTTATGTGTGTTTATATATAAGGTCCAGATGTTTTAGTAGTGTATAGTGAGAGGAATTGGGAAAGGACATCGATCTCATTTTCCTAGAAGGAGAAGCTGCAGTGCAAACTTGAACAAGTCACCTCAACTCTGTGATAAGGAATTTTTGTGCCCAGTGCTCAACACATGGAAAGCAGCTCGCTCAATGATAACTGAAGCAGCCAGGTGAAATCGAAATGATCTGAAATGAAGGCATAGCTTCCTGATGCTGTGGATGAAGAGGAGTTAAGAGTGAATTGACTCCTGTTATTGTGTGTGGATAATTTCTAGTCTTTCTTTTTCAGAACTATAATTAATTCTTCTCTTTTACAATTAAGAAAATGCTTATTTCACATTATGAAAAGATTATTCACAAACTAAACAATGGCTTCTTAATTCCACTAATGAATTAAATTTCAAAAATTTTACGCTCCAAATGCCTTCGGCAGTCTGGCGAACTGGAGTTATTGAGGAGGAAACCTGGGTTGAGGGGTGCTCCTGCCAACCACAGGGGGCACTCCCCTAGCAAGGGCTTGCGGCTGGCGGGGTGGGCGGCCAAGTGCAGGAAGCAGGGCAGAGGCCGATGGACTTGGCCTCCAGAGCCTTGGTGACTTCAGCAAAGACCTTGAAGAGTGGTGGGGGAAGAAGTGAGATTTCAGGTGGTTGAGGGGAAAAAAGAGCTGAGGAAGTAGAACTTTGGAAAAGAGAACCTACGAGAAGGAGGATGAAGAGGGCAGCCACGCTGGGGAGGGAGCAGAGGCCCTGGGGACCTGATGGCTTCTCCTCTTACTGTTGTTATGAAGGTCATTTCAAAAGAGAGGCCAAGAAGCCTCAGAGACAGAGTGGACATGTGGCATAAACACAAAAAAGAAATAATTCCAAGACTGATTACTCCCTTAACCCTGTGGATTCGGTGCTTCTCGATCTACTTTGAGGAAGGGCCAGGGTGGGGATTTGGCTTTTTATGATCCTCTGCGGACCCACCACTACTGAGAAGAAAACAAAACCCCTCAGCAACACGCAGGTGTGACAGATGTTGGCAAAGCTCATCTGCGTGTCTGTGTGCTTAACTCCTCCTGGACAGTGGCAGGTCACAGGCCAATCATCGGTGCTGGGCCTGCAGGGCTCTGTAACGCTGAGCTCCCAGGTCCTGTCTGTTGAGTCGCATTCCACGGCCAGTAGGGCTGCGGTTTCCTCATCCAGAGGCCCTCCAGACGGAGCGCTCGGGGCAGGCTCTCAGAGGTCTCAAGTCACCTTCCCCCTGCTGCAGGATGCTCCTGCACCCTTGACTTGCCAAATAGGCGAGCACCAGCTCTCTGCCATGGCCTGCTCCCCGCCTTTACATCTCCCTTCTGAAAGATGCAGGAGCAGATGAGTATTTCACTACGAATGCACATCTGTCTGAAGAATGAGACTCTCCCGTTCCTGCCAGAACCTCAAATGCTGAGAGGTCGTCCCAGAGAGTCTCGGTTTTGTCCTCCGTGGAGAGCTGGGCTTGAGCATTCCCAACTCATGAAGGCTGGCTCCCCCCAGAGGGAAGTGACCTCACCAAGTGCCTCTCTTGTGACCTCACCTCTCAGGTCACAAGACTTTGCTTCTGTCATATTCCATTGGTTAGATGGCATCCCTAAGGCTGGCCCACAGGCAGGGAATGGAGAATTAAACTGCACTCTTTGAAGAATGTCAAACAATCTGGATGTATTTTAGCACCACTGTGCTCCTTCAACATTTTCTGATAAGTTTAATTCATTGTGTGGAATGAATGATAGTATCAGCCACTAGGAGTCTGAAGCAAACAACTGTCTGACACAGAAATCATTATAATCTCAAGATCCTGTCAAAGCTGTTAGGACTCCTTGTTTTTATGAATGTTTAATAATGGATAAAAGGATGTACTGCTAGACTCTTGGGAAATGCGATCCAAAAATCTTCAAATGCTCCAATACATTTCTTTCTGCCACAAATTTTAAGAAACACCGAGCAAATGTTGACAAGTATTTGTGCAAGGGAAGCTTTAATAACTAATATAACAAGAGGGTTGGAAGTGTGAGATTGTGTGTCTTTCCTCCCACCCAGTATCACCACCAAGATGTCGACCCTGGCGACAGCCCGTCCCTCCATCTGCATGGATGATGGGAGCCAGAATCGATCCAGGAATATGCTACTGTTTAGAACTGCAGTGACACTGATTTGATCCATGCAGCTCAGGCTTTAATAGTTTGGGAAAATCCTGAGCCTTATGAAGGGTGAAGAAGTAGCCCGCAGACAGGACGTGAGGGACCGTGTGCCCTGCTGGCTCCACAGCCTGTGAGCTCTGTCACTGGGCGGCGCTGCCTCTCTAAATGCCAGCACGGAGCTCAATATGCAGCAGAGATCTGAGGTGGCTTCTATTCCATTAAAAGGAAATCAATATTGTTGAGCTGAACTCAAAGAGATGAACAAAGAATCGAGGACAGTTCAGGTGAACAGAGAATAACAATGACGGCCAGCTCTCAAACACACATACTGCAGGGTGTCGGGGCAGATGCCCGAAGTCCCAGTGACTCTGGAAGCTGAGGCAGGAAGATCACAAATTTGAGGCCAGCCTTGGCAACTAAGTGAGACCCTGTCTCAAAATAAAAAATAAAAAAGGCTGGGGATGTGGCTCACTGGGACAGCATCCCTGGGTTCAATCCTTGGACTGGGGGGAAAATAAATCGCAGATACTTACAAAGATCAATGTGAACGTCAATCATAAGACTCCAAATTCTCCTGTGTATGAACTCTCAGGGGCATAGAGTGACTGCCTTCATCCTGAGTTTGGGGTTGGGGAAATGAGGTGGAGTTGGGTGGAGGCTGAGGGGAAGGAATGTGAAGATGCTACCAAAGTCAGCAGGGTGATGGAACCCTTCCGTAGGCACACACTGCGCCAGGGGCCATGGGCACAGGCTCCAGAGGACTTGAAGAAGCTCCCACCCTAGACAGGAAGGAAGATACGGAAAGAAACAGGAACACAGCACGACACCCCACACGAGAAAATGAACACAGTTTTGAGAAATGAGCGTGACCTCCAGCACCCACAAGCTCCCTTTCAAGATGATGGCAAGGATGAGGACCCACAGGGACAAGGACAGGATGGCCTTGATCAGGGCTCTTATTTCGATTCAGGGCAGCTTAGGCAGGAGGCGGTTAGGGGTCCTCGCTGGTGGAGGTGGTCCGCTAGCTGCTCCCCAGGAGAGCCTGGCCGACTCCCTTCGCAGCTTCTGGTTAGGGTGGCGCACGGGCCCCTCCACTTCCTCCTCTGCTGTTAGGGACCACAAGCACCAGAGGAGCAAGATTAAAGCAGGGAACTGTAGGAGACTGAAGGGTTTCCACTGCCGGAGGGGGAGGGGGGAAGCCTGCCAAGAGGAGGAAGATGCTACTGAGACCCACCAACGCGGGCACTGGAAACCCGAGGCCCTCAGCGTCCAGCCGGGAACCAGCTCTGCGATTCCAGCCCCTTAACTTCTCTCAGCTGAGTTTCTGTTGTGGTTTTGTAGACACCAGGGGACTGGAGAGCACAATCCCTTCCACTGCTCTCTAGCCCTGACACTGACGATCTTAACCATGTTCCCAGGAGAGCCTCCCTGGCCTGCAGGTCCCTCCGTCCCTATACAGCCTGCCTTGGCACCCAGCCGGGCCAAGCCTCCTTTCTCTCTTCTCCTGGCTGAGTTCACACGGGTGTCCAGGATCACACCAACTGCAGCCACCCAGATGATCTGTGCAGAAAGTTAGCCACCCGTCAGCAGCTCCCAGGGCAAGGAGGGTGCTGTCTCCAGGAAGGCAGCCAAGGAACAGTGCTGGTTCACAGGTTGGGCCTGGGGTGGCGCTGGCTGCCTGGGGGACATTGGATCTACCTTCCTCACCCATGAGGCCGGGAAGGTCTGTCCTGACTCTCAGCAGATTAGTGGCGGGGACAAAGGAAGCACTTCATAAAGCACTGCCGAGGTACAGAGCATGGTGGCGATGGCCAGTGTGGGACACTGCAGACTCAGGGGCCCGTCAGCCAGAAGTCTCTCAAGGACAGAGCTGCGTGCGCTGTTGCTCCCTGGGAGGACAGTTGATGGAAACCCTCAGAGCCTCGAGGCTGATGGGCCTGTGAATCTCTCTAGAACTAATAAGGTCCCAGTGGACCCTTTCTCGAAGGAAGCTTTTAATGTGACAGTGAACTGGCAGTCACGCCATCCACATCAATCCCACTCAGACTCAGCCTCTGGAGCACCTGCCCCCAGAACCCACACAACTGTCCTGTCACTTCCCACTTAGCCAATACACACGCCACCCACTGTCCTGTGAAGGGTTCCAAGAAGTTAGGATCTCGGTTATGACTGACTTCTGGATTCCCAAGATGTGTTTCTTGGCACTGTGGACATTTAACACAGCCAAGCTATCCATGGGCCTGGACCTTCCCGAAATGGCCAATTCCATGTAACACTCTTCTCAATAAAGGCAAAGATTAATTATGTGTATAACTGAATAGGAATATTTTTTATAACTCTCCAGGATATTTATTAATACAAACAAATCCATATATCAGAAGTATTTTCTTTTTAGATCAGATTCTTGAGGCTTGATTTTTTTTTTAATTGAAAAATATGATAACTGGAAATAATGTAAACTCTGGGCTAACCAGCATGGTCTGAGAATATAAAGCTGCACTTAATTTTTAAATACAAAAGGAGAAGAAAAAGAGGGAGAGAAGGAGGAAGAGGGAGAAGAGTGATGTCAAAAACACCAGGCACATGAGTTCAAGCAGCTCTGCACTGCATACAGACGAGGAAGCAGATCAGAGAGGCCAACAGAACTCACAGTACAAGGCCAGGATCTTTGGCTCACACTTGGGGTCACGCACGGAGGCCTTCCTTGACCACCTCCGAGAAGATCCCAAATCCCTCTTCTTCTCCATCAGCTCTCTGCCTTTTCCATCTCTTTACCTGGATTTGTTTTCTTTCAGAGCACTTGTTTGTTTAAAAACACAAGCAGGGCTGGTCACAGGAAGTACATGCCTGTAATCCCAAGCAGTTTGGGAGGCTGAGGCAGGATGGATAGCAAGTTCAAAGCCAGCCTCCGCAATTTAGCAAGGACCTAACCAACTTAGTTTCTGTCTCAAAATAACAAAAGACTAGGGCTGGGGATGTGGCTCAGTGGTTAAGTGCCCCTGGACTCAATCCCCACCCCCTATAAAACAAAAAACAAAAAATAAAACAACCATGAGCAGGAATTTTGCTTCATTCCCTGCTTTATCTCTGATACCCCGGACAGGCCTGAGACCTAGTTGGTGTTACATGAAGGAAGGAAGGAGGGGCCCTAGGTGCAGGTGTTCTCCATCACGTCTCCCTGAGAGGGCGCAGTGGGAAAGCAGAGGCAAGTGTATGCACTGTGCTTCACAGTCACAGTCATCCCCAAGAGCCGGCGGAAGGTCCAGACGAAAAGTCCAGGTGGCTGTGGAGACGACGTATCAGTATTTTACCAGGGGAAAGGAAGAGCTGGCTCCTAGGCACGGAGGGACAGCCTGCAGCTGCTGCAGGCCCTTCCACAGGGACAGGCTTTCCTTCCCATCAGCTCTGTTACAAGATCAAGACACAGCACTCCTCTGTGAAGAGTCCAAGAATTCAGTCAGATGATTTGTATCTTATTTTTGCCACACGAAGGACAATTTAATACCAAAACAGCCCCCAGAGCTTTTGCATAGTTAATTCCACAACCACTAAACCTCTTCTGACTCAGCAGCAAAAGCCACACAACCCAGGGACAAGGAGCCATTTATTACCCCCAAACAAGCTCTTGGGTTCTTCTGCAATGACTGTGACTCTGTCATGGTAAGTGATTTTTTGCATTTGAAGTAAGTTCCTTCCAGATCTTCCTGGGATCTTTGGGAGATAAACCTACAAAAATGCATTTCAATAAAAAGTAATTAAACAGATTATGGAATTTTGGGTGCATGTGGATTTCTGGAAGGCTTAGCATTTGCTGTTTTACCAGACTACCAGACTCTCTGACCTGGGGGGTTAGGGTTCCAAAAAAAGTGATGTGTCCTGGGGTAGGCAGACACCTGCTTTATTCAGACAGGAGGACCCAAGAAGGGTTGGTTCACAGGATCATGTATATGGCATAAAACAAATAAGTCTCAATCACAAACAACAGAGCAATTTCGCCCAGACTGGAGGGTGACTCAGGGCTGGGGAGGGAAGGCCAGGGAGCTGTGCTCTTCTCCCTGGTACACATAAGTGATACTGTTGCACAGACCCGGTTTGTGTTTTTATAATTACCCAAATTCTCTTCTTTTGTCAGAATTCATTCTCAGTAACAGCTTGAGCAATGTAGCAATCACGCTCTGAAATGACTTGTAAACCACAGACACAAATATTTGGGCCAAGAATGTGGAATCCATTGCTGTCACATTCCATTATTTCTGGTGGAGCAATTCACTAACATTTTGGAATCTAGATCATAAATTATGCAGAGCCTCAGCAAAAGAGCTGAGGACACAACTGCTGTAATAAAACTCCTGTTACTGGAGCCATAAAAACAGAACAAAGGAAAGGCAAAGAAGGAAAATCACGGATGGACTTTCCTGACGTGCCTTGTCCACCATTGCAAATGGCTTCACAAAATGAAAATGTAACATTCGGGAAACTGTCTGGCAGGCCAGCAATGCTCTGATGGGCACGCTGTCATTCATAAAAACCATCGCCACCAGAGTCCCCAGAATGGAATGAGCTTTTTGAGGAATGCCTTGATGTTAACATAAATTAAAGTGCCTGAACATACACACAACTGAGCGCTCTGTACATTTTTCACGACCCTCAAGGGGTGTGAAATGTCCTTCAACCATGGTACTTGGGCCCTGGTCATGTTTTCTGTTGGGAGGTGTCATAAAAGTCAGAGGAGAAAGAGCTCTGTGTTCCATGTGGCCCGAGACAGTCCATTTCCCTCTCGGTGGAAGCTGAGTTAATGGCGGAGCTGGGACTAGACTGACCCTCACATCCCTGGGCCCCCAAACGCCTGAGCTGGATCTTGAACAGGATGCCTCCAGCATGGTAGGGACTGAAAACAAGGGGATGGGTTGCAGGATGCAGACTGGGGAGAGCTGAGCAAATGGGGAAATGACAAGAGAAATGGACGGACAGCAGAACCATCCCAGGTGGGTCAATGTCAGAGTCAGAAAAGACCAAAGAGGACACATTATTGAAATACCCCAGAAATAAAATAAGGAGAACTGAAAAGCCAGATGGACCGTGGTGAGCAATGTTTCCAAAAAGCCATTATGGACTCCAGCGATTCTTTTTTTTCGATTGTGACACCATGTTGGACAGCACCGGTACTATATATCCACAAAGGACAAATCAGTGTGATGAGAACACAGGTTCCTTAAACAGGACTGCCATGACCTGATGGCCATCTAGCAGGACTTCCTTTTAAAAGGCACACAGTAATAAGGGAGCACAGAGGAGGGCGGGGAGGCACCAGGACAGAGGGCGACTTGCGCCAGCTGGGTGCTCCACGAGCGACCACTGCTTCTGCAATTATCATAAACACATTTAGAAGAAAACAAAATGTTTTCAAGATCACACAGAAGGTCTAAAATGTTAAAACAGGGAAAAAAGGGCTCTGTCAAAGTTAAAACCATATAAGGAAAGAAGGTTATTTTTTCACCAGCCCAGGAAGAAACTTCTGGCGAACCCCACAGCACACAAGGAACGAGTTCCAATCTTTGTGTAGGTCAGGATCTCCAAGTTTTTCAGAGAAATGACTTTTAGATTTCCCCAGAGCCTTGACATCATGTGGAGAAGGAGGGGAGGGGGGTGGAGAAGAAGTGCCTAGTGGCACTTCTGAGCCAGGCAGTCTCAGGCCTGCAGCTGCCACTGTTCCCTGGGCCTGCGTGTGCGCCTCAGTACAGTCTCACGTAATCCTTATGAGAGCCTCGCCCTCCAGGCCACACCGGAGGTTCTATTCTTAACTCCATTTCACATCCCATAACTTTCCCCAGACCACACAACAGCAGAGCTCCAGTTCACACTAGGGCCGCTCTGACACCAAGGCTCAGGATTTTCTGCTCCCTGCTACCACCGTCTCCCTGCCCTCTGAGCACCTCAGGAAGCCAGGGCTTTCCCAGGCGTGGTAGTGGAAGACGGTTGGAAATCTACCAGGTACACCTTCAAGTTCTTGCAAACCATGGATCTGAAATCACTGGCCAGAGTTTCAAAAATCTGAAACTGCTGTTCCAAACAATTGGCAGTTGTTGTCTTTCTTTGGTAAAAACCTCCTGGAAAGCCAAAATTGCTGTGCTATGGTCATTCCTTACCCAAGTCTGCATTTTAACATCCAGCTAATTGAGATGAGTGGAGACATCTGTAAGCTTATTTTAAAAGAGACAAATCTCTCGGCGCATAATGGCAGCAGTACCATTTACTGAGTGCTTGCTATGTGCTAAGCACTGCTCATCAATTCATGTGGCATCAAAAATTAACAAGCCCAGAGCTAAGCGCTCGGAATGCAGATGCTCAGATGCTTCTCCAGGACTTGTGGCCTAAAAGGGGGAAAGGCAGGCAAGTAGACCTGCCGGGAGCATCTGGGGGTGCCTGGTGGTCGCTGTGTAAGTGCAGCAGCACTGATTTGGAGTTGAGGCGGTTTCTTAGAGGGCGCGGGGTCTCCTCATAACAATCCCACAAAACTGGGATGGGACCCGAGGCCGTGCAACGTGCACAGCTGGGAACTCCCCAGGCGGCCTCACTGTGAGCCACCCTCCCTGTTCCTAGCATGGCCTCCTGGAAGACATCTTCCTAAGGTTTCTGCTGCACAATTATCAGAGAGGTGGAAAAGCCAGATAAGGACCCCGCACTCACTTCTGGGTACTCAGTTCGGCCAGGTCACCATCACCTGTTAGTCATGGAAGATCTCCACACCCGCATTCTCACCAGGAATAACAACAATCTTGTGAAGAACAAATACATTTTTGTTGCCTTTGTTCCACATTAGGAAACTGAGGCCCAGGAAGGCAAGGCGACTGGTCAAGCTCACATACCAGGTAAGGCTCAGAGCTCAGCTGGGGGCCCGGGCATCGGAGGCCTGTCCGGCCATCTGCACCACGTGACGCTGCTGGGCACAGCTTGTGCCTGAGCTTCTTGTTGGTGGTGCCCAGGGCCGTGGCCTTCCTCCACACTGGACGGAGTCCTCCCCCTGGACATCTTGCTTTGGTCTTTTATGGGTCTCTTTCATCCGAGATGTTCCTTGAGGGCAGGATGTCAGCAGATGGTAAGGCAAAGTGGGTCATCAAGAGTCAAAGACATCAGAGAATGACGTGCACTTCTGGCCCCTGGAACCACCTTTGACTTTCAGTGGATCAGAAGATTAGGAAGCGGATTTCTGTGGCATTCTCATCTTTTTTTGTGTCTTAGTTTTGTGCTAACAAATGACATACTCTGCCCATGCCATACAGACTACGATGGTGGTGTGGCGGGGTGTGCCGTGAGTTGTCCCTTGTAGGGAGTTCGTATGTGTTGGTCCATTCGCTCCTCATGCATCTTGGGAGATGGGTACTATGACTGTGCTCCCTGTACAGGCAGAAAACTAAGGCAGAGAGCTAAGCAGCTTGTCCAAGGTCACAAAGGGGCTCAGGGGACCCAGAGCCAGGCCACCTAACCCCAGCACTCAAATCCTTCACAAACACGCTCCATTAGGGTGACTGTGTCCTGGTAGGTCCTCGGCTGACACAGGGACAAATTACACGGCCACTCCAGCTGTGCGACAGGGGCCCCTGTGTGGGTTCAAGGTGGACCCTCTGTGGACAGGGTGTCTTAGCAGAATAAAGAGACAGCAGTATGTGAGTTGAGAAGTTTCTTTGCTACAACAAGAAGAAAAAAGACCAGCCCACCAGGATGCCTCTGCAGAATGCCTGGCCCCAGAGAGAAAGGCCCTCAGAAGTCACAGTGGAGGATCAGCAGTAAGTGCTGCCCACTCCCTTTGTCACAGGCAGAGCAGCAGGAGTTCTTCCCTGGTGACAAAAGGGACATCTTTCTCCATCAAGCAGTGAAGAAGTACCAGGAGTTGTGCTGACAGACACGCCAGCTTGCCCGGCGGTGCCACAAACTGGAGGCCGCCATCTGTTTTGCTAAGGTTGACAGTCTGAAATTCCTGGTTAAACTCCAGATCTCCTTGTTATGAGGGGCTCGGTGACTTTAGTCCATTACCTTCTGCTTACTAAGTCATACGGCATACACATCTTCCTCCAGAGCACTCCCTCAGCTGGGCCACGTTATAAGCTGTCTTGGTCTTCTTTGGTATTAGATAATGGATTTGGTGGAACCTTCCACTTGAATCAGGGAAACCCAATTATGGAGTTGCTGTTGTTTCAATAAGTGGCCAACTCTGACGGTCTGGCTCAGGAACACAGATTCGTTCCTCTTTTTCCACTGGGGCTGTTGTGATGAGGGCTTGCTTTACAGGCACGTTGAACACATAACGACAAAGCCTTTACTTCACTTTTTAATTGCTCTTGGAAACGTTTTAAATGGCACCGATGCAACTTTTACTAGAAAATGAAAGCATTCACTTCCCAGAGTAACTTAACTCTTCTGTAGGAGGGCAGAGAGGACCACTGTTTGAAATCCATTGAAAACCGAGAGCCCGTATTCAGAGCTAACAAAGCTGTTTGAAAGTCAAGTGGGGACACGCTGACTCAGCAGGGCCAGCTAAAAGTTGCATTCTGGCTTTAATCCAATTCAACAAATGCATTTTCTGCTGTGTCAGAGGGAGCCTTAAGAGGAATTTCTGGAACAACATGCAGAAAATGGTTCTCGGTGAACAGTTACTTTTTGAAGTCACCATGAAATTACTAATTATGCTGAAGAGAGTCTTAAACACTTGAGTCTCTTGTGGATTTCATGCTGGAAGACGGGAGCCTCGGGCTGCGGTGTGAGCGGCCACGTCTGCGTCCTGCATGGTGGGTACGTGCGCTTTTGCACCCCTGGTATGAAGCGGGTGCGTGTGAATGAGGATGAAACGAAGCTGTAGGCAGAAAGAGACTCACTTCCCGGTTTTCCCAGTTACAATGTCACATTGTCCTCATCCCTTAGAAATACTAGAGCTTGGGCTGGGGCTAGGGCTTAGTGGCAGAGCGCTTGCCTCACATGTGTGAGGCACTGGGTTCAATCCTCAGCACCACATAAAAATAAATAAATAAGTGTATTTAAAAAAAAAAGAAATACCAGAGCTTTAGCATTCTTTAAAAAAAATGTAGCCATTTTCTTTAAAGAGGTGTTGTAACAACAGAATGAGCACCAGCTCCGGCTTAGATAGCTCTGCTCAAACCCCAGCTCTGCCACATACTTGCTATGGGACCTTGGACAACTTAACCCCTCTGTTCTTTGGGCTTTTCCTTCCTACATGGGAATAATAAGCCTCATCGTTTTGAGTTTTTAAATGAAATAATGAGCTCTGCATAAGGAGCTTCAGCAAGTGCAGCATTAGCACACCGGGGGCGTCCAATAAGTATCGTTCCTTTATTCTAAGCCACTTCAAAGGTGTGTTGGCGAGATCACAAAGGCCTTTTCATATATTCTCTATGGAACCTATTATTTGAGTACCTCAAAAAGGGAAGCCAGCATCAGTTTCCTAAGGCTAGATGTTAAATACAGAGGAGAATAGACTATTAAGTTCACGTACTTAAAAGAAGAAACAGCGTGCTATCCCAGTGATTTTCTTGTCCAAAAGTCATAAATATTAGGGCTCTTCAAACCCGGATAAAGGGGCTCATTTTAGCCATACTTTGCAAACTTCTTGGATGAAGATCCAAAAGGTTAATATATTATTTAGTTAGCCCACTAAGCAGACTGTCTCACTTAGCTATAGGGCAAAGGAAGGAGAAAAATCTGCTCCATTCACTATTCCTCCTAACTGAAAGGAGTAAAATTAAAATGCAATCATAAAATCGAATCACTGCCTGCTGGTTTAACTATTTCTCCAGCTCATTATATTTTTAAATTTTATATTGTAGAAGTTTTGATACTTGAAAAAGTTTTAGGAATCAAGTTCCAACTTTGTATGCATTGTCTTTCCATGGAAAAATCATAGAATTTCAGCTTTTTAGAGTAGGCAAGAATTTTAGACATCGTTCATGCCAGGGACAATGTCAAGGAACAATATAAAGTGTACAGAGTTTGCTACTGCTGCCCAGAAGTGGTCTCCCTGGGCTCTGTGATCAGAAGCAGCAGGAATGGAACCTGGACTTAATGACAGAAGGAAGACCAAATTCATTAAGACCACAAATTTAAAAGAGGAAAGAAATCATTTGAACTCTGTAGACTCCAGTTCCTGGTGCCTAGCATTTCCCACAGTGCCTGGCTCTCAACATCCTTAATAAGTACTGCTATTCCCTCCAAAGCTCAGGTGGAAATCTAATTGTGACTGAAGGCATTGGGAGGTGGGACTGTCAAGAGGGCTCCACCCTCATGAACAGATTGCTGCCGCTGGAGTGGGTTAGTTAAGCAAGTGAGCTTTCTGCACATGCTGTGCTCTGGCCCCCTCCTGCCCTTTCTGCCTTGCGCATGCTCGATTGCCTTCTTCTGTGATAGGGCCTCCATCAGATGTGGCCTCCTGATGTCAGACATCTCAGCCTCTAAAACTGTATGGCAAATAAACTTGTGTGGTTAATAATTTAATTTAGTCCACGGTATTCTGTTATAGCAGCAGAAAAGGAACTAAGATGCATGCCCCTGTGGATCAGCAGTAGCCAGCAGGTAGTAAGGACATAAAAAAGCCTAAGATACACATCCTGCCAGTTCCTGGAACTTGTGAGCTAGGTGGCAAATAATTACACCACCCAGTAAGTGTTCCACACAAAATGTTAGGGGATCAGAGAAGAACTCTAAAACTTCTGGAAGAGTCTGAAAGGCTTCAGAGTAGTGTGATTTCTTATCAAACTACAAAAGAATAAGTAAGACTTTAGCTTCACAGAGGAGGAAGATACATGGGACAGAACAAATGGCAGGAGGAATCCACAGAGTGAATGAGCCCAGAGGTTTGGGGACAGTACATGTGAGAGGTGGGGGTGGGGAAACGTCCAATGCCTCAGGCAAGAGTTCTCTGCCCGCCCCTCCCCAGTTTAATGAGACCTCAAGTCCTTTCCGTCTAGTGTTTCAAAGACCTATTTTGTCCAAACAGGCCCTGGCAATAGCAGACGTGCCGATAGATTCTTTCTGGAAGCTGAGAGTTGTTGAAATATAGAATAACTATATGTACTAATGAGGTAAGATGGGATGTTGGTGTGTGCACACCCTGTAGCACAGGTGAGTCAAGCTAACGAGCATATCCACAGCCCAGGCCAGGACTTGGACTTCACCCTGAAAGCACTAGGGACCACTGCAGGGTTAGAACTGGTTAGAACAGGTTAGAACTTAGAATTGCAGGGTTCTAAGCTAGAAATAATATGATGAGGTGCACAGCTGGAGTTTCAAGAGGGCGACTGAGAAGCGGGAGGAGGATGCTGGAGGGGAAGCTGGAGACCAGCATGGAAGGAGCTGTGCTGATGCCAAGGGACGGGAAAAGAGCTCTGCAGAGAGGAAGAGCTGGCTGGGGAGGCGAGCCTCTCAGGACCTGTGACCAACTAAGTCTGCCTATGAGGGAGGGAGGTGGGGTTCCAGAATAACTGAGAATTCTGGATTGTACCGTGAGGAGAGAGTGTTGTACCATGAGGACATGTTTCCCCACTCACAGAAATAGGGAAAAATGAGAAATCACAGACTTGGAGAGAGGCCTCTGTTTGGGGCAGAGGGAGGTGATCAGGAGAAAGGAGTTGATCAATGACGTGGATGGAAGTCAGTAGGGGTTTGGGAGTTTGTGTGTAATAGTGAAAACCATGAGCATGATGGGATCAGTATGTCAAAGAAAACATCAACACTCCACGTTCATTTCAGCATTATGCACAACAGCCAAGGAACAAAAGCCACCTAAAAGTCCATCGACGGGGGAGTGGATTAAAGAAACAAAGATATATACATGCAATGGAGTACAATACAGGCTTTAAAAAGAAGGAGATCCAGTCATCTCAGACAACATGAATAAACATGGAGGATATTGTGCTAAGTGAAATTAGCCAAATACAGAAAGAGTAGTACTTTCTAAACAATCTGACTTATATTTGGAATCAAAAGAAGTTAAACTCTTTGGAGCTGAAAGTAGAATGGTTGTTGCCAGAGGCAAGGGATGCAGAAAGGAGAAATTTTGGTCAAAGGATACAAAGTTTCAGTTGGACAGGAGGAGTAAGCTTTAGTGATCTATTACATAGTCGGCAGTTTATCAATTATGTATTGTATATTTCAAAGTTACTAAGAGTAGGCTTTAAACTTTCTCACCATACACAAAGATAAAGAAGTGAGATGATAGCTAATTATCTTGACTTAATCTTTTTTAAATACCTTTGTTTTATTTATTTATTTTTATGTGGTGCTGAGATTCAGACCCAGGGCCTTGCTAGGCGAGCGCTCTACCGCTGAGCCACAATCCCAGCCCCTTGACTTAATCTTTCTACAGTATTTAGACATATTAACATCACAATTTACCTCATTAATATATATACAATTATCATATGTTAATTAAGGGTTTTTAAAAAAGTAAAAAAGAAAGGCATATTATTCCAAATCTAATTTGTTCTAGAGTGTTTTTTAAAAAGAGATATTTAATTAAAATATTAAATATAATCAGAAAAGTATAAAATCATATGCACACAGCTCAATGAATTGTCCCAAAGTCAGGACAGCTATATAACTAGCCCTCAGATGGAGAAGTGGAACATTTTCAGAGCCGTGAAGTGCATTTCTTTGACATCAAAGGCATCTACAGCCATGATCACACTGGTGGCTTACAGTCTCAGAGTCTACACCTCTAACTGTACCTTTCTTCAAATAGAATTCTCCATGGAGGAGAACCCCAGAGGTGGTCTGAGAAATCGTTTGCTATATCATCTCCAAATGTCTATCCAAAAGACCTAATTTTGGCACTCTACATTTTCTGCCCTTATTTCAAATTTCTGAAATCAGCCACAAGCAAATTCTTCCACAGTCACTCCAGCACAGTGAATCCCTTCAGGAAGGAACAAAAGACAGGAGCAGAGCCAGGTGATTCCAGAAGACCCCAGAGCTCCGTGCAGTCATGTGGCATGGGTCCAGTGTGCAGCGTCCAGCACAGATGGCAGGACCTCGGGTCACATCTGTACTTGCCATAGCTGGCAGAGCAAAGGGCTACCCAGGACCTGCTGCAGATGGAAAGACTTGGGGACAGGCAGGTGTGGGAGGGGCCAGTGCCAGGTGTGGGTGGCAGAAGCCAATGATTAACTTCATCTCGAGGCTCCCATGCTCCTGGCCAGGCAGCCCTGATCCGGGACAAGGGCCACAGAAGAGGGGCAGAAGGCAGGGCGAGTCCCACTGTGGCAGGCAGTGCCCACCCCAGCCTGGGAAACCAATTGTGTTCAGCAGTCGATGTTCTTCTTGGAGCTCCCTCAAGTGTTCCTCTCCCAGGTCCTAACAGAACTGTTATCAATGTTCAGGACGGGGCTGCCTAATGGGAAACGCCCCCACGGGGGCCTGTGACTCATAAACCCATTCAGCCTCACATGTTCATAACCATTTGTGTAAAGAAGAAAAAACCTCCAAGCACTAATTAGAAAGATAGAGCTGTTGTGTTTTCCTCCCGATCACCTTATCTTCTTTATTCAGTTCTTGAAGACTCAGCTATTAAAAGAAATTAAGTAATTCATCAAGCCCATTTCAATTACCTGCTGCTGATAACATCAGATTACAATTAGCATCTACAAATGAACCAAGTGCCAACTGCCAAGCTGAAACATAAGCTAATTTACTGCTCCGCTCTGCCTGCTGGAGACACAACCAAGGGACCTGGCAGCAGGCATCCACTTCATTATCCCAACGACGGTTCTGCAGCCTCTCTCGCCACAGTCCAAGTGCAGCTCGGACCAAGATTTACTGCCCCGTCTGCCTCTGCTCCCATGTTTACAGACGCTCTGTATCTGTAAGCAAATCACAGCCCCTTTTAAACAGCAATGTCTAGACAAGCCGGGTGACAAATCTTGACCTAAAGGAGCGAGTAAATATTATTAATATTTATTAGGCACTGATAGGTGTGGGGCCCGGCACAGGATGTGCGTGTCATAACCTTAATGAGGGTCTGAATCATTTTCTGCGAGTCCTCTGGTGCTTGATCAGAAAAATCTCCCGCTCTGTTGATGCTCTCCATTTCTCATTTCTCCTTTTTTAACAGGGAAAGAACATTCTTGGTCCTTTCTTTTAGATGTCTAGAAAAATCTGTTTTAGGCTCTGGCATATATTATTTTTTATATTTACATTTTTCCCTTTCCATGCTTTGGGTGAAAATCAGAGGTGTGTGATTTGTCTTCCCAGATCCAGGGCATTATTAGACTTGGACAATCTGTGTGGTCCCGTCCATGCTTCTCAAGCAGAATTAATGACACAATAAATGTGCAAAGTCCAGAGGGAGCCTGTGACCTGCGAGAGAAGAGAGCGAGCAGACCTGTGTGTGGACCCTCCCTCTGTGGCTCTGACCTACGGCAAAGCTTTGTGGTGAGGAGTCAATGAAATGCTTGCAAGAACCTAGTTCAATGCAAGGGATCCCAGAACAGCCTCCCTGGGAAAAGGAATGTGGGTGGTGGCTATTCTCTTCCTGCAGGTAGGTGTCAGCATGGGGTGGGAGAAGAAGCCCCTTTGGCTTTTAGCCCTGGGCCAGGTAATCCTGGAATGGCTCCCACTGGGATCTGCATTTCAGTGGGAATGTTCTCATGGGAAGATCCGAGGACATGGAATCAGAACTGGTCCCAACTCTGCCTCAGACTCTATGATCTTAGGTAAGCCACAGATGTCGCTTGATCTTGGGATCCTCATCAGTGAATTGGAAAATAATAGTTTGCCTCTGAGGGTTCCTGGGGGCACAGACAAGTGCTGTAAAACACAAATGCCATGGATTCCCATGACGATACCAAGAACCTGTATGTGAGTTCTCACACTCCTTTGAACATCTTGAGATGTTATTTTGAATATGGCCCTGTGTGTCATTCTGAGAATTTCCAGAAAAAAAAATACTCCATTACTGTAAATTAATTATTCCTGTTAATTACAAACATTTTACTTGTAAAGCTATGTCTCTTTCTGTTAAAAAAAAGACCAACATACAAAAATTGAAAGGTAAAAAATGTAAAAGAAAGTGATTACTATATTATAGAAAATTCTTCTAAAATTTATTGTAAGATTTTCAGGAATACCAAGTTTCAGGTGTGTTCTCAGAAAAGATTTCACCCATAGAATCTAGTGAGGGATAACTAAGGTGTAATATGGGTGGGTACTTTGTAGCTAATATGTAACATTATTCCACCTGACCTTGGGAATTCAGAATTTTCTGATTTAGACAGCTAGTAATTTTTAATAATATGGTTTCTTTAATTTTTTGGGGGTAGTACTTGGGTTGAATCCACAACCTCAAACTAGACATGCACTCCACCGCTGAGTTATACCCCGGCCCTTCTTATTTTTATTTTGAGACAGAATCTCACTGGGTTGCCTTGAATTTGCGATCCTTCTGCCTCAGCCCCCCTGAGAAGTTGGATGACTGGTCATATCCAGCATAATGTGACTTTTATAAAAGTTTTTCTAGGTCTGGGGTTATAGCTCTGCGGTAGAATGCTTGCCTCGCATATGAGAGGCACTGGGTGTGATTCTCAGGACCACATAAAAACAAATAAAATAAATAAAGTAAAGATATTGTGTCCATCTTTTAAAAAAATCTTTAAAAAATGTTATCCCAGTAATTTTTCTTAAATCCTGGAATTAAAACAGCTGAGAGCCACCAGGAATAGTGACTGTAGTTGAGGTAAGAGGAAGGATGCACCTACCACAGCCCGCCACCAACCCTTCCCTCCAACACACACCTCCCAAGACTAAAAAACAGCAAAAGGGGCCAAACATCATTGTATGAGATCTTAATGAGTTTTTAAGCCTACATGGGCTTTGATTTTCTCATATGTAAAAATCAATTAATATTCTTGACCTTGTAAGTTCGTGAGAAAGACTAAATATGAAAGGTTTCAACACATATTTGTTGAATGGAACCCAAAAGCTCCATGGGACAGGAGCTATGTTGGTTTATCCACTAAATAGCACATGCCTGTCACGTAACGAATGCTCAACCTTATACGAGTAAATAAGGACGGTTGTTGTGAAACTGTCCATCACTTTCCACAGTTAACTGGATACTTGACCTCCTCAATGTGAGATAAGCAGTGGTCTCCTTATGGCAGAGTTGAAAGATGTTCTGTCACTGTGCCTTCCTCATATTTGACCCTCTATAAGACACAACCAGGCCCGAGACTGACGTGTGTGGCAAGTGAATCCTGAAACGGGCTCACCTTTGCATCTATCCAGGTGCTCAGGAGCAACCAGGAGGTACCTGGGGTGAGTGGGGGAGGGGAGAGGGAGGAAGAGACAAGAGAGGTGGAGACCAAAGAACCGAGCCACCCTCTCGATCACGTCTCCTTTGGCTTTCCTAACTGCAACTCACCCCACAGTGAGATCAGGGTGATCCTGCTAGACCCAGTAAGTGAGAAGATGTGACCCGGAGTCAACTGAAAAAAGGGAAGAAATCAATGAGGACCTTGGATGCTATGTCACGATGGCATGGCAGGGTGGGTTACATCTCCCTGACCATGTCCACGTCCTGATTCCCAGAACCTGTGACGGTCACCTTACATGGCAAAAGGGACTCTGCAGGTGTAATTAAGTTAAGGACTTGAGACAGGGAGACTTCCTGGCCTTTCCAGTGGCCTGATGTGAGCACAGAAGTCCCTATTGGAGGGATGTGGAGGGTGAGGGTGGGAGAGAGGGTGATGTGAGGCAGAAGCAGAGACTGGAGTGGGGCCTCTGGAGAGGAGGAGGGTGACCACCAGACAGATAAAAAGGCAAAGCAATAACAGATTCTCTCCTGGACCCTGCAGATAAGCCAGCCCTGCCAACATCTTGACTTCCGCTCAGTGAAACTGACTTTAGACTCCTGACCTCCAAGAGCTAATAACCTTGCATTGTTTTAAGCCACCAAGTCTATGGCGTTTTGTTACAGCAGCAACAGGAAACTGTACAGATGGCTACAGGATGGAAAGACTTCCACAGAATTAGGAAGGTCAGGAGAATTGGTTTGGATTCACTAATGTTGACAGATCAGCATGAGAATCAGATGGAGTATCTACCAGATAGTTGGAAATGTGAAATGATGCTCAGGCAGGAAAAAGGTCAGGGCTGGGGAGTATGGATTAGGAACAATATGTACCAATGCAGCCCTCAAGAGTTGATAAGGGGAGAGACATAGAGAACAGGAAAGACTCCAGGAACGAACCCCAGGACTCCCAAGTTCAGCAAGTAGAAATATGATGGGAAAGAGTCAAGAAGCAATGTCAGGAGTCTGGATGACACGGGGGCCTGAGAGAAGGTGGGAGAAAGCACACTCAGAAAAGCACCGTGATCCACGTTTCGAAAACGGAACAAGCTGCACACACCCGTGACTGTGCTGACACTGTGTAAGAACAGAGCCAACTGGTCTGGAAAGACTTCAACTAGATTGTAACTGTAGTTAACTCAGAGGAGTGGGACAGGGAAGAACAGTCACATGAGGGGACAAGTTTCCTTTTTCTACTTTATACATTATTGTACTAGAAGAATATTTCTTCACAAGAGTAAGTACCACATTTGTAACTTTAAAATATCATTCTTTTTTTTTTTTTAAAGGGGCAAGAAAAACCAATGAAAAAGATGTAAAAAGAAAATCAGGACAGTGGTGCTTCCCAGAAACCTAGAGAGCTGGGAATTTCAAGGCCAAGGTGGCAGGGCATTCCAAAGACTGCCTGCTGACAAGGCACGATGAAAAGCGACAGAACACCTTTCACCTCTGCCACAAGGAGAGGCTGCTTATCTCTGTCAGGCACAAGGATGCAAACCAAATTGCCATGGTCAAAACTGAATAGGTGGAGCTGGGCACCATGGCGCATGTCTGTAATCCCAGCAGCTCGGACGCTGAGGCAAGAGGATCGTGAGTTCAAAGCCAGCCTCAGCAGTAAGGCAGCAAGACCCTGTCTCAAAAAAAAAAAAAAAAAAAGAGGCGGGAGGGGGGCGGCTGGAGAATGTGGCTCCATACCAAACAAACAAACAACAACAAAATCAGAACAACAAAAAGCAAACCAAAAGATTAGGTGAGGTTTGGCTTCAATGGAGTGGCACTCCTCCATTCAGACCAACGTGGTGAGCCTGGAGTGATGGGAAGAGAGTCCCGCAGGTGCTGGAGAGCAAGCAGAGCAGCCAGAGGTCCCAGAGGGGTGGGGACCAACCCACTGAAGACAGCAGCGGCCACCTTTCAAACGCCAGGGAACATTTTTAATGCACTTTTTTTCCTTTTTTGCATCAAAGCTAGCACCTGGTGCACAACGAGGATATGTTCTACCACTGAGCTCACCAGCCCAGAGGATACGTTAAATAAAACTAAGTTTTATTTTTATTTTTTGCCAGTGGGCAGGCCCCAAATAGTACCATATGGTGAGGCTAAAATTCTGGTAGAAACCCATAGTCTTATCAACTTGAAAAATCAGAGGAGGAAAATATCCCAAAGAGGGGAAAGAGCCCCAATCCTGAGTATGAACTCTTCCCTTATCTCTTTCTCTAACCCCTAAAACACATATGTGCAAGGCAGAGTCTAAGCAGCCAATTTAAGGCTAAATGATCCAAGAAAGATTTCCGAAGTCACCACCATAGGGAAGCCTGATTTTGGTGGTCAAATTCAGCCAAGTTAACTGCCTGATAAAACAACAACAAATCAACATTATTATGAGAGATCTGAATCCAATTTCTCTATAAAACATCATTCAGACATTTCAGATATGATCCTATATTACTGGGCATACACAGAAACATTAGAAAGTCACTAATACTCAGAACAAAAGGTGATCAACCTACAACTCTGCAACTATACTAAAAATCATTGAATTATACACTTTAAATTGTGTGGCATGTAGATTATATCTCAGTCAAGCTGTTACGGAAAGGAAAAAAAAAAAAAGACAAAATCAATAGGGTCTAACCCTGAGATGACCTGCATGGATTTAGCAGACAAGGTTTTAACAGCAGCTGTCATAACTAGACTCACCATTTGAAGGAAAAAACACAAGAGTAAACACACAAATCCCAGCCGAAAAAACTGAAATGTCAATGAAAAGTACCAAGTGGAATTCTTCAGCTAAAAATAAAGTATATAACTAAGGAAATTCACCTGTGTAATAAGGAATTAATCTTGCCCAAAGAGAGGTCTGGACTTTGTGTCTGGCAAAGCCCTTGGAATCCTCCTACATGACAACAGTGTCACTGTTTATCAGAAAGCATTGGCCATGTCGATGGTCTAGGCTAATGATGTGACTTCTTGTGGGGCCTTTGGTCATATGGTATCAGCTCAGCCTCCAGAGGGACTGGAAACTGAGGTCACCTACACAGGTGGCCAACTACATCTACGTGAGCAAGGTCCAGTAAAAACCAATACTAAGGTCTGAGTGAGTTTCAGGCAGGCAAATACCCTGTGCAGGCCAGAGAAACTCATTCGGACCTTCTACTCTCTTACCACGAGTAGAACAGCTTTCAGTGATTTCTATGAGTCCTTTCTAGTGAGGTTCTGAAATTGAGGGTGGTTCTCAGGGACCCCTAACCTTGCAGTTGATGGCAGAGTGAGGATGATTTTAGGGAACCCCTAAACTCTGCATCACTGGTTTTAACAGCAGATTGGAGGTGGCTAAAGAGCTAGTGAACTTTAAGGTAGATCACATAATCTTCCAAACTGAAGAAAAGATTAAACACATGAAGAAAACCTTAGTAGCATATGGGACAATATTAAAAGATCTAAAATATATGTGAATTCTTATAATACAGGAGAGAGGGGATGGGCCAGAAACAGATACTTGAAATAACAATAGGTAAAAATTCCTAAGTTTGGTAAAAGTTTTACATCTACAGATTCAAAAGCTTAAATAATGAGAAAAAGGAAAAAGACACACACAGAAAAGTCACATTTGGGCACATCATAGTCAAACTGCTGAAGAACCCAATTTAGAGAAAATCTTGAAAAAATCATGAAAAAATGGCACATGACATATAGAGTATGAAAATCTACTGAGGTTTTGTAAGAAGAGACATTATGATTGCTGTATGTATATAGGTGACTCTATGACCAGTGTGATTTTGCAATCTGTATAATTAGAAAAATGAGAAATTATACCCCAATGATTCAAATGTATGAATCAGCAAGATCATTGTAATGTCATGTGTAGCTAATAAAAAAAGTTTTTAAAAAAAGAAATAATAGAAGTCAAAAAACATTAGACAGGGGCTGGGGCTGGGGTCAGCGGCAGAGCACTTGCCTCGCACATGTGAGGCACTGGGTTCGATCCTCAGCACCACATACAAATAAATCAACAAAATAAAGATTAAAAAAAAACATTAGACAGACATCTTTAAAGGGCTAAAAGAAAGATTTAAAAACATATCAACCTAGAATTCTATATCCAGCACAGTTATCCTTAAAAAATGAAGAGGAAACCAAGACATTTTAAGGTCAAACCAGAAAACCAGTAGTAAGATAACAAACATAAATCCAACAATACCAATAATTATGTTAAATATTAAATAGAAGAGATTCTCCAATTAAAAGGCCCAAACCTACTATGAAGAAGACAACAATACATTGTCTGTAGTTGACAAACATGAAATAAATAAATAAATAAATCCAACAAAAAGGAAGAGCATTCACTGGCAGTCAAGCACCACGAGATATGCCCAGTGTGCTCTTCAGGCTGAAGGGAATGAGATCAGATGGAAACTCCGATCTTTAGGATAAATGTGAGCAGCAGAAATGGGGGAACAGTTGGTAAATATAAAATGTCATTTCCCCCCTTCATTCATTAAAATGTCTTTTTTTAAATACAAATATAACAAGGTCCTGTGGATTTAATAAGAATGTGGGTATAGTAGCACAAGTGTGACAACTGCAGTATTAAGTCCAGGCTGGACTCAGATGGTTGCAAGAAACACTTCACAGGAAGTGCAATGCTGTGAGCTCAAGGGAGACTAAAAAGTCAGTGGTAGAGGATGTGCTCTTTAGAGCAACCACTACAAAATATTGCAAAGAAACAGAGTTAAAAAAGCAAATAGATAAAATCTAAAAGGTTAAATTAACCCATGTAAAGCAGAAAAGCAACAAAAGATCAAAACATTAATGGGAAAACCAGAGTAAGAAAGCAAACATAAATCCAACAATACTAATAATTATATTAAATATTAAATGAAAGAGATTCTCCAAATATAAGGCCCAAACCAACTATGGAGAAGTATATATCAATATACAGACAACTATACATTGTCTGCAGTTGACAAATATTAAATAAAAAACAGAAATAAAAGGCAAATGGATGGAAAAAGATAAACTATAGAAATAATAAGCCTAAGAATACGGGAATGGGCACATCAGTATGAGATGAAGTAGTCTTCAGATAAAAGGATATTATCAAAGATCAAAAAGTCATTTCATAATCATTAAGGGTACAATATGTCAGGAAGACAAACTGATCATTAATGAATATTAGCTCAATAAGAGAGCTTCAAAATTCAAGAAGCAAGCTTTTGCTGAATTGTTTCATCTTTATTTTTGAAGGACAGTTTTGCGGGACATAGAATTCTAGGTTGAGAAACAGATAAATCCACAATGATATGCAGAGGTTTTTAACAATCCCCTTCTGAATAATTTTCGAAAAAAGATTTTAAAAATCACAACAAAACAGAGTGTGGTGGCACATGCCTATAAACCCAGAGACTCTGGAGGCTAAGGCAGGAGGATAGTGAGTTCAAAGCCAGCCTCAGCAATGGTGAGGTGCTAAGTAACTCAGTGAGACCCTGTCTCTAAATAAAATATAAAATAGGAGTGGGGATGTGGCTCAGTGGTTGAGTGACCCTGAGTTCAATCCCCAGTACCTACCCTCCCACGCACAATGAAACAGACATGATCTGAACAATACTATCAACTAACTTGACCCATTAGGTACTTAAAGATTACATTGAAATCCTAAAATATACTGCCTGGACATAATAAAATTAAACTAAAATAACAATACAGTATCTAGGAAAACCTCAATTTTAAAAAATTTGTTTTGGTGCAGTGCTGGGGATTAAAACAAGAGCCTTACACATGCTTGACTAGTGCCTACCACTGAGCTACACTCCAAACCCCCAAATATTTTAAAGTTAAACAATACTTCATGAGTCAAAAAGAAATCATAAATAACTTTATAAAATTTTTAAAGCTTGGGGCTGGGGATGTAGCTCAAGCGGTAGCGCGCTTGCCTGGCATGCGAGCGGCCCGGGTTCGATCCTCAGCACCACATACCAACAAAGATGTTGTGTCCGCTGAGAACTAAAAAATAAATATTAAAAAAAATTTTTTTTTAAAGCTCAATTAAGTGAAAACATATTTTAAAAGGTATGGGAGCTGAATGTGGTAGTACACTTCTGTAATTCCAGCGGCTCAGGAGGCATACACAGGAGGATTGGAAGTTCAAAGCCAACCTCAGCAATTTAGTGAGGCCATAAGCAACTGAGTAAGATCCTGTCTCAAAAATTGAAAAAGTGAGAAATGGATGGGGATATGACTCAGTGGTTAAGTGCCCCTGGGTTAAATTGAGAGAGAGAGAAAAAAAAAGAGGGAGAGAACGAAAGGAAGGAAGGAAGAAGGGAGGAAATGAGGGAGGGAGGGAGGGAGGGAGGAAAGGGGTATGGATATAGTAAAAATTTTCTTAGAGCATTACAATTATACTGAGTAGGTGGGTTCAGTGTGACAACGCCATACATATATGGAATTTGATTTCCTCCATTTCAGTCCTGGTTCCCCCATCTTTTCCGCTTCTTCCCTCCCCCATTCTCCTTCTTCTACTCTATCGATCTTCCTTTATTTATTTATATATACATATTTATATATACATAAAGGTGGAATTCTCTGTGCCATATTTATATGAGGCATGATTTTATTAAATTCACTCCATATTTCTAGAGGAAAATTCATATGTTTAAATGATTGTATTAGAAGAAGAGTATATAATCAATAACCTAAGTTTTGCCCTTAGGTAGCTAAAAAAAGGACTCAAAGTAGAATGAAGAAAACAATAAGCAGGGGCTGGGGATGTGGCTCAAGCAGTAGCGCGCTCGCCTGGCATGCGTGCGGCCCGGGTTCGATCCTCAGCATCACATACAAACAAAGATGTTGTGTCCGCCAAAAACTAAAAAAAAATAAATATTTAAAAAATTCTCTCTCTCTCTCTCTCTCTCTCTCAAAATAAAGAAAACAATAAGCAGATAAACAATAGGGAAAAATTGACAAAAGCTAAAGTTGGTTCCTTTTAAAAGTCAAGAGAATTGATAAATTTTTAGTCAGAATGATTCAGGAAAGTGGAGGGGGGCCATACAACACAAACTCCTAATATCAGTAATAAGGGAGGAATATCCCTAGACAAGCTTCAACATTAAAGTAATAATGAGACATTAAAAACAACATTAGGCCAATAATTTCAACAATTTAGATGAAGTGAACAAAGTTTTTGAAAAAAATACAACTTATCAAACTGACACAAGATGAAAAGGAAAACATTGATAGTCTAAGACGTATAACTTTCTCACTTCTAGGTTCCAAGCCCTCTACTCCATCCTGCCATCACTGCTGGACTCATTTTGATCCCCATTTTCACAACTTGCACAATTCTGTTCACGAACATACCCCCTGCCTCTTTTTTATGCCAATCTTCTATCACCCTGTAGCATATTCCTGAATTCTAATCATGGTACCATCTCTCAGATATGCAAATCTGCTACAACTCATACCTTCTTTCACATGTCCCTTGGCATCAATGCCATTCTATTCCTGGCCAAATCTTGCCAGTGCTTCAGAGTCCACCTGGATCTAATCCCCTGTAGGAAGTTTTCATTTTTGAGGCTATTCCCAGCCCTCAGGGTCTCTCTTCTAGGAATTCCATGGCAACACATCACTATCATTGTTTTTGAGGGAGGACTTTGTTGTCCTGCATATTTGTCTTATTTTTCTAACTAAATTATTAGCTCTTTAAAGATAATGATTTTTTAAAAAGTTCTCTGTCCCTTAAAGCACATATTAAGCATTCAATAAATATTTGTAAAATATTTGCAAAAAACTGTTGAATGGATATATAAAGTCAAGATCCTATTTCTGTGGCTCTTGTCAGACTCTCATACCATCTGTAAGGCTTTCTCCAACAACTAGCCAAAAAACATATGATTAAAATAAGTAGAGGTAAAGGGAGGGAGAAGTAGTGAGTGACCAAAGTATAAGAAGAGA
This sequence comes from Ictidomys tridecemlineatus, assembly GCF_052094955.1. NCBI lineage: Eukaryota > Metazoa > Chordata > Mammalia > Rodentia > Sciuridae > Ictidomys > Ictidomys tridecemlineatus. Next base: position 118,196,778 of record NC_135478.1, read on the forward strand.
TGGGGATGCTTGGTTTCAGCAAGCATAATAAATAAAATGGGGCTGAGTTTCACATCCTGCTGCCACCAGTATCTGATAGGCATGCACTGATACCATCAACTCATTTTCTCCTTGTCTTCGCCCCACCCTGAATCCTTGTGGGCACAGAATGAACCACAAGGGTTCCAGACAGCTTATACTTCCAAGCACATTTGTACGTGACATTCATTATATACCCACATGTGTTTGGATAACAAGAGATATAACAATATCTTCTAAAAACCAGTTACCAAATACTGCTGGTCTCTTACCACTACATATAAACTATCTCAAACTGTAAATGTCTTTACTGTAACCAAGTACTAGCAAAATGGTGCCTACAAACCTATCTTTTAATCTTTCACAAAATAATTTTGCATTATACTAAAATTAACAATAGCTTTTATGAATACAGATAATTCTGAGTAAAAATACATTTTCTGTGGGGTTAGGTAAAGAAATTCCTATAAGCACAAATTCTCTCCAGTTCTCTCGCACTGGTCACTTCCTAGTAGCATCTCTTTCATTTAAATCAAAATAGCTTATATCATCTTCATTTCCCCTTCTCTCTAATTAGATAAATCTGGTTGCTCTTCTCTGTAGACAGATTAAAAGGTTGGGGTGAGGGCTGGGGTTGTGGCTTAGCGGCAGAGAGCTTGCCTAGCATGTGTGAGGCACTGGCTTTGATTCTCAGCACCAAATGTAGATAAATAAAATAAATAAAATAAAATAAAATCAGCAACTAATAAAAATATTTTTTAAGAAAGGTTAGGGTGTGTTGTTTTCCTAGTATTTCAGAGTCCAATCCTCAGAGCAATGACAACAGGAAGGGTGGGGTGGTTTAGAGGAGGCAGGCTCCAGGGGAACCTATCTCAAGGAAAGACAGCATACACTATAAGAGACAGTGGGCTGCTCCAGCTGTTTCCAGCGCATGACATCGACCCAGGGTCTTGCAAACAACCCACTCCTTACCCAGATTGGAGGAGGCGCGCCCCTCTGCTGCCCGATCCTTGAGGTCCTCAGCTATGCCCAGCTGCTGCTCGTGGTACTGTTTCGCTCTTTCCAAATCCTGCATGCACCTGGCGGCGTGGCCCAGGCCTGCGTAGGCCCGCATCTCGATGGCCTTCTCCATCAGCTCCTGCGCCAGCTCCAGCACGTAGTTGTGGTAGGACATGGCCTTGTCGAAGTTCCTGCGGTAATGGTAGGCGCTGCCCAGATTGCTGTAGGCCCGGGCCTCTTCCCGCTTGTTCCCCAGCTCCTTGGCTATCTTCAGGTGCTGCTCGTGGCACTGCACGGCGTTCTCAAAGTCGCCCATGGCAATATACACAGCTCCCATGTTGCCAAGTTCTCGGGCTTCGGAAAGCTCGTCTTTGGACTGCTTGGCGAGAAGAACACACTGTTTGTGACTGGCCAGTGCATTGGGGTAGTCTCCGATGGCTGTATACACATGGCCCAGACTGCTCAGGGCTGACGAAGCTGCCTGGAGAGAAAGGATAAGGCAGAGAAATGAAAGCACATCAGAAAATGGCTTTGGTTTGTTTCAGCAGATAAAATTTCACAGAGTTTGCCTGTAACTATCAATTCAGTCCCTAATGGAGTTTCTATCAGTGGACCACAGACCTCCAGAGAACTGATAAAGAGCACATCCAACACCAAGTTCCTAGCAGAAGACAATGGTAATTTAATCAGGAGCTTTCCATGCCTAATCTCACAGAAGCAGGTTGTGTTCCATATGACCTTTGTCTTAGTTTAAAGACTTGGTGACATTTCTAATATTCACTATGATATTACAGCTCTGTTAATACCCATTAACCTCTGTGCTATAAGAAAGTGTTGAAGAAAACCAAAATTAATTACTACATATGACAGAGTGTAGGACATTCACAGGAGAAGCCTGGGCTTGGCTTGTGGCCCTTCTGGGTGATTCTGTACTCTGGTTTTCTGCAAAGCAAATGGATGCATTAGTGGTGAGGGAGATGGTTCACCATGAGGACTGAGAATTTTGCAAACCAGGACCCACTTGAAGGTCCTGATTTCTCATCTTGTTCCTTCAAAGTGACTTTATCGGTGCTGGTTACTGTGGAGGGCTTAGATTTGGATGAGTCTCCTTGTAAATCAATGGCTGTGTTCCAACCTGTGCCTCTGAATGGGGTGGTCTCCATTTATCCTCTATGAAGCCTCCCTGCCCTCCTTAGGCTCATCGCCCAAAGAAAAGCACAGAAACCCTTTTGGGCTTAAAGGTTTCAATGAAAATAACTCTGTGTCAGTGTAGCGGATCACACAGGAACTATGAAAATATTCACAGGAGAGGTACACAAGCACATACAGTCCTAGAGCCTGGTCTTCAGTTTCTAACTCCTTTGCAGAGGTATGACAGGGAAGTTATGCTGGGCTTTTTAAGTCCTTCTTTTCATTCCACAAGTTGGAAGCTTCCTCCCCTCTCCTCCTTCACTGCCTGTCTACAGCTTAGGCCATGTCACCCCCTCTCTTCATGATGCTTCCCTCTGAAGCATGGAAACCAGACCCTGGCGGAACAAAGGCTGAACTCTCACACATGGGCAAGAAATCTTCCCCAGGGCCCCGGGCACAGGACTAGCCATGAGGTAATGCTGTCCCTGCTGAGTAAGGGCATTTCTTTGTGGGAAGGGTTCTATGTTTGTGCACTTCAGGACACTTTTATTAATATTTTATAGATATGAGTGATTTGCTACCCTGTTTCCTTTGCTTGTGAAATAGCAGTTCTTGATCAAAATGACTGAGACACCATTTTTATGGGGCTTGCAAATAGTATATTTGCAAAATGTTCCATATTGTTCTAAGTTGCTTTTATCATTTCACAGATGTTCCAACAAAAAGATTTAGAAAATAGAGAGGAAATACATCCTTAGAAATTTACTTTTTTTGCTTTCTTCTGAGTGGAGAGAACAGAAACAGCTCCACGAGAGTCACAATGCTGCAGCGCTGTGATCTGGCAGAAGCAGCACTGGTGACACCAAATGGCATGCCACTTGGACCACACTGGCCACGGGTTCCCACGGGAGAGCCCTTGGGGCTGAGCTTAGGACTTCGGGTCAGCAGTCTAGACAGGCGGCTGCTGCTCCCGGCCTTTCCCCTGCACCACCCACTCACCCACCCGACCATCTTCTCTTCCTGTGCTTTAGGCCCAGGACTCAGCCTCTTCCCTCTGCTTCAGTGGTTAGCTCTCCCAGCCTTATTCTCCCCAAACCCTCCCACCCTCAGCCCTTTGTCACCCTCACAGTAAAACACCAGGGCTCTTTTGTAGGAGCGGGCGGCGCACAGTCACACCCTGGTTCAGAGCTGCGCCGCCCTCCCCTGGCTGGAGCCACTTAACATCGCTAGGCCCAGCCGAGAGCCAGGAGCCTCTGTCAAACGCACAAACCATAAATAATTCACTAGATGGCTCCCACAGTAGCTCGTGGAGGCAGTGAGCCGGGGGCGCCGGGATGGGTTACAGGCCCCGGGCGGCTCCACACCCGGCGGGCATCGCCATTCTCAGGAACTTCTGGTTTATGGCACTCCAAACGACGGCCCGGGGAGCCTCTGCTCTGGTCCTTCATTTCTCCAATGCCAGGGAGACACAGCACTCGCTTAGGGGAGCTCTCCGAACATAAGGACAGGGATTCTGGGGCATCTCCCTTCTAGGGAGGGGAGAGGAAGGAAGGACCAGCCAGGAGCTCTTTCCTGATGCTGCCAGGCGGGTGTCCTGCAAACCAGCATCGCTACCAAGGACCATGGAACTGAGGAAGCATACACCACAGCCCCTGAGACCAGAGGGGCAGCTTGGCACAGGGGAGGAGTGGATAGGATTTGGTGTCAAGGCCCTGGCTGTGACACCCTAATAAGTCATTTTAACCTATTTAACTTGCTTTCTTTATTTATAACATGGCACTTGATGACAATACTGTCCATACTCCACAGGGCTGGGAGGGGATCAGATGAGGCTGGGAGCCCGAGTGCTCTGTGAAGGCGTTGCTAAGGGGTGCACGGTGTCTTATGAAGGCACGCTGCCTGGGCTGGGCTCTGTTACCTGAAAACATCAGTCACTGTGACCAAACATCTATATTCCTATCAGTCGCCACAGGAAATGAAGTCCAGGTTTTACAGCTCAGGGCAAATAACATGTGATGGTATTTATCAGCTAAGTGAATTACAAATTAATCACTTGTCTTTGTTCCTGTTGCTGTAGAATAAGTGTAGATCTGAAACATGGTTTCAGGCTGTTAATGAGGATCTGAAGACCCACTATCGATAGGGAATCACGGGCCCCACCTCAAGCAGATGCTGCATTTGCCACCAAGGTTCACGCTGCCTTTGTATATTAATCTCTCTGAGATTTTTGTGCTAGAATAGCAGCAGCTGCTTCCCACAGTGGAAACATTTTGGAACATCTGTATTTGAATACTAAAATGCATACAAACAGTTATGCTAACAAACTATCTGGCTGGAGTAAGACAATGGCTTTCTCTTTGTACAGACAGAAATTACTCATGCTCCTGCCTAAGCTCCATTTCCAGCTGCAGACTGAACACAGAGGAGTCAGGAGCCCCTCGCTCTGTGACCTCAATATTTGAGATGAACTGCATCTGACAAGTTAGTTTCACGGGACCTGAATCTAGAGCCGGAAATTTGCTCATATTTCATCCATCCACCTTTAAGGGGTTTTAGTTGGAGAAATAAAGTTCAAACTGCCCCAAACTATAACCACATTGATGGCACTACCATTAACCATCGTCTGAAGATTTAAACATGTTTTTCTTTCCTCTTAGCATGTTTTCCCCTGTACAATATATATATTTTTTATTAAAGTTTTATTGTGTGGGAGATTAAATGCACAGTCGTATTATATGGAAAATAATCAGTATAATTGCTGATTGACTTAATTGCATGTAGTTGGAAAAATGGGAAATGTTCTGGCTGCTAGTACTAGAAATATTTTTTTCATTTTTACTCTCCAAATCCACATGCACCATGCATGTAGACAGAGGGACACAGAAACTCAGGGATACTCTGGAATCAAGCATGCAAAGGCTCAAATAGCACAATGTGTGATAAGGCACATCATGTAGCATCTCTGAGCCTTGGTTTCCTCATCTGTAAAATAGGAATATTAATATTAGAGGCTTGATAGGCTTAAAATAAATCAGTATTTGTAAAGAGCCTCATTCATGGCTTATTATGTAGAAGATGATCAAATATTTTAGTTTTGAGTTTCTCTTCTTACTCCAACCAAAATAATACCCACTTAGCTTTGTTCATTTCAGAGATGTGGTAGAAGATGATCAGGAAATAGAACATGAAGTTCTGTTACCACAACTAAAAAGACCACCCATGGTGGGAAAGTCATCACCTTCATATACGAAGGCTGGCATGCCTTCAATTAGTCTTCTGCAATCATATTCATGAGAAAATTCACCCCTTGCTTAGGGACATCTTAGGATCATTTGCACATCCAACACATGGTCTTAGTAAACACTTTATTTCAAGTGGTTTAAGCTCTGGAGCATTTGGAGCTGGTTGGTTGGGACATCTGTTCATTCATTCATTCACACAGTCAAGAAAATTCTCTATACCCACACAAATATCATGAACTAATTTTGTCGAAGGAACAGAGGTAATTCCACAGAGAAGAATATGTTTCAAGAAATGGTACTGGAGCAACTAAATCTCACATGCCAAGAAAAGATTCTATATACAGGCCTCATACCGTTCACAAACATTAACTTGAAATGGGTCACAGACCCACATATAAAATGCAGAATTATAAAACTTTGAGAAGATAACGAGAGAAAATCTAGGTGACCTCTGATTATTAGATATAACATGAAAGAAAAAAAATTAGTAAGTTAAACTTTATAAAATTAAAACCTTATGCTCTGCAAAAGACACTGTTAAGGGTCTGGGGTTGTGACTTAGTGGCAGAGTGCTCGCCTAGCACATTCGAGGCCCTGGGTTCAATCCTCAGCACCACATAAAAATAAATAAGTAAAATAAAGATATTGAAAAAAAAGACATTGTTAAGAGAATGAAAAGACAAACTGCAAGCTGAGAAAATATTTGCAAAACACACATCTGATAGAAAAACTTGTATCCAAATATAAAAACTAAACAATAAGGAATGACTCGATAAAAAAGGGAAAAAGATCTGAAGAAGCTCCTCTCAGAGAAGAAATGTAGATGGCGAGGAAGCAAGCGAGAAGACCCTCAACATCCCTGACCTCAGGGAGCTGGAAATCAAAACAGCAATGAGAGGCCACTGTGTATCCCACAGCAAAACACAGTGACAATGCCAAACACTGGCGAGGATGCGGAGCCACCGAGGTCCTCACCTATTGCTGGAAGGAATGAAAATGGTACAATCACTCCAGAAGATAGCTGGGCAATTTCTTCTAAGACCAAGTATAGTCTCACCATGGGATTCGGCAATCCTGCTCCCAATCAAGGTGAACATGTTTGTCCACACACAAACCTGAACACAACTCTTTTTTTTTTTATTAATTTCTTTTTAGTTGTGGAGGGACACAATACCTTAATTTTATATATTTACTTTTATGTGGTGCTGAGAATCAAACCCAGTGCCTCACACATGCTAGGCAAGTGCTCTACCACTGAGCCCCAGCCCCTGAATGCAAATCCTAATAACAGCTTTCTTAATAATTGCTAGACACTGGAAGCAACCAAGGCAGCTCTCAAAAGATGAATGAGTAAATAAACTGTGGTGTTGTTGTGCAGTGTGATGTTATTCAATGATAAAAAGAATTGTCCACTGAACCACCAAAAGGTATGGAAGGTATGGAAGAAACCTTCAGTGTCTGTCGTTTAGTGAAGAAGCCAGCCTAAAACAGCAGCACACTGTGTGATTTCAACTGTGTGACCCTCTGGAAAAGCCAAGACTACAGGGTAAAAAGATCAGTGGTTACAGGGACTCTGGGAGAACTGGGCTTTGAGGGCAATGAAACTGAGCTATTCTGCATGACGCTACAATGGTGGACACCTGACATCAGGTATTTGTCAAAGGCCATAGAGCTGTACAACAATGAACCCTGACATCAATTATGAACTGAGCTAACAGTAAGACACCAATATTGGTTCATCAACTGTGACACATGTCCCGAACTGATGCAAGATATTAATAAAAGGGGGAACTAATGGGGACAGAGAGGGTATGTGGAAACTGTCTATAACATCTACTCAGTTTTCTGTTCTAAAAATAATGTCTATTAGCTTAAAAATGAATGAATGAATTGGAGTTTTCCTTCTTGGGAGAAGAGGAGCATTCTTTTGGGATATGGAAATGTCATGGTCAAGGGCATGAAGTACGGCAGAGTGAGTTTAGGTTGGAGCAGGCAGTTGATTAGCCCCTGGAGTCTGGAAGGTAAGTTTCCATGAGCTCTGTCTGTCCACAGTATGTAGAATCTGAGACACTTCTCATGTGGAGTTTCACTTGATCATTGTAACAAAGCTTTTAAGTATATGTTATGATGGTACTGATTTGTGAGATCAATCCAGACTCAAGAGAGGTCAAGATTCAGAGAAATGATGTGACACGCCCCAAAGTACAAAATTAACGACAGTGCCTGGGTTCAGAGCCACAGCCTCAGACTAGCTCTTGTGCTCACTGGACTACAAAGGGTACAGATGGCCTCTTTTGATAAATTCACAACCCGTGGTGCAATAAGGTCCACATATTTCTATGAAGTACATGAAAACCAAGGAGATCAGTAAAAATAACAATGAAATGCTTAACAAAAGTGACTAATTAGAATATAGTTTAAAAAAATGGCTAATTAGAATAAAGTTAGGTATTTTAAGCACCAGTGATGCTAAGAATAGTCTTTGGGGCCATTCACAATTATGCCAGCTTTCTCGTTCCACACAGGTGAGAGTGAACATCACCGCCTGCGTGAGGCCAAGTGGGGGTGGCCATGGACCTGCTGTGGCTAATAAATGTGACTGTTCCCCAGAGGGCAGCTTGCAGGAACCAGTGCATCTTTACACATTCTCTATTCCCTTTGCTACAGACTGTTTCATCAGAATCGATCTTCAAATGAGAAGCACGTCAAGGCGGAACAGATCCTTGTCTGATCTATAATGAATATACAGGGGGCCCCAGAACTAAGCCTTAGCTGTTGTAAGCCACAGAGACTTTGAGATTGATTGTTACTACTCCATAAACCTGGCCAATCCTGACCAATACCACACTGAACAAAAATTAATAATTTAATTCTTCAGGAAATATAAGTTACCATTAACATTATGTAGTGGTTCAATTATGTGCCAATTACCATAGGTTTCTGGATGATGAAATTTTAGGCATTTTTATAGGAAAGCCCCATTTGAAAAGAACTGGGTACTAAACGCAGCTGATTTTTGAAACCTTTATTAGTAGATGCAAAAGTCTCTCTGGAAGTACTTTATCCAAATCACAGATTGCTTAGGGGAATCATTAGCCACTCAAATACATACCTGAAAACAGAAGATTGAATCGTGTTCTGTGAGGCCTGAAGTGACATAGACTCCCTATTTAAGGAGTGGATTCTAGCCTGAAAATCTACCCTTAATCCGCAACTGAGCTGACAGAGTAATTCCATGTAAAGGTTAAATGATGGTCATGAACTTCTGGAATTGTTTACTCAATAGTCACACTGAACCATCTGGACAATAATTAAAGAAATTCTATCTCTGTATTGTTGAGGACATTGTGCAGGGTATCACCCAGTGCCATCTTTATAAGGACAAAAGAAAAAAAGCCTTTCACTGTGCTGCCATGGCTTCATCTTACTGTGACTTTTGTCCGTAGTCATATTTTCCTCTTTCTCTGGGCCACCAGGAGGCTTATGGCCAGACTCAGAGCCTCACCTTAACAGGCAGATGGAATCCCCAAATACTTGTAAAGTCTTACCTGGCTTCTGACCCTTGCCCCTCATTACTTGATCTCTCCTCTTTTATATTCTGTTTTCTGCTTCCACAAATGCTTCTTGAATTGAATCAGACAAATCAAGGAAATGCAAACAAACAAACAGTTAAGTTATAAGTATCTTAGTAGGGAGAAAGCTTCCTAAATGGGATTTCTAAGAATTGTGAACTTACAGCCCCAGAGAAGGAGGAGGCTTAACTACCACACAAACAGGGAAATTTTAATTACATGGTCTTTAATGGCCTTAAATCATTTCCATGCTGTGCATGTTCGGTAATTGGTATCAGGTTTATCATAATCAATCTAACCAGTCTATCCCAATGTTTAAATCCAAGGTTGGAGAAATATTCGGCAATTATTCCAGAAAAGAAAATAATGTATGTATCTGAATTCTTTTCTATGGTAATAGTTGAAATAGTTGGTTTGAATCTATTACTCTGAGCCTAGAGAGCTATTAGTAATAGTTACAGCTTCTCCATGGTAACCTGTCAGCCTTTTCTAATACTGTGAGGCCAGAGGAGCTTTCATAATAATTATTTTTATCAAAATTATATTAGGGTTGGAAGAATAATACAATGTCAGAAAGATCTATTACCTAGATCTAAGAGTTGCTATCACAGGTGATAAATTATTTATAATGCCCAGCATTAATACAGCGATGTTTTCACACCAAGTGTTTGTAAATGTCCTTTGCAGATGCAAATTAACAGATTAATAAGGAAACAAGCTTTCTGGTATGAGAACTGGGATGACAGATTAGCTATTAAGAGCAATTTATAGGTCATAAGATATGAAAGTTGGCAAGAAACACTACCTCTGCTGGCTCTATAAATAGCAAAACTGCATTTGGTTTCCCAGAGGTATCCTGTTAGACATTTTAATTATACCATAAAAACTGCCAGAATTTATAATGATTTCATTTTTTAAAAAACTTGATGCTCCATGTAAACTTGATGCAATCCAACAGGCATCTGTGCTATGTGCTGTAAATGCCAAGTTTCAGCCCTGGGAAGTGCTTTCTCCTGAAGGACTGGCAATGGGGAGGCTGGGGGTGAGCATCAGAGGAAAGAAATGTCATTCCCGATATCTCCTCCCTCTCTCACATTCCACCATCTTCCACTGCTATCCCCCTGGGACGACATCTATAAGAACTCCGAGTAGCTCTTTGGCCAATATGATGATCCGGTAAAATGCCTAGGGTCTTGGCAGTTCTATTGGGGAGTTGACTCTGGGGCTAAATCTCTCAGTCACTTGAAATAATCAGTTAAGATTATATTTGGAGATTTATTTCCCACTCTGTTTCACCTACATCTTCAGAAAACTGATTCCGGGGGAAAGCAGGTAACCTACCTCATATGAGTTCTCTAAGACACAATTCACTCAATTCCTCGTGTAATAATTTTGACCTGGATTAGGAAATACAACCCACCATCATGCTGTTTTAGTCCAATCAAAACTGTTCCATTTCACACTTGCCAGCCAACCTGAATTTCAGTGGGCTATAAAACATTGTTCGGTAGGGGGTTGGAACGTAGCCAATCACCTTTCAAAGACAGTATTTACACTGAGCCATAAAACCTGGCCTTGGCAAGGCAGGATGTAATGGAGAAAGGCAGAGAGATGGGAAACACACGTGTGCACCTACGAGAGGCAGGGAAGGAAGGAAGTCCCCCGAAGCATGGCTTATTTGTAGAAACACGCAGATAACAATTTAAATACGAAATCTTCAAACTGAATAAAAAAGGACCCTCAGGGATCCTGGAGGGAATTAAGAAACAACCGAGAACTTCTGCTTCCATCCAGAAAGGGACCCTGGGCCAGTCTCCTGCTATAAAGCACAGGTCCTGATGTAGTTGAGACCTCCGGCAATGCAAGGCTTTGGAACATTTAGGAACAAATGGCTTGCACCCCCAGCTCTCTGTATTTTCACTCATTCCAGCGGATTCAATCTCTATCCTTGTTGGATGATTCCAAACCCAGATTTCAGAACAAGAGATGAGGGAAATTTTTGAGCTGGAGAGGTCTTATGGATCACCTAATTCACTGTTTTTCAAGCTTTGTTTGAGCCAAATTACCAACATGTGTTTCATGTGTTTAAAATACAGCTCTTGTTGGGAGCAGAAGCACATATCTGTGGTCCCAACTACTCTGGAGACTAATGCATGAGGATACTTGAGCCCAGGGGTTCAAGGTCAGCCTGGGCAACAGGGCGAGACCCCTGTCTCAAAAACAATAAAAAATTATAGCTGTTTAGGTTAACTTGGACTGGAGTCCTTTTTTTCTCTGCTAGCAACCCTGAGGGGCATCTGTGGAACTCTCCAGGACTCTTCAGAGCAGACTTTGAAAACCACTGCCCAGTAAAATCCCTCCATGTCTTCACAAGCAGAAAACTAGGGCTGACACGCAGCAAAGGTAGGACCCGAGCCCAGGTGTCCAGGCACCAGCTGGTCCCCTCCTCACTCTGCTTTACCGAGATCCATCAGGCCATGACACAGCTACCTGGAAGCAAGTCCTCATCACCTTTTCTGGTTGTCCCCTGCTCTGTGGCTTCCATGATTGACATAGGAAGCACATGACCAGTTAAAGGTTCAGCATTATCACTACCTTTTCTCTGTATTCAATCAAGGCCTGTCCTTGAAATTATAATGACTCTAGTTTTTATTTACTAATCTTTATTTTATTGGCAATTATTTCTATGCTAAATCAGTTTAGAATTAATTTCTGGCAGTTTTATCTTAAATGATATTTAAATATTTTAAAAGTTGATGTGACAGTGTTAACAGATGAGATGTGGAACACATTCAAAATACATACTGCTTTGTCCTTAAAATCCTAGCCAACTATTTCATAACAAGTTCAGTGGCAAACTTCAGTAACTTTAATAAAACTTTAGTTACTTTCCCAGCTATTGATTCTACCCCCTGATAATCACAGCTTTAGAGATCCTAGGGTGATACAATGGTTAGAACTTCCTAGGTTTGAATCCTATCTCCTTTATTTTATTTTGTTTTGAGACAGGACCTCACTAAGTTGCTGAGGCTGGACTTGAACTTGTGATTCTCCTTCCTCAGCCTCCTGAGTCACTGGGATTAGGCATGTGGCTGGCTCTGGCTTTCTTCTTTTAAGGAATTACTTTCTCTGTCTTTGTTTCCTTATCTATACAATGGTGGTAATAATGCCTCCTGGGATTGTTAGGGTAAACATTAAAAAAGAGCTTAGAATTGTGCCTGGTACATAGTAAACATTCAATTACTGCTAGCTGAATTATGGATTTTAAATACTAATAAAACTGAGTAAATTAAGTAATTTTAAAGTCACATATTTACATTAATTTAATCTGTTTTGTATGCTTATTTAAAATTTAAATGTACCAAATTAGTGCCCTCTTTCCCCTCCCTCATTATATTAATTAAAAAAACCCAAAATGTCATTTCCCTTGTGTGGCATTCGTCACTGTTCCTTTGGCACATGAATTATTTGGGCATGTAAGCACATAAATATTCCATTTTGGAAATCCCCACAGAAAGAAGGCATTGTACCAAGATCCAAAAATGGAACATAATATGTTCACAAAAAATTAAATTTTTAATTAAGATCCTAAATTATTTTTTTAAATTAGCTTACCATAAAAATATACAACTGGCATTAAACACAGGATAAACTGTTAGATAAGGTAATAATTACAAGTATGATTAAATGATTCATGATATTATTTTAAAATGTGTTTTTCAGTGGTATGATCATTTTGTATCAAAATGAATACTAAAAAATATGCTCAATTTCAGAGGAAATACATTTGATAACAAAGGAGATGATTCATAATTACTATTTAATGTAATAAGAAAAGATACAGGCTGTAGGTGAAAGAGCACAGTATGAGATAGGTAGATGGAAGCTTCCTGAAGCCAAGGGTTGTCTTATTCAGCTCTGTGCTTCAGAGTCTAGCTTGCTGCCTAGCCCTGAGCAGGTGCTCAATAAACACATGCAGAATCAAAATGATGTTCTTGGGGCTGTGGGTCTGCATAAGGATATAAAAGAAAAAAAAAACCATCCTCCAAAATGAACACATGGTACTAATACCCTTCAGCCCTATTTCTCCTTGGGCACAATTCTGGTGCACAAAACCTCATTCCTGAATACTTTTTACTACAGCTGTAAGAACCAGAAGCATAGGCGTTTCTGAGTTGCCAGAATGTCGTGTCTGCACACAACCTTAGGTCCCTTATTACTATTCTTATTCTTCTACCTGATGCTTCTCATACAGTCAGTCACACTCTGACTCTTTTAAATCTTTTGAAATCCACTCCCATTGTCTTTGTTCTGGGCACATGAAGCATGAAATGATTAAACAGGAGCTGTTATTATTTTTGTTATAATACTCTTTTCTCTTAATAATTGTATTGACACCCAAAACCAGGGTCTGAGAAAATCAGTAGAACAGATTCTTTCTGGGTATGCTTAAGTCTTTATTAGAATAAGTATGTATACTATTCATTGAAAACTAGGCAAATGTCATGGTTTGGACATGAGGTGCCTCTGCACCCCACCCCCAAAGCTCCCTTGTTCATGCAGGAATGCTCAGAGGTGAAGTGATTGGATTATAGGAGCTGTGACCTACTTAGCCCACTCTAGGTTGAACGGGTGGGATCTGCAGGCAGGAGGGGTGATTTGGAGGAGGGGCTCACTGGGGGTGTGCCCTAGAAGGGTGCATCTTCCCTGTGGCCTCCCCCTTTCCTTTCTCTGCTTCCTGGCTGCCATGAGTGAGGCAGTCCTCCTCCACCTCACCCCTCCACCAGGATGTCCTGCCTCACTTTGGGCCCAGAGGAGGGGACTCAGCTGACCATGGACTAAGCTGCTGGAACTGTGAGCTAAAATAAACTTTCCCTCCTCTAAGTTGGTCTTGTTGGGTCTTTGGTCACAGCAATGCAAAGCTAACATGGAAATTGTCTCATAAAGTTCAAGCTATCATCAATTATAAAAACTTTCTAATATATGATACAAATAAAGGAAAATGCTGCAATTAAACATCAACAGTATACTTGCTTATTGGGTGTAAACCCATCCTGATTTCAGAGATATCAAAACATGAAAAATGTACATTTTATAGTCAATGAGTCACGATGTATCAGGCAGCTTATTTGCATTATCTCATATCTCCACAGTGGTCCATGAGGTAGGAATTTTCACCCTCATTTTTCAGATGAGAAAACAAACATTAAGCAATGAGTCTAAAGTCAAATAACTAATAAAGCCCGAGCTGGGAGTTCAGTCATGGTCTACCTGACCCAAACCCTTGTCCGAGTGAGTTCCTCCTCCAGAACTCCCCCACAGAGTGAGGAAGGAGGCCAGGCCTGTGCTCTGGAAAGACCTCCTCACTAGTGCTGTTTACAGTTAAGTGTTCACAGTCGCCTAGCAGGCAGGGTTGCTAATTTGGAATATCTTATAAAAACGACTATTGTCAAACTATCATAAACTGGACACAGACTTAGAATTTTATTGAGACCGAGAAAGAAAAAAATCCGCAACGGTTCCACAGCACAATTCGAACAATTTATATTTTTTCAAGCTTGCCAACCTGCCCATAGTCTGAAAAAACAGTGTATGTTATTTGATTAATATTCTCCTCAGGATATACACAAATTCGAGATGTGGAGTGAAAAGCTTAAAGGATGTACCTTGCCTAGATCTGGTCACATGTCAGGCATGCCTGAAAGCCCCCAGAAAGTGCCCCCAAATGCCTGTAATTACAGTCATCCAGAAGATGAGTGGCGTCAGGTATGAGTTTATTCCACTCAGGGACACAGATGGGTTTCAACAGTGATACTGGCCGTGAGTTCAGCCAGGGCCCTTTAAAAGTGCCTTAGTAATGCATATGTGCTGGGAGCTCCACAGGAAGGAAGAATTAGATCAACTCCTAGAATGGCAGGGCCCATTTCCAGAATGTTCCATTCAAAGTATTATGGTATTAAATAGAGATTGCTAGAAATCATGTCATTTTATGGAAACCTCAGAAGCCTGTTTTTGAAAAAAAAAAAAAATCTGGGATTAGGAAAGGATTGGTTTACCTTGCTTCCAGTAAAGGGTGGGAGAGGAGGTGAAGACTGGGTCACAGCTGGGGGAGGAGACGGCGAGGTGTGAGTGATGATACTCCCGATCATCGACCATTGCCACTCCAGATGGGGCGGCACGGCCTGTCCCGCTCTGGCATCTCCCCAAGAAAGTAGCAGCACATTTTCCCGGTAATAAAGCACATGCAGTATCATATCTGATTACATCCAAAGCTTATGTTACCTAATTTTATAGCTGAGAAGAGGGGGAGCGAGGGAGGAAATGAAGGAGAAAAAGGGAGGGCAAATAAATAAGCTTTGTTTCAAGTTCAAAGACTAACGGTGTGAGGGACTTCATTTGATGCTGACGAGGGACAATCAGTAGCAGGGTAACAGGCTAACATGAACCTCATCTGTGTGAAAGGACACAAAACAGAGGTCAGAAAGAAGTGAAAAATACCCGTGCAGAGACACTAGCCTAGCAGAAGTTATTTTCCATAAACGTGAAAGTGTGATAACCTAAATTTCATTTAAAAGAAACATGGCAGCTTGATTTGCATTTTACGAGTTATGAAAAAGACAGAACTCTGATTTTGTACCCAATTTTTTGGTGTAATGAGCGATGATGGAAGGGCAGAGACCCCCAGGACAAAGCTGCACCCAGACTCCCCTCAGGACTTCCCAGATGTTTCCAGGTAGGTTGCCCTTCCTCCAGGAGGCTTCTTCCAACGTGTCCCCTCTCTCAAGGTATCCGTGGTCCTCACCTGTGTGAGAGCCGTGGAGGCAAGGACATTCAGCCCTTGGGGGTCACTTGAGAGCAAAGCAGTGATTAAGTAACTGGGGCGTCCAGGATGTGCCTCAGGTGGTTGGTGGATGGAGTCTGGGAGATGTAGTCATCACTGGGAACTTAATAAAACCCTCCGCGTCGCAATGGCCACTGGGAATTCTAAGGACCCTGCGCAGACTGGGAACACCAGCTCCATTCAAAGGCGATCAGCCGGTGGAGCCACAATGGCAGACAGCCCGGCACGGGGCACTTTGCTTTAAGAAACACATTCATTTTCAAGAAAAAAAAATAAATGTTTTGCAAAAACAACAAAACATACTTTGATTTATTTATTTACTCATTCACTCCACAAACATCTGAGCGCCTACTAGGTGCTGGACCTGGGAACTATCAAAGTTAATAAGACAAGGCATGCGTTCTGGAGTTGCTCCCAGCTCAGAAGACAGACTGGGAAAAAGTGCAGTAGACATCCAGACTCCTAGGGCATGTGGACACCCCCATGTTTCTCAACCTCTGCCAGAAATCCCAGTAAAACAACAGTGAAGGATTTTTTTTTTTTTTTTAAGGCTAAGAGCCCATACAAACAAAAAGATTGAGAAAGATGACAGCAGATGAAGGATCTTCTCAAAATTCTGGAAGCTGAAAGCAGATGGGTGAATGACATCTGATTTAGTAGTGTACAGAAAAGGGAAACCAAACCGTCTGCAAGGAGAGGCAGCAGCCAGAGACCAGCCCCAGGCAGCTGCAGGGCCTTGGAAAGGGGCAGGCGTGGGGTCACCAAGGCCTCTGAGTTCAGGGGAAGGTGCAGGCTGAAAGTAGAGGGGTGGGGTGTAAATTACACAAGGAGCTGTCAGACCCCAAACCTGCAACCCAACCTGCAAAAGATGGTGCCTGCTGTCAGAGCAGTTTGGAGAGGAAGACAGGACGGTCAGCTACCCTGGAAACGCAGATGAAGGGAAGTCAGCATTCGGACTGGTAAGACGCCCACTCGGCACCCTTCTCCCAGGCAACTAGCCCCATTGCTCTGTGCAGCTTCCAGAATGTGGGAAGCCACACTGGAAGTTTCTGGAAAAAGGTCCCCCCCAAAAGGTGTGCACATATTATCACGAGGGGATCCCAAGTGAAAGCAGCTCCCGGCCTCACTCCTAATACGGGTGGCTAGTCAAATGCTACTTGTTATGGTTCAGATGTGAGGTGTCCCCCAAATTTCAGGACACCAGAGATAAAGCTCACCTGTGAGACAGTGCAAGAAGGTTGGAGGAGGATGATAATCCCAATCAGTGGATTATCCCTGAGAGGGATTAGCTGTGGTGACTGGAGGCAGGTGAAGTGTGGCTGGAGGAGGCGGGCACTGGGGGCGTGGCTGTGGGGTACATATTTGTATGGGGCAAGGGGAGATCTCTCTGTCTCTGCTGTGTGATCATCATGTGAGCTGCTTCCCTCTGCCACGCTCCTCTGCCATGTTATTCTGCCTCACCTGGAGCCCCGAGGAACGGAGCCTGCTGTTTGTGGGCTGAGACCTCTGAAACTGTGAGCCCCCAAAGATACTTCACCTCCCCTACAATTGTGCTGGTGGGGTCCCTTAGCCACAGCAGCGTTAATAGCTGAATAAAACACTACTTACTACACATTTGAGGAAACCTCTAATTTGAAAGATAGTGACCCAAATAAATAAACAGAAAAAAAATAAAGAAAGAATTCAGGGGAAATCAACACAATCTTTGTAGTGGGAAAAAAAAAGCCTTCAAAAAATATGAAGTTTCCAAGACTTAAAATGACATACTGTAGGCATGAACTCTTTGCACACCACATAAAGGAATCACTCATAAAATGACAGCAAAGTCTTCAGAATTTTAAATAACTACAAAAAATAGTATATGGATTAGAACAAACTGAATATTACTGTGTAGGAATTAGCATTTGAATACAAATATAGCCAGGCTCAGTGGTGCACGCCTGTCATCCCAGTGGTTTGGGAGGCTGAGTCAGGAGGATCTTGAGTTCAAAGCCAGACTCAGCAACTCAGTGAGACCCTCTCTGTAAATAAAATATAAAAATGGGCTGGGGATGGGGCTCAGTGGTCAAGGGCCCCTGAGTTCAATCCCTGGAACGCCCCCTCCAAAGGAAAACAAATAAAAAAGAAGACAGAAGAAAGACAAAATCAAAGAACCAAAGAAGACTATCATCTGACTAACAGAACAAGAAAACAGGAGAAATTATTAAACAATTTAAAAAAGAAAATTTCCCAGAAATTAAATACATTAGACTATAGATAGTGAAAAATTTTTAAAGAAAGAAAGAAAAAAGAACATCGTGAAATTTCAGGACACCAGAGATAAAGAAAAGATCTCAAAACATTCCTGAGAGGAAAAATCTGGTAACATACAAAAAATTGGGAACCAGAATAGCATTAGCCCTCACAATAATAATTGAAAACTAAAAGACAATGAACCACATATTTTCAAAATTCTGGGAGCTAGCATTCCATTCTATTCCTAGCCAGGCTGTCAAGGCTGAGGGTAGAGTTACAGAATTTTGAGACATCCCAAATCCCAGGAATGTTACCTACCAAGCTCCTTTTCTCAGGGAGGGGCTCCTGCAACCTAGGGGTGTCAATCTTAAAGAAGACACGGTCCAGGAGACAGAGGTCTGATCAAAGGGAACCCTCCAGATCACGGGAGAGAAGGCTCAGAATGGCAGCGGGGTGGGGTCCTAGAAGCAAGTCACCTTGGGAGCAAGATACAGAGGATGCGTGAAGGGATTCCTCCAGAGAAAGCACGAGGCATAGATGACACGATGGTCTCAAACTCTAGACAGGAGTTTCAGAGTTCCCTTGGAACATCTGACAATTGTAATTAGCACAAAGAGAAGCAAGCAGAACCATGGCAACAGCAAACCAAAGGAACAACTCACTCCAGTTGTGCAATACAGAGAGATCACGGCAGAATGGAGGGCGAGCCGGCAGGGTGGTGATGGAGACGGGAGGATGGGTCAGCCGGTCCCTTGGGAGCCTGGCAAGAGGTTCTGAGCACCTGAGCCAGAGCAGCAGGAGCGGAGATGGAGAGCGGACGACTTTAGAACTGCGAGGGCCACTCTTCCCATCTGGGCGCTTTACCCAGATTCTTTTTTTTTTTTTTTTAAGATTTTTTTTAGTTATCAATGGACCTTTATTTATTTATATGTGGTGGTAAGAATTGAACCCAGCGCCTCACACATACCAGGCAAGTGCTGCACCACTGAGCCCAGCCCCAGCCCCAGCCCCTTCTTGATGATGAAAGACAAAGGGGGAGAATCCAAGGAATTAAAAAAGGAGCCTCGTCATCACCACAGTCAATTAACTGGTGCAGCACTCTGCTTTTTTTCCTCATTAAGAAGCTAAAAGTATTTTCAAAAGGATTCAATGAGTCGAGGTACTGCTACAGTTTTGTGCTGGGCACTTTATAAGCAATAGAATTAGGAAGGCACTGCTGTTCCCCACTTTATGTGTGAAGCCACCTGCCCATGGTCACAGAGCTGCAGGGTCAGAGATGCAAACTCCAGTGTTTGATTTAATAACTACTTGAATTCTGCTTCTCACCTGCTGAGGGAGTGCTCCATGGTGAGGACTGGCCTGGACATTTACATGGAAACCCAACACACTGCATCTCCATGGCGATCCTCCAAGACACTATCTCCATCCCCACTTCACAGCTGGGAGGACAAGTGACTTGCCAAAGGCCATGGATTAGTGGAAGGCAGAGTCATTCTGGCTCAAGATCCTGCCTCTGTTACCTCTGGGCCACCGCCGCTCCTCTAAAGTTATTGCCATTCCTCCCAGTCTCCTTATTTCCCTATTTGATTACAACCAGGCCGCTGAGTCCTCCTCTGAGGTGTGTGTCCACGTAGTGAATGGTGCCAGCCGACAATTTACTTGGGTCACACCATGTTTTGCCTAATTTGGAAACTCACACAAAATTCCAGGTTTCCAACTTCCCTGATGACACTGACCCATGTTCCCACAGAGAAGAACTCCTAGCTGCACAGCAGCTGTCCCTGTGGGGTGCAAGCACGGTCAGGTTCCCCACAGACCTCACACCTGAACACATTCCACTCACTTGCAGGCTGCCTGGTTCCTTCTGGGGGTTTGTCTCCTGAGACCCCGGCTCTCACTGTAGACCTGTCAGGCTCTGGGCCTTTTCATCTCTCCCCTGCCTTCCTCTAACAACCCCTTAGCTGGTTGCCTGGCCTCTCCCCTCTCCATTCTGATGCTCTACAAGTTTCCCTCAGGCAGAGCTCTGATGGTACCAGCCTTTTGCTAAAAACCTTTTGATGATTTCCCAATGCATACTAATCCAACCTCCAGGCCCCGCAGGTAATGACTTTCACCAGCGATGCCACCTTCTTACTTAGTATTATCTCCCTACTCACAATCCGGACCCCCAGGCATATTTGTTGTTCTCTAAACATCTGCTTCATTTCCTCTTTCTAGGCCATGGTTCTTATTTGTGTTAAATTTTTAATCACAAGAAACATGTTCAAATGCAGGTTTGTTTCAAATTATGCTTCAGGCTCCTTCAAAAGTCCTGGTTATGAGATTAATGAGGAAAAAACGGATTAGTAACTAACTGGAGATGGGACAATTGGTTAAGAAAATTACACAGTTCTTCAAAATAAATACAGGATGGACCAAAAGAGTTGGACACAAAAAATAAAGCTTGAAGTGAGTGCAGGTGATAACGACCTCTGCATTGGAAAGGACTTTCTAAACCTGAATGCAACAGAAACCACAAAGAAAACAAGATACAACTATAATAATTTAAATTTAAATATGTCAAAAACGCATAAGATATAAAGAAAATTAAATGGTAAAAACGTTTTCCTGAAAAAAACTACATGCTACTAATAAAGATTCAGGAACAAGGACAGACAATTCACTAAGGGGATATAAAACCAACCAAATGTACAGAAAATTCACCTGCATTGTTAATTAAGGGGAGATAAGAGAAAATAAAATTGCACTTCATCTTTCCAACAGCAAAGTATAAAGAAATAATTTCTCACCATATTGGTAAGAAGGGTGAGGTGGGCACTCTTATGTACTCTTGTTGGGAATATAAATTAGTGAAGACTTTTTGAAAATACATTTGATAGAACAAATCAAAGGTCCTAAAAATATCATTTGATGATATAATTTTATTTCTAAACTCAAGATTTTTTAGGAATTTCCAACTTTGGCACTATTGACATTTTGGACTAGGTGATTCTTGGTTTTAAGGGGCTGTCCTGTGCCCCCACTATATGCCAGGACATAAGTCTTGACATATTTCTAACGTCTTGACAACCAAAATGTCTAAACATTCCCCAATTTCCCCTGGGGGATCTTTTCCAGTTGAGAGCTATTAATCCGTACAAGCAAAATAAGAAAATTGGATTAATATTTTTATAGAAAAGTCATGACATTGTAGGAATATACTGAAAACATGCAAATGCTCAGTAATAACAGAATGATTTAATAAATCATGACACATCCATATTATAAGATACCATACAGTTATTTCAAATGACATTTTCAGGGCTGGGGTATAACTGAGTGGCAGAGCACTTGCCTAACATGTGCAAGGCCCAGGAGGCAATCCCAGCACAGGAAAAAAAAATGTTTTTAAGACATTTAATGAAATGATAAAAATGCTCGCTCTGTTATTCAGGAGAGTGATAGCTGCTGTAACAAGCACCAAAATTTCGCTGAAAACATGAAAAAAGATGTTTAACTCTTGCTCATGAAGTAGTCCAGAGGGTGCCAGATGGACAAGGTAGAATGGGGTAGAGATGGGGCCTTGCTCCACGCAGGTAGGAGCTTCCAAAGTTACCCTTGATGTCAGTATTGACCTAGAAGTGAGATAAAGAGAAAGATCACGACTGGAAGTCACCTCTGGGACACACCTAGAAGGAGGAACTACCACTTCCACTCACATCCTATGGTCTAGAACTGAGTCACGGGCCACAACTACCTGCAAAGTGGGTTGGGAAATGTAGCCTAGTCATGGATCCAGAAAAAAACAGAAAACAGATTGGGTAAACCAATGGTTCAATCTTAGTCAGAGTCATGACGCATAAATAAAAAGAGTCATTCCATACATACATCATACATTCAAGGTACACCTAGTCTTTTCTTTTTAAAAAAAAATTTCCAGAATTAATAAATACCTTACAAGTCAGCAGTTCAACTTCTAAATACACCTTCTAGAGAAATATACACAAAGGACCACGTACCAGGAAAATAAAAATACCAGAAATGGCCTAAATGACCACATAGGGAACTGATTAAATAAAATATGGAAACACATAATATGGAATACTATGCATAAGAGGAATTAGGTAGAATTGTAAGAACCGCGTTAGAAATATCTCTGAGGAAGAGTGCTAAGAGTAAAAAGAAAGAGGTGCAATTCCAGCTACTGGGGAGTCTGAGGCAGAAGGATTACAAGTTCAAGGCCAGCCTGGGCAAAAGCAAGACCCATCTTAAAATCAATAAACAGAAACACCAAAAAAGCAAGAGCAGAACATACTTAATGTATTATGCCATTTACACTTTAAAAACAGAAAACTAATTTTTTGTGTGTGTCTCCCTGTATGTGCCCACAGGAGAATATTCTAGAACAAGTTCAGGAAGGATGGTCACTATTAACATTCTGAATCAGAGTTCTTGGTTTGGCAGGAGAGGGGATCGTGAGCTTTTCAGGATGTTTTGCAACAGCCCTGGCCACAGACACCACTGCCAACCACCACCCGGTTGGGAAGGATCCATAGTAACCGGGCAGCAGCATTACTGGAGGGAAGGGTGGGCACATCTCTTTACCACAGCATTTTACAAGTTTACTTACCATGAGAATCTATCTGTGTATTACTGTACAATTTTTACTTTTAAAAGTGAATTAAAAATAAAATATACAAAAATATTAACAGTAATCATCTTTAGGGTGTGAAACTATGTGTGACATTTGTTGTTTCTATATATATGTTCTATATATGTGTTCTATAACCATGCACCAATTTAGAAAATTAAAAATAAAATAAACTTTATTTTTGAAGAAAAGGACAAAGACCAAAAAAATTATAAAATGGTAACAGTGTTAGCAGATGGGAACCAAAATGACATGTTATATTTGTTTGTCTTTTTGATCTTTGCTTTCCAAATTTTCTACAGCAGCATGTACTAATTTGCAATTCAAAAAAGTTTTATTTGCTTTTAAAAAATCCTAGTCTTACTATCTCTGGCTTAGAAAGAATAGTGTCAAAAGAATAAAGAAAGACTGAGTAGGGTAAGAGACAGCAATAATAGCTGGCAATTCAAAATCAAAAAGATTTAAAAACCCTAGCCACAGAAGTCAACGTCCATGGATGGGAAAAAAAGTTGGGAGCAGGAGCTTAGACTGGAGGAAGGTAGCTCTTAGAACATAGCTCTTATGAAAACTTAGGAACCACAGGAGGGCAAGTCAGACACAAAATAGGTACAAACATTCTCTCTAACTAGCCACTAAGGAGCAGTACTGTCTGGGAGCAGTGATGCATGCCCATAATCCTAGGAATGCGGGAGGCTGAGGCAGGAGGATCACAAGTTTGAGGCCAGCCTCAGCAATTTAGTGAGTCCCTGTTTGGCTTAGTGGGACCCTGTCTCAAAATAAAATATAAAAATGACTGGGATATGGTTCAGCAGTTAAGTGCCCCTGGGTTCAATTCCTGGTACCAAAAGGGAAAAAAAAAAAGGGAGCAGTACTGATGGCCTGGTCAGGTAGAAGGCTGGAAATGGCCTAGGGGCACTGCTAGGTGGCAGCAAGGCTGTAAAGCAACGTGATAATAGGTTCTCAGAAACTTGTTCTACTGATTTATAAATAGAAAGTTACTTTGTGTGTGACTATCTAAATCTGTAATGTTGTTGTTTTTATATTTTAAAAGCCCATTTATATTTCCTGTGGAATCTCCATTATTCGGGCTCATCCATTTATGAAGGAAAAACTAGTGTGCATTCATTCGGCATCCAGTCTCCGCCAGGCAGTGTTACATTCATTTCAGCACTTGCTGCTCGTGACACATGAGAGTTGGGTGGTGTTGTTGCACTTTAGAGACCAGAAAACTGATGGTCAGTCTGGCCATCTAGCCAGGAGCACATGGTGAAAGATGAACCTCAAAATTCACTCATCCAGTCCAACCACCCAACCTGCTGGGCTGCAGATACGACAGTGAGCCTGATGCCCTCCGCTGCCACCAAGCATGTGGGGCTAGAGTGGAGCACGATTACGAGATGAAGTCCAGTGAAGGCTGAGGGGGGCAGGAAGAGAGGTGGACACTGAGCAAGAGCTTACCCTCATCTAGGAGTCAGGGAGGCCTTCCAGAGATGCTGAGGTTTAAAATGAAGCCTGAAGGATTAGTCAGCAAGGTGGGGGCTCAGCGGTCGAGCACTGCCGTGTGTGCACGAGGCCCTGGTTCCGTGCCGCTGAGGAGTCGTAGTGCTGCTATCACCACTGCTGTGCTTGTGCATTTAAACAAAGTAAGCTTTCCTCTCTCAAAATTAAAACAACAACAACAACAACAACAACTCAGTACTGGAATAAAAAAGAGAGAAAAGAAAAGAAAGACAAGGTGGAGCAGGAGGATATATGATGCAGGGGGTGAGAGAGGATGTGGAATTTTGAAGAGAAAACTCAGGGCAGGGGAGGCAGGCCATGCAATTTTCTTGCAATGTCAGCTGAGAGAAAGACCAGGTTGGAGACACCAAAGGAGAGACCAACAGGAACCTGGAAGACTGGAGTCAGCAAGGAGGGGGTCTGATTAAGGTTTCTGAAAGGAAACCTACATGGAAGCAGAGACCACTTGCGGGGAGCGACATGCGGCGCCCAGAGACCACTTAGGAGGCGGTTGATCAAGGATGTGGTCTGACGAGGGGTGGAGGACCTGGGCATGGAGTGAACAGAGGATACAGAAACAGGGCAGAATTGAATGGAATTGATCTGGGTATAGGGCTTCAGAGGCCAAATGAAATTGCCTACGAGGAGTACCTATTAAGTGACTCCACAAAATGTCACCTCTCACTCCCACAGCAATCCTGCAAGGTGGCACTATCTTCTCTCACAGAAGGAGCAGATGCTCAGAGAGAGTTGGTAACTTGTCCTTGGTCTCAGGGATCAGAGATGGCAGGGCTGGGATTCAAACCTCCATCATTCTGACTCCAAGATCTTTTCAAAATATCATACCACCTCTGAATGGATTCAGTAACTTCCAAATCCTGCGTTTAATTCAGTAGCATAAAACCAGGAGAAAGAGGATAGGTAGAAGAATTTTCTTTGCATCATCATTCTGTATCTTAGATTTATAAAGCCATAAAGATGTCAAACTAGCAGAGATCTTGGTCACCAGAGAGCTACAGAGTTTTACAGCCGGCCTAGAGAGACTTCGTTGCGCATGCATCGTCTAGCTCTGGCCCCTTCCAAAGCAAGAGCCAGTGAAGCTTTCTATCTGGTAATTTAGGCCTGATGTTCTTTTTGCTTTTCATCTTTTGAAATGTTTCAAACAGAAATAATGAAAAATAATATAATGATTACTCATGACCTAGCTTTAGCAAATTTTAACATTCTCTCATATTTGTTTCAATTTTCTTCTTCTTCTTTCTCTCTCTCTGGAAAATAGACATTACAGACATAGTTTACACCCCTTTCCCTTTCCAGAGCAATTATTATGTGAAATTTGATGTTTGCCACTCCCATGCACATTTAATACTATTACTATATATTATGGATCCATGAAAATTGATAGTGTTTTTGTATGTTTTTGAATTTTATGCACATGATAACAAACAGTACATATTATTCTTCATATGTGATTTGCTATGCTTATTTGCACATATTTGCATTTTGGGGAGAAGACAACGCGATGAAGTGAGGGACATGTGCAGTTTAGCATCATCAGGAATTGCTGTTTTGTCTTAAGTCTTCAGGCAAATTACTGAACCTTCCAGAACTCATTTTTTAATTCATAAAATGGGGATAAAGACCTACCTTACAAAGCTATTGGGAGGTTTAAGATAAAACCTATCTTCAGGCCTGGCACAAAACAAATATTCAATAAATGTTAACCATTATTTGTCATAATAAAACAGCACACACTCAATAAATGGTAGCTATTTTTATTGCAACCTGTAAAAGTTCTTCACATTTGTTTGGGAAACCCAAATCTTAGAATGGCCCTGAGGTCCCCAGTGGCTGCCTGTGCTCGTATAAAAGAAGGTGTGATTATTTCCAGGTTGACTTTGTGCATTTTTATGAATTCTCCTATCCAGCTGGGCTTGGCTTGTTTATTTTAATGGCAGAATTAAGCTACTAAATCTTTGATCTCTACTGAATGCCATTCTATATGCCTATGATCAGGAGTCAAACTTGCAGAAGTCTTTTAAAGTCTAACTGTGTGCCCCAGCTCCAGCCCCAGCTTCTGTCCCTTCCCACTGCCGTGGATGAGCTCCAACCCACACTATTCTGTGATATCTAGAAATAGAATGAGCATTCATGTGTGCTTCCAATAAAGATGCTAAACTGGGGCTCGGGGCCAATGGCAGCAGAAGCAGGGCTGTTTATGTCACCTCAGCCTCACTCATCACAGGGAGACTAATGCTGTGCCTGCAGACTCTTCTGATTATGATATTGCTATTTTTAAAAAAGCAAAGAAAATATGTATATTCATTGCCATATTTTTAATATTTTTATACAACTTCTCAAACCTACTTCTGCCTATCAAAATTTCATCTATTCTTCATGATTCTTTGCAACTGCCAATTCTTTCATAAAATCCACTCTGACAACCCTTTTCCCAAAAGAGTACTCTCTTGCTTCGGAATGCCAGAGCAGGGGCCTGTGGCACAGAGTGCAGCAAACAGTCCTGTGCAGATTAGAATGCAAGTGCTCCCAGGGAAAGGCACCTGCCCCCTCTCTTTGGCACTCAGTACTTACTAAGAATGGGCTGAATTGCTCGGGCACAGTTGTGCATGCCTGTAATCCCAGTGGTTCAGGGGGCTGGGGCAGGAGAATCTCCTAGTTCAAAGCCAGCCTCAGCAACTTAGTGAGGTGCTAAGCAACTCAGTGAACCCTGTCTCTAAATAAAATACCAAAAGGACGGGGAATGTGGCTCAGTAGTGAAGCACCCCTGAGTTCAATCCCTGGTACCCCTCCCCCCCCCCCAAATAAGAATGGGCTGAATTGAGCTCAGTAACTTTCAGCACTGAGCACACTGTGATGGGGTATCGGCAATCTGCAAACCGTAACGGCCCTGAGACTAGGGCAAAGCTGCCTATTCTAATGTCCACAAGGATTCGGGGTCTGCCTAGAGTGGCACAGGAACAGCTATCCTCATCAGCAGCTTCTGCCACCTGGTCCTATGATCCCTGAAGAAAAGTAGAACTGTGCCTGTTTTCCACACGGTACTGGAACCCTAACTCCACCTAACTCTGAGGACCATGCTCTCCCCACTCCTTGTGCCCAACACAGTAAACATTGGCCTGGCTCTGGTGGTTCTGTGGAAGCCTCCCCTGCCACACAGAGCCAGGCTTGAGGCATAGAACACAAGGAATAAGGACATCAGGATGCCCTCAGACACAGGCAGATGTGATCCATAAAAAATGCACTTCATCTTTCCTGTAGATTCCTAAGCCTCTAGTCCTGCCCTACCCCAGAGAAAACCCCAAACCACTTGGGATATTAATTATGATAAAAATTTATTAAGTACTCATAAATGCTAGACACTACAGGGAACACTAGAGAAACATAGCCATGCATCTACACTCTCATTCAAAGAAAATTATGTGTCTAAATGATGAGGACTCCTGGTAGCAGTAAATACCAGTTTATTACTTGCATTTTCCCCATCCTTCTCCTAAAGCTGTTTATTATTTATTTAGTCTCTTGGATTTCACACCAAATGCCAAAAACTAATATGTGTTCCAGGTAAAATATGATCGTAGTAGAGGAACCTATAAGCAAGTCACTACCAGCCTTATCTCCATCATAAGGATCCCTGTGAAATATCGCCCACAGCGTCTTCTTAGACGGAAACAGAGAATAAAAAGTGCTCAGACCTTTTAAATGAATATGGCGAGCATGAAGAGAGGCTCTTTTATTTTAATGCTACATACACATCCAGGGAGAAAGTAAGACAGAGAGAAATGATTCTGTTCAACCTCATTTACTTCTTCATTTGGACATTTTCCCCTTATAAATATCCTCAAATTCTTAAAATCCATTTTTCTCAGAGCCCCTGATTAAGTTGAAACAGCACAGTAATTAATCCACAGGATGAAACCCAAAAGGTCCTATGTACCTGAAGTCCCGACTACAATTCACACCTGATGACAATTCTGCCCAACTGCCCACTCTCCAGGGTCAAGTTGCTATTAAATTTTAATAAAATGACACTTTCATCTAGTGAATTCCAAAGGGCTGAGAGAAATGAGATTAACATAGAAAAATGTCAAGCCGGTGAGTGATTGACCTATTTGGCGGGGATGAATTAAATGAGAATTTTCAATGATGATGTTAAGTAACAACAGAATAAAACAGTCAATGGGATAAATACATACAAATTAAACTTTTGAGAGCAGGGCCCACTCTGAAATGAAGGTTTGATCCCCTAGACTGAGGAAGGAACCAAATCCTTTACCTTTTCCCATGTGTGAATTCCTTTTACAAGCCATTTATTTCACCATTAAGGAGCACACTTAAAGAGAAACAATCCCCTAGAAGAAGTAGCACATTGATTTTCATAAAACAACACTGATCCCCCAATGAGTCCTACTAAAGTTTAAGGAGACAGGTAGAAAGGGTGGTGCAGAGCCCACCTACATGAATCCCTAAGTAGCCCCGGGTGTCCCAAAGGGGGTTGTTGCTAAAAATGGGGGGAAGGGAGAGGTTAGAGTCCTGAGATCTACAGCAAAACATCACTGGACAACTCTAAGTCCTCTGGAAGGCTGTTTGAAAAGTCTACTCCCATGATTACCCTAATTGTGCACAGGGGCAGCCGCGAAGATGCTGCAGTGATGGCTAACTAAAACACAATGGCCCATGGACACAGACTGGTCAGTGATGATAAATAATTGCATTTAAAGAAGGAAGGGGAACCCTAAGATTTTGGTTATTAGCAAGTGCTCCAGCCTCCTTGGATTTTTTGGATAAAATATTCATTCACTGTGGTTCTCAACATGAGCGAGAGTCACACAGCACCTCCAGATCTTTTGTTGTTTAATTCTGTGGAGAAGTGACGATATATGTCCACTTTCTAATCATCTTTCAACTTTAATAACCTTAGATGCTAATTATAGTATTTGTGCTAGCCCAAGCAGCTCTTAAGTGTCCAGAGCCAGTGCGAGAGAACCTCTTTTATCATGAGGCTCAGACATTAGGCCGTAAAGGAAAATTGAGCCTACTCTGCTGATGTACGAATCTGGTTAATATGTCCCTTGTAGTAGATGAACTCTGATTAGTATTTTCTCTGTTAAATCATTTAAGACCAGGGAGCTGTGTTCTGCCTTAAATGGCACTAGAGTTTCATAAACAAAAGAGACAGGTCCCCTCAGCAGGGACGTGAAACGTCATTGGATTCTGGCTATGGGGAAGCAGGAAAAGGAGCTGACACAGTTCCACCCTGGGAGACACGCTGCATTCCAGCTGCCATCCTCGCTAACACGGTGCTCAGCACTGGCACCAGAAAGAGCTCCTCAAAAGTCATTTAAGGGCTACTGATTGGTGCTGTGACAGATAATGGGCAAAGTGTACTGGACAGAAGTGGGGAGGGCAGAGGCAGGAAACCTGAAGCACAGAGGAAGGACTAGTCAGGACAAGGAATTCATCCCAACGTCTCCACATGAAGAACATAAAATGTCATAGGAAGGTAAGTTTAAGACAATCCCCCAAATGTAAATGACATTTAGATTGTCCCTGCTTGGGATTATCCATTAGCAAGGTTATATACGATTTTAACAGAGTACCCTTAAGGGGAAAATTCTAAGTGTACATCACTGCAAGCCACCAAGCCCTTTGAGGAGGATGCAACTTGATTTCATAGAGTAAAAAAGGAGAGGAAAATAGCCCTCAGTGAAGACTTCACTCTGCTTCTGTGACATCGCCATGGGTTAATTCATGCTAAAAAAATCACTCGAGCATCCTACTGGAAGAATGCAAAAGGTTTGGAAAACAATGACCCTGAAACACTGCTCTTGGCCACATGGCATACTGACTAGGGCAGGGGGCCGCCTTGCCGAGAAAAACTCGTGGGAATGAATCATGGCTCCACTATGTCACATGTACAACCTCAGACAAGCTACTTGTCCCTCTGAGCCTTGGTCTATTCAGACTATGAAATGAGGCCAGTCGTGCCTGACCCTTATGGGTTCTAACATGGAAACCCACCATGGAGGGGCTGGATACAGTAGGTGTACAGAGGGAGGATTTTTCTAATCTCAGAACTACCAAAAGCATCACTGAAGGATGGGCTTGAGAGACGCTAGAAAGCTAAGGCAGAGACACGGCTTAGAGACACAGAATATTCTTTATTCTCTCTCCCAGTTCCCACTGATCCTGGTGGAGGACTCAGAAGAGACCCGAATTTATAAGCATGTATTTCAGTGAAGCACAAGGATTGCAAATGCAAGCTCTTCTGGAAAAGGAGCAGGAAATAAGAGGCACTCACAATGGAGAACTTGACAGGCAGAAGGGCCATCTTGAGAAGCTGTGTGCCCTGCAGGCAGCCAAGGGGCCAGAAAAAATAGAACTTCACTGCTCTGGATGGTTCTGTGTCACCACCTGCCTAAATGGCTGTTTAATATTTGCTAAATGAATAGGGACACAGCAAGCAGCACTGACATCCACAAATCCTAGTGTCCTGATGGCTTTAGATAAAATAACTTAGTATTATTCAAGCCTAATTCAAACCAAGCTTTGCTGTGGTTCTCCTCCTCCTCCTCCTTCACCAGCCCTTGTCGAAAAACTCCACACTGCATTCAGCTTTTCAGCCAGAGAGCATGTGACAAAACCAACAGCAATGGCGGAGACTCCTGATGTTGCTACAAATGTAAGGCACGTGCACCAAAGGAATCGGAACGGCTCTGAGCTCCAGCTCTCAGTCTGGACAGTTCTTGGCTCTTTCTGCCACAAGCCAGAAAACAGGAAGTTCAAAGATTCTGGGAATCTAGGAATATAAAGAGCCAGGTCCTCACTGATGGCCTCCCCTAATTTACCAAGCAGAGCCACAGCCTCACCTACACAACGGTAAGCAGCCTTTTTCTGTACAAATTAATATGTATGAATTCAAACCACTGCTATCTGTGCTCTTCTGAAACTAAAGTATTGAACCTCTAGCAGACATGTGTAATTTTTCTCCCAAACCTTTAAAGATGTGGACAGGTTGTAGGCAACACACAGAACTGCCTCTGAGATCTGACAGACCTGAAACCAATTCAGCCTCTGGGAAGAGTCTGTCAGAAAATTGTGCACTCAGATTTTAGGCTGAAGGTGCTTATTCTCTACATATTAGAGGATCAATCTCCAATCATTCAGGAGAACACTAACTCATTAGAATCATGTGGGATCTGCCAAGGAAAATAACTTTACAGTCACTGACTCAAAACAGGCCAGCTGAATGAGAGCGTTTCTCAGGCACATGCCTTGTAAACAGACCAGCATACCCCATGAGGCCAGTGTTCTCATGGTTTCAGATTTCCATGTCAAAGACCTATAGATTGTCTCATACTAGAGAAGTTGAGAGACTTTAGGTTAGTCATTTCACTTCTTGGTCCCACAGTCTCCTTAGCTGTAAAAGAGCAGACTGGGTCAGGTGGTCCACGGATGCCTTATGGCCCAGAAATGCCATGCTCGTTCATACCTATGCCACTGAGCTACCACCGCAAAAGGAAGGTAGAGATTCCAATAAGAGATCACACTAGTTGCGTTTTACTGTGAAAAATCATGCCTAGCTGGGCATGGTGGCACATGTCTTTAATCCCAGCAGCTCGACAGGCTGAGGCAGGAGGATTGCAAGTTCAAAGCCAGTCTCAGCAAAAGCAAGGCCCTAAGCAACTCAGTGAGACCCTGTCTCAAAGTAAAATACAAAATAGGGCTGGGGATGTGGCTCAGTGGTTAAGCAACCTTGAGTTCAATCCTTGGTACCTGCTTCCAAAAAAACCCCTGCCTCCCCTGCCCCCTTTGGTCTTTGTCTCCTTATTTGGTGATTAATTTTCTTTCTTAGAATAGCGGCCTAATTTTGGAATGTACCTCTCTAGAAATAAAAGCAAGGCCTTCTGAAGTTGACAGTCTCTAAAATGATCTTAAAGCATGCACATGTGTGCGAGAGAGGAGGTGTCTGTGAGTGTAGCCATGCTGGGGCTGAATCAGCACTAGGATCCTAGTGACTTTCTGCCTCTCATTAGCCATGTGCAAAATGGGGACAAAGCCGTCTTTTCTACTTATCCTAGAGATACTAGGAGATTCAAATGAAATAAGTATAGAAAAGAATCCATAAATCATTAAGCATGGCACAAATATAAAGCAAGTTGTTTGACTAACTTTTCTTAGTCTTAGAGACAAAGGTTTTCTTGAAATCAGAGGGGGAAAGTCACATTTGAGAGTAGATGCTCATTAAACTTTAACTTGCTTAAAAATTAAATACTAGCAAAGAGCTGTGAATGAAAAGCATTCAACCATTCAATAGACATCTTTTTGCTAAGACATTTTTCTGCCTTTCTCCATGGCAGACCCAGGGGGCAAGGCATGGGCACACACGTTGCCCGAGTTCTGAGAGGGCAGTCACTTTGGGTTACTGCTGCATCCTTAGCACCCAGCACAGCAATGAGACAGACAATCGACATTTCAGAATGAACAAATGAGACATGGCCCCTGTCACTGAAGGGTAAGAGTGCAGTACGGAGGGCCTGGCACACAGCAAGAGCGCTGTCGTGGTGGATTTGGAAGAACTCCATACAGTCAGGGCATGGAGGAAGGCATGATCAATTCAACTTGAACTGAGCTCAGTGAGTGGGGCTGCAGGAAAGTGATGAGCTACGAGCGAAATGTGCATAAATTTAGTAAGGAGTCGAACTCCCCTTCAGTCCTGAGGAGCAGGAGTGAAATACATGGTAATGCACGAGCAACATGTTGTAAATAAAACCGGGTGCAGGAAGGAACAGACAGTGTTCGTGTCATTTCGCTGTATGTAGGCCTACTGAGCTGAATGCCCCTTACATGGCTGCTACATGGTTGGGATGAATAATTCCCAAAAGGTCAATGGCTAAAGGCCCGATCCCCAGCCTGATGCTATCTCCAGGTGGCGGAACCTTTAGGAATGGGGCCTGTGGGAGATCCTTGGATCACCGGGGCATCCCCTTGAAGGGAATTCGAGGACCTGGGCCTGTTGTCTCTCTCTTCTCCCTGCCCCTCCTGGCTTGTGAAGTGACCACTCAACATGAAACAGACTACCAGTCGTGGCATGCTGCCCTTCCCAGAGGCTGTTCAATGTTGGATGTGAACCTCGAAAATGTGAGCTAAAAGGCTTTTTCTCAGCTGGACACCGTGGTGCACCCCTATGACCACAGCTATCAGGAGGAAGGCTGAGGGTGGCTCAGTGGTAGAGCACCTGTCCAGCAGGGGGAAGCCCTTGTTTCCGTCCTCACTACCCAATCAATAAACAGCTTCTTTTTTTTTTTTTTTTTACTTTGTTATACATTTATTAATTAATTAGGAAATTAAAATTTTCTTTTTATTTTGTGCTTAATTTTGAAAAAAAATTATATGTAATTTTTTTAAATTTTTTTTAAATTTTTTATTTTTTTTATTGGTTGTTCACAACATTACAAAGCTCTTGACATATCATATTTCATACATTAGATTG
This sequence comes from Ictidomys tridecemlineatus, assembly GCF_052094955.1. Lineage (NCBI taxonomy): Eukaryota > Metazoa > Chordata > Mammalia > Rodentia > Sciuridae > Ictidomys > Ictidomys tridecemlineatus. The sequence goes on from NC_135478.1 coordinate 118,230,457, forward strand.
TGGATGTGTAACCGATGTGATTCTGCAATCTGCATTTGGGGTAAAATTGGGAGTTCATAAACAGCTTCTTTCTTTGCAAGCTAATGGCCTCAGGCATCTCAGGTAGGACCAGGAAGCTGACTCACGCAATGGCATTAGGTACTGGGAGGGGAAATGCAAACACAAGGCCTGAGACAGTCAGTGAGGGAAAAAGGATCTTGGCAGCTTTCACAGAGGTCTAGCAACATCGCCGTCGTCATTGATTCTGAGGTCCACTAATGGTGTTGGTGGCACTAAATATTATTTTCAGTAATAAACATCACACAATGGTGACGAACACTGTGTGTGAAGAAAATATCAAATGTTCTCGGATAAAGGCAAGAAATGTGCTGTGGTCAGTTATAGCATATTCATTTGGTGTTAATAAATGGCCCGTATCAGAAAACCCACTGCTCCTGATAACTGAGTGTCGGTGACCGACTGTGTGGGGCACATGTCTTCCTCAGGCTGTGGTCCCCAGAATTACTCTGCTCCACAGGGAAAGTGGAAGAGGGGTAATTAATAGTCTATAACAATTTATACTGCCCCAGGCTCATGGCTAAGGAATCATTTCAGTGGCAGTTTTGATTACATAAACTGATCAGTAAAATAATCTGCAGTTTTCTGCCATTAAAATTGAGTGTAACTTGCTAGGAAAATCTAAAATGACCTAACAAATTCAGACACAATTATGAGATAGTTCACTGTATAGCTGTTATATCAGTTCAGCCAAGTCGTGTCTAATTTATGGATTCCATCTAGTAAAAAGGAACTGTGGTGCTGAAGGAAAGTGATCATTGTGTATAATCTAATATCATCAGGAGATTTCTTTCTCAACAGCAAAATTGAGGCTAAACAGAATAAAGGTGCGACAGGCTCATTATCATTAATGAAAGGAAAATGCGTCTTAAAAGTATGTTATCAAGTTAGCCTGCTTATGACATTTCATTTTCATTTCATAAGGAACACATGGGGACAAAAACAGCACAAGTAAAGCAGCCATTCAAAAATACATTTTGAGGGCTGGGGTTATGGCTCAGCGGCAGAGCACTTGCCTGGCATGTGTGAGGCCCTGGGTTTGATCCTCAGCACCACATAAAATAAATAAATAAATAAGTAAATAAAGGTATTGTGTTTCCATATACAACTAAAAAATTTTTTTTAAAAATACATTTTGGTTTCAGGACTCTTTATATGTTTAGAAAGTACAAATCCAAAGAGGTTTTGTTTATGTGGATTCTACTCACTAATATTTAATGTATGCGGAATTAAAATGGTTGAATATTGGGGCTGGGGTTGTGGCTCAGAGGTAGAGCACTGGCCTACCATGTGTGAGGCACTGGGGTTGATTCTCAGCACCACATAAAAATAAAGATATTGCATCCACCTTTAATTAAAAAAATAAACATTAAAAAATGGTTGGATATTTGTCTATTAACCCATAAAAAATAAAAATCAATTACAGGTCAATATAAATAACACATTTTCATGAAAAGTAACTGTCTTCTAAACAAAATGAGGAAAAAAAATTTTTAAAAACATAAGTTTGCTTAATGGAAGACAACTGGATTTTCCAATCTGCTCCACATTGATTCTGTTAAAATACTTTCTCACACAGATATGTAACTGGAAAGGGGAGGAGTGGACATTATTCTTTATCACTGTACCAAAACTCAACTCTCAACATGTGATAGTTTCTGAAAGGCTGGCTGTAATATGGAATCTGAGACAACAACAGTGAACCTTTGGTTCACGGTCACTTTCAAATCCATTGTCCCTCTTGTGCTTGGCATCCTAGCCACTTGTGATTTTATAACATCCTGTGTTGGTTATTTTGGAAAATACTGTTTACTGAGCAAGGCTTCAGATCTCCCAACACATTTCATTATACACTATCAAAACTCACCATCAATCTCAGGAAGATTTTTTTTTTTTTGAGCTAGAAATCAAACCTAGAACTCTACACCTGTCAGGCAGGTACTCTCCCACAATCCCAGTTGCACAAGTATTTAAGTATTGGGAAATTGTCAACTCACAGCCAACAGGAGTGGATACAAATTTTGCAAAATTCCAAATTTTCCTTAGAAGTCTGAATTGGTAACAATCCAAATTTCCTTGGAGTGACATGTTCACTTATTTTATTCACTCATTCATTTTTGATAAAATTTCTCCAAATACCCATGTCTGAAAAACCAGTTTTTGTGTCAGTCATTCTTCCATATTAAAAAAAAAATGCGGGCTGGGGTTGTAGCTTAGTGGTAGAGCACTTGTAGCTGCGAGACCCTGGATTTGGTCCTCAGCACCACATAAAAATATATGAATAAAATAAAGGTATTGAGTCCAACTACAACTAAAAAATAAATATTTTTTTTAAAAAATGTGTTTCATGAAAGAGCAGCCACTCAGCTCACAATGCAAACAACTGCACAAGTGCCTTTTCTGGAAGCAACCACAGTGCTTTGACACGTATACAGCAGGGGCAAAAGGTACCAGGCACACAGGAGATTAAAAAGATACACTCAGCCCTATGTGGCCTGCCATCCCAGCAACTCAGGAGGCTGAGGCAGGAGGACTTCAAGTTTGAGGCCAGCCTCAGCAACTTAGCAAGGTCCTATCTCAAAATAAAATAAAAAGGGCTGGGGATATAGCTCAGTGGTAGAGCACTTGCACAGCACATTTGAAGCCCTGAGTTCAGTCCCCAATAATGCGAGGAAACATATAATTGAGGGTTGAGAAACAATAAAATTCATGTTTTCATTGCTTCACTGAGGACATTCTTAAAGTGAAACTAGCTCCCCACTCCTTTTAACTGCAGGTTCATGACAATGAAGAATATGGTGACGACCTGTACTGTTTGGTGCCACTGTCTGGATTTATATTAAGACTCTACCATTTTTTTCCATCATTGATATTGTGCAAACATCAACACAGTACCAAAAACAAAACAAACAAACAAAAAACCCAGGTAAATAACATCTTTGTATTCTCATGTAAATAGTGTTGGCCTCACGGATTCCCTGAAAGGACCTCAGGGCCCTCAAGGGGTGCACAGACCATACTTTGAGCACCCTGAGAACCACAGGTGTCGAGGACAGTTTTGAGGTCTGCATGGTCTGAGTCGTGCTTCTGAGACTTACTTGCTGTGTGCTCTTGGACACCTTGCTTAACCTCTTGTGGCCTTAGTTCACTCACTTAACAAAACAAAGATAAAAATACCCATTTCAGAATGAATCGGACATAACTTTCCTATGTGCATATAAGAATACAGAACCGTAAAACTCTTTTTCGTGTAAAACCACAAGAATGGGCTCCAAATAAAGTAAGTTATATTCCATGTATGTAGAATATGTCAAAATACACTCCACTGTCATGTATATATGTAAAGAGCAAATTAAAAATAAAAGGAAAAAGAATCCCGTTTCAGATCCCAACAGGGAGAAGGTCACAGGAGGTGTGTGAGGAGGAGCAGAGTGCTCAGTAGGTGTTCACCAATGTTATTTTTAGCTCTTTCCCCTTCACAGAGTGGAGCTTATCCCATTTCTCACATATGCAAAGGCCAAGAGAGGTCAAAGGCCTGAAGATCAGAAGAACTAATGATGAATTGCTCTGAGAACAATGCATAAATAACAGATCAACTCATACAGTTGAAACTGAGAGACTTGAAAACGCTTTGGACAAATGTTTATATTTTCTGCCAGTGAACATTTGTAAACTGTCTCGGTTTCACAAGTGACGGTGTGAACACTCTTCCTGAACCATTTATTACTGCACTTGAGATACCCTGACTCCTTGCCGACACTCACAGGAAAACCATTAAGAATCCTTTTTTCTTTGTTCTCTAGAGCTCGCAAGGTTGCTCTCAACATAATCTCTGTGATTTCAGACTTCTTCTCCAGCTGCTGGATCCCATCTGGTGTCCTTTATCTAGGACACCTGCTTCAGGAATGAGACAATTAACGCGATGAACCAGTTCCTTGTAGAAAATAAAAATTTCCCATTTCCTTAGGAATGTTAGTAAGAGAGAGAAAAAATGTTTAATAAAGCATGATTACACATCTAATTACCAGATGGCAAGTATTTAACCAGAACAGATATTCTAATTGCTGTATCTTGTTTTGCTCCACTGAGACATTGTATTAGTTATCTATTGCTGCGTAACAACATTTCCACAGGCTTAGTTGCTTAAAATAACACACATTTATTATCTTACAACCCTGTGAGTCAGGAGTCCAGCATAGCTGAGCTCCTTCTTCTGCAAGTCTGCAATGAGGTGTCCTCCAGGCCTGGGGTTCTCATGAGGAGGCTCAGTTTGGGGAAGATCTGCCTCCCTGCCTGTGTGGTTTGGGGCTGCATCTGTTCCCTGTGATGTTAGAAGTGAGAGCTGCAGTTTTTTGACATCCATCAGCGGAGACTGCCCTCAGCTCCTCAAGGCCACCCGCAGTCCTTTGCTCTGTGGGGTTCACCAACATGGCTACTAATTTCCTCAAGTACAACAAGGGAGAGAGAGACTCCTGCAAGACAGGGCTACAATCTTATATAACATCATCTCATAAACGTGATCGTGTAAACTCTGTTATGTTTGACATATCCCATTGGCAAGTCACAGATCCTGCCCATACTCGAGGGGGAGATCACACACAGGCAGGGACACCAGGAAGCAGGAATCCTGGGGACCACCTTAAGAGCATATTTGCCAGACAAGCTGGAGCATGCAACGGGGCTGGTGGGGAGTAGGGAGCAGTTGAGAAGAGTCAGGATTAGGGTGAAGAAAGTTAATAAACTTGACGATTATGGAGAAGGAGGAGTGTAGTACTACTATCAATCTAAACCTAGATTCACAGAGGCGCAGCAAATCCAGATAGAGCACAGATAGTCTTGCTACATAGGAGGTCTGATTAGTGGATTGAAGAGATGACATGGCGTGGCTCTGGAACAGCTCTCAGTTGCAGCAGGATCCCAGGGAGCAGCTGGAATATGGAAAAAGGCTCTAGGCCATGGAAAGGGTGAATTGAGAGGAGACAGACTTGGTGTCTGGGCTCTAGGTCTAGTGATGGGGACTGGAAAGCTAATGAGAGTAAGGATAGCATGAGGACCCAGGTCCAGAGCCCAGAGAGCAGCAAGCAAGTATATTCCATAGCTGATCAACAGCCCAGGGCCACTTTTGCTCCCCAGACTGACTCGGGCGTGGGCTGACGAGGTGAAGCTGGACTTTGAAGTATTAATGTGGAACACTGAGCAGGGGGAGAGAGGAAAACCGGCTTGGATAGTTCAGGACCCATTTTTACCATCCTGGATGGAGAACACACTCATAGTATGGTAAGAACCCATCAGAATCCGGCTTACTAGTCTTGTCTCCCTCTGTTTGCCACACACCAGCCTGCTGTGTCCCAAACACGCCTATGAGGCTTAGCCCCTGTTTACTCTCCCTGGACCATCCTACCTCCTCCACCTCCTCCTGGGGATCCCTACTTATTGTCAGGACCTAGTTTCAATGTTGTTTTCTCTGTGAATGGTGCCCACTGTGCAGATCTCATGGTTGCCTATTCTTGGTGTCTTTACCTAATAGACTGTGGATATGAGAGGGCAAGGACAATGTCTATCCATTCTACCTGGAATAGTGGCTGGCATCTAGTGGGGACTTGGTAAAAGTTATCAGAACAGCAAAAGCAGGGAGCAGCTACATAGTGCTTATTGAGTTTGCTTTAGGAGCCTAATATTGTTCCCCCATCCCCCCGTTACACACCCACTTCTTGCAATATTGATGGGAGCTCTGTGTCTGTGCCTGGGTTCACAGGGCTGCTGCTCTTTAATGAGCATTAATGCAGTTGAAGCCTGACATCGAAGGCTGAAAAAACAGCACTAAATCTTTTATGGACAAACTGCAAATCTGCATGCTCGGTCAGACATTTCCCCTGTTGACCCTGAGCTCTGATCACCAGATGTGAGAGGTAAAGCAGAACACAACACCCACATGTTTTCAAAAGAGAGCAAATCCCAAGTGGGGTTCATGGCTGCCACTGTGGGTAACCCAGAAAATCCACATGACCCGAAGGTGATTTTCAGTCCCTCTCCCTTTGCTGACAAGAAAAACACACATCTTGGCACTTGGTGTCTTTAGTGTCTGAAGCTACAGTAAAAGAATTTCCTCTTAAAAATTCATTCTGCATGTGAGCCTGGCTTCCTCCTGTCCTCACATGTGAGACTTTAATGACTAAACCCAATGTACAAAGTTGGATTTCCAACCCAGCAATGACTACTTCTGAGGCTACTAAGAAATGTTCCAGCTCTGCCTATCTTCTACAGGGCAGAAGACATGGGCTACTTGTCATCCTCAGACATCAACAACAGCATCTGTCAAGATGCTCTAAGATTTTCAGTTGAAACAAATCTTTCAAATCTGATTGTTAATGCTCAAGATGACCCCAATGGAGAGTGGCTGGAAATAAGGACTCAGTGATTCTACAAGAGCCCTCTTCAGCCTCTTAATATGGACATTAAACTCTGGAAATGGGAACAAATTATGCACACATCTTTTCACTTTATTTTAAAATATGCGTAGATCCATGTTTTAAAATGGCCCTTTGGCCCAAGACAATGAAAGAATTCCATTCATAATGAGGGACAAGCATTAGCTATGCTGACAAAAAAAGAATTAATTTGCTTAATATGTCCTTGGAGTGAGGCTTGTGGAGAGAACATGTGCAGGAAGTAGAGGGCCCGTCTCCACGATGCTCTCAACACCACACTCAGCAAAGTGGGTGCGTCCCCCGGGGAGAGCTGGCACCTCACACAGCATCCTGCCTGTCCGCTGCCTCTTCTGTCTTTCCTTCTTTCCGCTCAACAAATATTCCTTGGGAGCCTGCTCAGTGCTATTGCTACGATAGGACCATAGAAGGGAGTTTAAATAGTGGCATAAGTGACAAATGTCAGATATGAAAAAGGAACTTTTTAAAAAATATTTTTTAAATTGTTGATGGACCTTTACTTTATTTATTAATTTATTTTTATGTGGTGCTGAGAATCAAACCCAGGACCTCACACATGCTAGGCAAGTGCTCTACCACTGAGGCACCACCCCAGCCGGAAAAAGGAACTTTTAAACCGCATTAGGTGAAGCCAACAACGTCCTCTGGGAAACACACTTGGCTTTTTCCACCAAAGAAAAGTAATTGAAATTGAGAAAATATTTACCTCCTCTATTCATTATTAAAAGGTAACAGAGGCTACTATGAAATTCCAGCTTTTATAATCTATTCTGAAGAGCACCTGTGCATGAGGACTTAATTCTTTGCTCTGGGGTTGATCTGCTTTCTCATCCCCACAGTGGGACTTCCGGATCAGAGCCGGAGCTTCCCAGGGCGGTCCCTTTGAAAAGGTCTCACTGTTCAATGACAAGGGACGTTTTGTAGAAAACAAGTACAATTACACAAGTGGCTAAGTTCAAGATTTAATGTGTGCATGACACTCACGTGAATAAACCTTTTACTACTCTATCTCAGACATGGAAAATGAAAATGACTTTTTACATTAACACAGTTAGGTTTACAAGAATGTTATAAAACCTGACATGATGAAGAAATAAAAAACTCACTGAAAGCCTGATTTTTAAAATATTTTTATTAGAGCTTTATAGTTCTGCGCAGTGGTTGCGATATGCTGACAAATGCACATGCTTGGAAATCGATTCCAGCTCCTGACCCCCTTCTGACCTCCTGTCCTCCCCTCGCCCAGTCTCCTCCCTCTGCTCCACCAGACTTCCTTTTGCTCATCTACCAATTTATAGTTGATTGGTTCTTCATGTTGTCCTATCCTCTCAATCTTCCCTTTATTTTATTCTAGCTTCCACATATTAGAGAAAACACCCAACCTTTGAGTTTCTGAGTTTGGCTGATTTCACTTGGCCATCCATTTACTGGCTAATGTCCTAATTTCATTCTTTTTCATGGCTGAGTAGAAAACACACACACACACACACACACACACACACACACACACACACACACATACACACACACATAAATAAATTTCTTAATCCATTTATCTATTGTCAAACATCTGGTTGATTCCATACTTGTAGTTGTTATGAACTGTGCTGCTGTCGACATTGGTGTGGCTGTATCGTTGCAGTATGCTGAATTTAGATCTTTCGGGAAATACCCAGGAGTGGGACTGCTGGGTCGTATGGTGGCTCCATCTCTAGATTTTGAGGAATCTCCGTACTGCTTTCCAGAGTGGTTGTACTGGTCTGCAGTCCCACCAGGAGTGTACCTTTCCCCCTACAAGCTTGCCAGCATTTATTGTTCATTTCTTGATCATTGCCATTCTGACTGGAGTGACATGGAACGTTAGTATGGTTTTGATTTGCATTTCCCTGATTGCTAGAGATGTTGAACAATTTTTATGTATTTATGGCCTTTTGTGTTTCTTCTTTTGAGAAGTTCCTATTTAGTTCTTTGGATATTTATTGATTGGGGTATTTGGAGTTTTTTCTGGTGTTAAATTTTTTTAGTTCTTTGTATATTCTGGATATTAATCCCCTCTTGGAAGAGTAGCCTGCCAAGATATTCTCCCACTCTGTAGGTTCTCTCCTCACACTCTTAATCATTTTCTTTGCTAAGCAGAAGCTTTTTAGTTTGATGGCATCCCACTTATTAATTCTTGGTTTTATTTCTTGTATTTTGGGGGTCTTATTAAGAAAGTCAGTGCCAATACCTTCTCAATGGAGTGTTGACACTGTTTTCTTTTAGTGGTTGTAAAGTTTCTGGTCTTAATTCCTAAGTCTTTACCCACCTCAATTTGAATTTTGTGCAGGGGTCTAATCTCATCCTTCCACATATAACTATCCAGTTTTCCCTGCACCATTTGTTAAAAGGGCTGTCTCTTCCCCAAGCTATATTTTTGGCACTTTTGTTAAATATCAAGATGACTGTAGGTATGTGGATTTGTCTCTGTGTCTTCTGTTCCACTGGTCTTCATGTCTATTTTGATGCCAAAGCCATACATTTGTTTGTTTGTTTGTTACGACAGCTCTGTAGATTAGTTTCAGAGCAGTATTGTGATACCTCCTGCTTTGTCTTGCTCAGTAGTGCTCAAAAGCCTGATATTAACCTACCTTTTTATGTGAGCTTTGGTTTTTGGAGGGCAAATCCCATCAGACTGACAAATATTTCCACAGATATTAATGATTCATAAAACACTTAACGTATTATTTCTTTTAATCTTCTGCAGCAATGGTTTTCCATTGCTAGGGGCAATTTCTCCCCTAGGGACATCTGGCAGAGTCTGGAGGCATGTTTGGTTGTCACAGCTGAGGACAGGCTGGTCCAGGCAATTAGCAGGCAAAGGGGGATGGTGCTGTTAACCTCACTCTGCTCAGGACAGCTCCCCACAACAAAGAAGGAGCCAGTGCCACACGTCCACAGAGCTGAGAGAGAAAAGCCTTGAATTGAGTGGTGTTTCTTGAGCTTTAACACTCGTATGCTCTACCTGAAGGTCAAGTTCAAATGCAGTGGGCCTGGGGCAGGGCTTGGCCTTCTGCAGCTTGCCTGGGTTCCCAGGGGGTGCTGATGTTAGAGGCCCGTGGAATTCCCAGGACCCAGAGCACACGCAGTATCCTGGTGCCAGGCTGCCTCACGTAGACCTTCTCAAGAACCTGCTCTCAAAGCCCTGGTGAGTGGGCTGTGTGGATACACTTTTCAGCCATATAATTATATATTATACCTTGAGGGACCCGGAACCCAGTTTTCCCTCAGCCCTGTCCCTAGAGTCTGAAGGTCATACGCCCTCTCTTGAGAACTTGTTATCAGGCCTCCAGGGGTTCAAACAGGGTTTCTGCTGACAACCAGCAGCTGGTAAGCAATTCCAGGTGCTAGAAGTGGATGTAGGGCCAGGGCAGGAACAGTCATGTGCACAGCCCATACACCTAGGGAAATAGAGGGTTCTGAGCCAAATGAGCAGATTCCTGATGACAGGAAACACGACACATGACCTTCCGTTAGTTCCACAAGTTTGTGACCCAGCTGAACTCCCTGCCCTGGAACTCTTTGGTATCTCTATATACTACATCTATATTCTCCCCACTCCCCTCTTGTTTTGAATTTTTTGTTTTGTTTTGGTTTTGGTTTAAGTTAGTTTAAGGAATTTATTCACTTAAAACAATCAATTTCTGGGCTGTAGGTGTAGCTCAGTGGTAGAGCACTTGCCAACCATGTGTAAGACCCTGGGTTCAGAGCCACCAAAAAACAAAAACAAAAACAAACAAACCCCCCCAAACCCCCAAACAAACAAAAAGCCAACCCCCTAAGAAACCCAACTTATTCCTGCCCACAATGTCTGTCCTCCATCTTGAAGAGCGTAACCATGGCTGAGTACCTTTTCTTCTTCTTTTGCCATTCTTTGATCAAGTGTCTGTTCAGCCCTCTTGCTAATTTTTAAACTGTGTTATTTTCTCAATAGTGTCTTTCACAGAGCCAAAGTTTTCATTTGGTGAAGTCCAATTTGTCAACCCTATTTCTTTTTAAAATTTATTTGTTCTTTTTAGATATACTTCACAGGAGAGTGTGTCTGTCATGTAACTTCCCATTCTTGTGGTTGTATATGATGTGGAGTTTCACTGGTTGTATATTCACAAATGAACATTTTTTCAGTCAATAAAACTGTTTGGGGAGCTGGGGTTGTAGCTAAGTGGTGGAGCACTTGCCTCACACATGTGAAGCACTGGGTTTGATCCTCAGTACCACACAAAAATAAGTAAATAAAAAAATACATATTTTTTTAAAAAATGTTTTTATACATGGGCACCATATCTTTATTTTGTTTATTTATTTTTATGTGGTGCTGAGGATCGAACCTGGGTCTCACACATTTGAGGTGAGTGCTCTACTACTGAGCCTCTTCTGTTCTTTCCTATAGGTCTCCAAGTGATTTAGTCTTCCTGACACATGGATTCGAAAAGAATTTTAAATGGAAATTAGAAAACGTTTTGAACTGAGTGGAAATCCAGCATGTCAAAACAGCTCCCCCAAAATACATACCTTTTAAAAAACTACTCAGGTTATCTATTTATTCTTATTTTTAAAATATTTTTTAGTTGTAGACAGACACAATACCTTTATTTTATTTATTTATTTTTACATGGTCTGAGGACCAAACCCACTGCCTCTTACATGTCAGGCAAGCGCTACCACTGAGCCCCAGCCCCAGCCCTATCTATTTATTCTTGAGTGAGCTCTGCTAGGTTTTATCTTTCACACAATTTATTTCATTAAGTTGTCAGATTTATTAGCATATGTTGATGTAAATCTAATATTTCTTTGTTATGTTTTTAATATTTATACTGATATCAGATCTCTCCTTATGTCAGTGGTTTGTGTATTTTGTTTTTTTTTCCTGACCAGTCTAGCTAGAATATTAATTTTATTTGTTTTTCTCAAAGTACTAGCTTCAGAGTTTATTGATTATCTGTATTTTTTTGTTTTGTTTTCTGTTTTACTGATTTCTGATCTGATGTTTATTAGTTCATTTCTTGGCTTATGTGGGGTTTAACCTGCTCTTCTTTCCCTGGTTTTTCCCGTCGTTAGCTTAGGACTTCTTTCCTTTTGTAATACAGCTATTCAGTGCTACAAACATCTCCCTAAGCACTGTCTAGTGGCATCCCACAAGTTTTGACATGCTGGATTTCCATTCAGCTCAAAACGTTTTCTAATTTCCATTTAAAATTCTTTTCGCATCCATATGTCAGGAAGGCTAAATCACTTGGAAAAGAGGTGGGATTTGAGTCCAATCCTCTCTGATTCTGCCTTTGTCCCTAGTCACCATGGAGCCACAGTGCATGACAAGCCTTTCCACATCTCCATCATTAATACTTGTGGCTATTTTTGCCTGGAACACTCTTCTTTTATCTAACTTCTATGTGACTTCCAAACTACCTCAAGCATTATCTTCTCTACAGATAATAGTGAAATTTTTTAAAAATAGTACATGCTAATATTTGTTCAGGGGTTCCTGAATTCCAGGTACTATAACCAGTTACCTCATTGAATACTTAAAACAACCACGTATGACTGGCATTTTAATGCTGAGAAAATATCCAAGGTCATAAGCTAGTAAATGGGTAAGTGGTAGAGGTGAGATTTAACCATTTTCCTCAGGTAAAACCTTCCGAGGAGCTGGGGAAGGCCTAGCTAAAGACATGCAGCGGAGCTCCCTGAGAAGTTTCTGCAATGCACACACTCAAGCCAGCTGCATTTCTATATTCTATAATCTGAAAACAAAATAAAATTTTAAAAATGAATTCTAGGTACAATAGCACAAACAAGAATAAGATAAAATGGTTTACATAATACAAATAATCTAAATAAATAATTTAACCAAGAGGCAAGAGATTTATGTACTGACAACTACAAAATATTACTGAAAGCAATTAAGAAAACATAAATGAATGGTAGGCCATCCTGTGTCACTGACTGGGAGAAATAATATTAAGATGACAGTGCGGCCCAGAGTGAACTTTAGATTCAGAGACATGTTTATCAAAATCTTAACGGAGTTCGGCTCCTGCCAAACATCCCAGTTGAGTCAGGAGGAGGGAAAATTTGAAGCCATCCTGGGCCAAACTTAAAAATAAAAGAAGCTGAAGATGTAGCTTAGTGTGTGATGTCCAGGGTTCAATTCTGAGTGCTTAAAAAAAAAAAAAGTCTCAACTTTTTGCAGAAATAGAAAAACTCATCTAAAACTCCTATGGAACCCTAAAGTACCCCCCTCTACTCCAAAATATGGAAGAAGAACAAAGTTGAAGGATTCACACTTCCCAACTTCAAAACTTACTATAAAGACAGTAATTAAAAAAAAAAAGTAGGATACTTGCATAAAACAAATACACAGAACATGGGGGCAGAATGGAGGGCCCTCAGGTGGAGTCAATTCATTCCCTACAGGAGCCCCAGGACCAATCAATGGAGAAAGGAGAGTCTTTCCAACACATGACACTGGAAAACTGGAAGCCCACCTGCAAGAGAATGAAGCTGGACCCTTAACTTTCCAACATACACAAAAATTGACTCTGAATGGATCAAAGACCTAAATAAGAGCTAGAACTATAAAGCTCTAGGATAAAACATGAGGGAAAAGCTTCATGACCTCGAATCTGACAGTGACTTCTTAAATGACACCAATGGCACAGCAATAAAACTAAAAATAAACCAAACTTCATCAAAGGTCACTGAAAAGAGAATGAAAAGACAATACACAGGAGAAGACAAAATGTTTTCAACTTCTATACCTGATAAGGGTTGACACCTGGAATACATGTGTACCTCTTATAGCTCAACAATAATTAGGAATCACCTCATTTAGGCATCAAGCTTGATCATTTCTCTAAACAAGAACCCAAATGGCCAATAAGCTCATGAAAAGATACATTACTAGTCCCTCGGGAAAACCACAATGAGAGCTACTTCACACCCACTCTGAAGCTATTATGTAACAAGGATTGGATGTCAAGAGATTGAAACCCTTGCACACTATAGAATGGCACAGTTGCAATGGAAAACAACGTATGATTCCTCCAAGAATGAAACACAGAATGACCACAGGACAGGACACATGGGTTCCACTTTGGGGAATATCCCAAAACAATTGAAACGAGAATCCCAAAGAGATAATTTGCACACCCGCATTCATAGCAGAATTACTCACAATAACTTAAAGGTAGAATCGACCCAGTGTCCATCACAGGTGAACAGATGAACAAAATGTGATGTACATATACAAATAATATGAGGCTTCACTTATATAAGATACCTAAAGTCGTTAAATTCATAAGCAGGAAGTGGACTGATGGCTGCCAAAGGCTGGAGGCGGGAGGGAGTGAGGCATGAGGAGTCAGTGTGCAGTGGGTACAGAGTTCAAGTGGGGAAGATGAAATATTTCTGCAGATGGGTGGTGGTGATGGCTGCGTCACGGTGTGACTATACCAACAGCACTCAATTGGACAAGAAAAAGTGGTCCACATATTTATTTTGTTGTATATGATTTATTATAATAAAAAATGAATTTTAGCTGGATGTGGTGGCACATGCCTATAACCCCAGCTACTGGGGAGGATGAGGTGGGGGATTGCAAGTTCAAGGCCAGTCTTGGCAACTTGCCAAAACCCTGCCTCAAAACAAGAAATAAAAAAGGCTCAGGGACTGGGGCCGTGTCTCAGTGGCAGAGTGCTTGCTAGCATGTGTGAGGAACTTGGTTCAATTCTCAGCACTGCATATAAATAAATGAAAGATAATGGTCCACCAAAATTAAAAAATAATTTTTTAAAAAAAAGGTCTGGGGATAGAGATCAGTGTTAGAGCACCCATGGGCTTAATCCCCGGCACCATGATCAATCAATTTTTAAAAATATACATGCTCAGATTCTACCCCAAATCTGAGAAGGGTCACTCTAAGACAGCAAAGACCCCTCTATGGGTAGGAACTATTCTTTTAAATTTTAAATTAATAAATAGTATGTAAATATTTTTCTAAAATGTTTTAAAACAAAAACTATACCCTCTCTGATAAGATAACAGAGTCACTTACAAGGGAAAAGATAAGCCAGTCTTGTAGCTCTGGATAGACCATCTACTGCCTTTACAAATCATATAAAAGCCAGGCACCGTGGTGCTTGCCTGTAATCCTAGCAATTCAGGAGTCTGAGACAGGAGCATCTCAAGTTTGAGGCCAGCCTCAGCAACTTATCAAGACCCTGGACCTCCAGGGTTTTTCAGAGGTAGAGCATTCCTCAGTTAAATAAATCCCCAAACACACACACACACACACACACACACACACACACACACACACACACACACCATACATAAAACAATAAACCCTTCATTTGGCTTTAAAAATACAAAACAAAAATTAAGTTAAACTAGCTAAAATAAAGGGAACCCAACAGGATGAAAAGAGAATTAACTTTTAACAGTTATCATAAGGACCGCTGTCCACTATTCGTCCACTATTCCCAGCAAAGCCTGATTCCAAAACCATTCAATTCAACCTCCTCACCTTGATGGAATGTAGGTGAATATGGAACCAACAACCCAGGTTCACTGAACCCCCAGATCCACAGACTTCACCACTTTCTTATTCTCTTAACCATGAGACTGTATAGCTGAAGTCGGGCTCTCCAAACAGTGACCTGGGTGAGACAGGTGAGCGGCAACAAGCAGGTTCCTCCCGGCTGCTGGTCATGAGAGCTTTTCCCTGCCCGCTGCAGCTCTTCAGCGTGTGGGCCAGGAGTTGAGAAGGATGTTGGGCTGCATACCCACAACTCCAAGCCTCCTTCCAAGCTCTCTGAGTTAGAGGAAACATAACTTCCCAGAACATCTTCCCCAGAGAGAAATGATGATGCTTTCCCTTCTCCATGAAAGAATTTTGAGAATCACAATTCTTTAAAACATTTTTGAAAAGCCTAAAGTTAAAAAAAAAATATCTCAAGAGGGCAAAATTCTATTACTAATGACTGCCTCATGGTGTGGTAATAAATAGGATGCTCACCACAATGTCTCTGGATTTCAGACGGAATATTCAAAGAGAGAGAACCTGCTCTCCAACCTGGCCACCAGCTGACATACCAGTTGGAAGTGAAGGAATGGAAAAACTCAAGTGGTGGTCGCCTGCATTCTGCAACAGCAGATTCTGACTGGCATTACCTCCAGTGTGAGAAGTAACAGAACGTGACAAAAATCCAGGCACTTTTACCACTGCAGTGGCCACACTATGACTCGCAAGAGAGACTGTGAAGAATGCAAGCAAAGATTTCCCGCCAGGGAGAGGCCCCTTCTAGCCAAGCCCAGGAGGGACTTCTCCAGGCAAGGCATAGAGCTCTGCGGCCTGTAAAAGGCTTATTGATCCTGCTGGAACTTTCTGCAGGCTATTAAATCTAACTTGAGAGATTCAGACAAGATTTACTGCAATTCACTCACAGGTGACTGCAACATTAAGACCATGCCTTCACACAAGGCAGGGAGGTTCTTTTCTCCTCGTTGCCTCCAAAGAAAAACGCTCTTTTATTCTTGAGTGACACCTGGCACATCACAGGACAGTCTTTGAAGAGATTCCTCCATAGCATTTCCTTCATATGCCATGAAGGATTCATCCATCCGAGAGAGCCTGTGGGGGGGGGGGGCTTAGCAGAAATAGGATATTTTCCTCTGGAAGTACACCCTACAGTGCCAGCTGGGAAGGGTCTGAAAGTTAAGTGTTGAATTATATCAAAGGCAGGAAAACCTTCCCAGAACTGTAAACTACTCTAGTTCATTCCAATCCCAGGATTTTAATTCTCCTCAGCCAACGGAAATGACCTAATAGGAAGTCTAACCTCATTACTCAATTTTGTGTGTGAGTTTTTGTCAAAAATGTTTAAGTAAAAGAGATGTGCTTGCCTACATGGTAAGCTTGTATTGGTGAAAAACACATCAAACCTGGGGCTGGTATGAATGATAATAAGAATTAGTATACAACTTAGGTGATGTTTCTATTTGTACATACTTAGACACACTATAATGTCAGTAACTCTATTTTTTCATCTACAATCTCTTCATGCCACAAATTCTATTATACCCTAGCAGGACTTAGATATGTAAATAAATGGCATTACAAAACGATAAGTGCTTTAATACATCAGCTAAGGCACTCAAAGAGAAGAACAGAACATCTGAGCCTGGGGGTTTTGTTTTGTTTTGCTTGAAACACAAGCAGATGAATGAACCTAGAGTCCGGTTTTCAAGTTTTAAGTCCATATCCCTGAAGAGGTCAAAAGCACAGCTTGAATCTATCAGTATTGTAACTCCTCCTAGAATCCCAAGATAAACTCAGGACAAGAGTGGCTGGTGTCTGGAGATCACAGCTGGGAACAGGTCTGGGTCCTGTCTGGTTTACAAGTCCTGTGGGAAGTTGTGGAATGTTTGCAGTTGACACTTGGTTGAGGGGGAAGCAATTCAAGACCATCAGGAGCTCAGTTCTAACAGACCAGGCAGGGCTGTGGGGGAACTTCATGGAAATCATGTGTGGAAGGAAGAGAGCTGGTGAAAGAACCAAAGATGTTAAACATCAGGTCACCTGCCCTTCTCACCATACATTTAGTTCCAGCTTTGATAAAAGCAATGAAAGAATGGCAAATGGTTTATTTATGTGAAACAAAGAATCAATCAATGACTTGTAAATGCAAGGGAGGTTTTCTTTCAGATTTGATACAAAGCTTAAATACTTATTCTAGATGTACACAAAGGGGCTACTGTGGTTCATAATGACTGAGAAAGTATCCTGCTGAGATTTGGGAACCATAGATAATTTTCTAAAGGATTTACCTACAACCACGTAAGTCAGGTATTAGTTTTTTCATAGCAGACAAGCCAATGATGGGAAACGCATGCCCAGATCCCTTTTTAAGGGAAACTGCTTCTTGATGGCTGGATTCTGATCACCCATTCAAAACTGATTGAACCAGGCATGGGCACGGGTCTGAAAGACAGCTAATCTATGGAATGACCAATTGCCTACTTGTGGTCTGGAATGAAGAAAAGAGCTCCGACCGATCAGATTAATCCACTTTCAGGAATTTAAACTAATAAATTTTAAAAGGAGGAGTCATTTCAGAGTGAAACTAACGCTGAAAGGATGTATAAAAAGAGAGGCCTCGGGACTGGAGCTGGGGCTCAGAGGTAGAGTGCCTGCCTGGCATGTGTGAGGCATGGGTTCGATCCTCAGCACCACATATAAATAAAAAAATAAAGGTATTGTGTTCATCTGTGACTAAAAATATTTAAAAAAAAAAAAAGAGAGAGAGAGAGAGACTGAGGCCTCATGATGCAGGCTTTTGGGCAACGGCACTCACAGCAAGCACGAGGCTAAGGGAAGGCCTCGGCAGCAGAGATCGGGAGACACCTCACAGTTCACTGGGGAGAGGGCTGCTGGTCCTTGCTGGAGTTTCCATGACAAGGACGTGTCCTCCTAATAAACTCCTTTTCTCTTAACAAGGTTTTCATAAGTTTCTGTTTCTCAAACCCAAAGAACCCAAGAATAATCTCGATTTTTCAAATGAAGAAAACATGACTCAATGTAACTCAGTACTCAGTTGAGTGACAGGGCTCAGACTGAGTCCCACGTGTGCTCAAGCCAGAATAGTAGTGTGAACAAATACAACAATTTGACTGTTGTTTCCTCACAGATTTATGAATGAATATTTTCCTTTCTTTTATTTAGAGTTACTTTGATGATATTATGTTTATTATGCAGCTTTAAATTTTTCCCATTTTAATTCTGAATTGCCTTTGCTTTATTGCTTTATAATTATTAATGCCATAATAGAATTTGAGCCCTAGAATTCTGGATTTCTTTCACTGGTAATTTTGAAGAAAATCAAATACACTAGCAGAGGGAGTACTCTCTCCCAAATGATTTACATTTGAATGTTATCTTTCTCGTTCTTTCAAAAAGAACCATATATTGTTACACAATTCTGCTCATATTTTAATTATTTTCATATTCCTTCACCATAGATATGTCTCTACACCTCACAAAAGGTACATATTTTTATTAATGTACTATTTGTATACTTCTATAATGCTGCCATATTGTTTAATATGTGAGAATCTGTCCATTACACACCAGTGAAACAGTGAAAAACTAAATCAAATGATGATTAAAAAACAACCCAGGGATTGGTTCCCTAGTTGGACATACATATCCCATACATCATTCAGACAGTAAATATTCACCAGCAATGCATACACTACAGTAGCTGCATGCTGTATTTGCTACAGGAGCACAAAGAACCTTAACTAATGTGCATTCCATAGCCTTATACATCACGGGCTAAATGACAATGGAAGAAAAAACTATTAGAAAGAAAGGAAGCCATCAAGATCTAAAAATTCAGGGCTGGGGTTGTGGCTCAGTGATAGAACACTTGCCTTACATGCTTGAGGCCCTGGGTCCGATCCTCAGTACCACATACAAATAAATAAATTAAACAAAAAGAAGATATTGTCTCCCTCTACAACTTAAAAATAAATTTAAAAAGATCCAAAAATTCTGCTACATGAGCTTATCTTCTAATTTAAACACTAACAAAATTAGGGAGAAGCTGAGATTCCCCCAAAGAGACATGCTAAGAAAGCACCTAAAACATAGAATTTACTTCTAAACTAGAAATACACTGCTGAAGTGTTTGAATGGGCTGTGAACTTACATACAATAAGCTCTTAAAACATGGTCACTGACAGACACTCAGCCAACGATGACCTCTGAGTCGATGGTGAAGGGGCTGCTTCCTCTCTTGGGCTTTTCTTGTTCTGCTGTGGCAGTGGGGATGGGCCCAGGGCACTGCACATGGGAGGCAAGGGCTCTGCCACTGAGCTGCATCCCCAGCCCCTGTATCTCAGGTTTTTTTTAAATTATTTTTTAGTTTTAGGTGGACACAATATCTTTATTTTTTATTTTTATGTGGTGCCTCATGCATGCTAGGCAAGCACTCTACCACTGAGTCACAACCCCAGCCCCAGTTTTTTTTTTTAACAGCATTAGGAGGGTTAGTCATGCTATATTAGAAAAGTGACACCTGAGATGTTTAGCATGTCAACTCATGTGACAGGTGGAAATCAAAGCCTAAAGAAATAAAAGGACTCTCCCAGAGTGTCACAGGGTGTGTCAGTGGCAAAGCCGCCACTTGGGCCACTTTCTCAGCCCAGAGTAGCCTGCTCACCCAGGTATTCTCAAGCTATCCTCATTGTTTTGGTTTTGGTTTCTTCACTAAAATAGAAAAGACCAAGAGACCAGGAATTTGCACTAGCGTTTGGTACCTGATCTATTGCCTCCATTCAACTCCACATAAGAAAGAATAATCCCCTTCACCTCCACTGACTCCACCATACTCAGGGTAATGTTAATTGGAATCTAATAACTCAGGTCTCTCCTGTCCGTTAATAATATTAATAATTCCTAATATTCAAGGTGAAACCCTGCTTAAAGTAAGGTTCTAGCTATAGGAGACAAAAATGAAGTTAAATACAGGCTTTCAAGCTATAAAGGAAGACTAGCCCTATTGTTATGAAAATATTCTACAAAGTCTGTAGAATAAAAAATGGTAGAAGTGCTTGAATAAGCAGAACAGTGGAATAGAATACAAAGCCCAGAATAGACACAGTGAATCTTAAACATGATAATGGTAGCAACTCATAGAACTGAGGCAGAGATAAGCATTTTACCAAATTTCAATGGGGGAAAACTGGATAGCTTTTAAGAGATGAAATTATCCATAAGAATAAACTCAAAATGGATCATAGGCAAAACTGCAAAATCTGAAACCACAGGATTGTTCTGTCATTAACTTGGTGAAGCTGGAACTATATTTCATAGACACCTCTTCTTTTGGATGAGTTCAGTTAGAAAAGGCTAACAGAAGGACTCTTGAGAAATCTGGGGTGGGGGGTAGAAGTGAAGTGACATCTATTATGATCAGTGAGTCTTCATGGTCTAATACCCTGTGAATTCCAACTTGTCTTTCTCTTCTATCCACATTCAGGTGACTGCAGCTTTGTGGTGGTCCCAGGTCCATCCCCAGATGCCTGGCAACATCTTCCACACAGACTGCTCCACACATGTCCCTTCCCAATCCTACTTCAGCAGCTAGACAGGCTTAGCTCTGCCCATTCCTCTGCAGACTGAAGCTTGTGCTTTGGACTTCTCACTGACCCTCCAGTCTCTCTGGGCTTCCATCTCCTTCGCTACTCGCACATTTGCATAAGGCCTAATTCCTCTATTGAACCCCTTTCCCCTAACCCTCACTGTAGATTTGCTTGCATGTCTGGTATCACTATTGGTCTTAGAAAGGGAGTTCAATGTACAGAATGTTAAGGGTGGAGATCTGAAGTTGATCCCACTACCCTTTAAGACCTTGGTGACTCTATTGCTGGTGGTAAATGGGACAATGGTGGTATGTGGTACACAGTGCAACCCAATGATAAAACTATCACTTGCAGTCACATGAAGTCAAGTGTCAATAAAGTACAAAGCTCTTGTTGGCCTAGAAGCTACAGCTAAATAGTAACTGTAAGTGGAACTAGAGTGGAAATAAGGACTTGATTGGTTGATTGTAAGCATGCTAGAGAACTTGAAGAAAGAAAGTTACAAGCTTGTACTTTCAATTCCCAGCTTAAGGTCAGGGTAAGGAACCAGAAAGTTTCTATGGTTGTCCTGAAAGAAGCCCTTATTTCCTGAAGCCATACCATAGGTTTGAGAGTTCCTATCACTAAGTAGCGTATTCAAGGGGAAGGAACTGAGTCCTGACAAAAAAGGATGACGACATACAGGTATTCTCTGATAAAGCGAGGACCTCGAACCCCTGTAAATGGCCTCTCCGAAAATAATTGCCTGAAGTAATGGCTAAACCTGCAACTACCATTTCTCCTTTGGTCTTTTCCCCTTCTTTATCCTGCCTTCTTCTAGATCCAGTATGTATTTTTTAGAATTTGATTCTGTCCCTCCTGTTGACTTCTTAGTGATTCTGCCCCGCCCACCATCAGCACCGGTTTTACCGCCCTCTTCAATGGGACTGCTTATAAAAATGATCTATGGCTAGAGTTATCTTTTAAGCAAAAATCTTTTTAATAAATGAAAAAGGCGGGGGAAGTCCTTTATATCTATCTACATGTTCACAGTTTGGGTTCTCTTCTGTCCTTTGTCGATCCAGGTTTCTCTCTAGTATAATTTTCCTTCCACTTGAAAAACTTCTTTTTTTTTTAACATTTATTTTTCAGTTGTAGGTGGACACAATATCTTTATTTTATTTTCATGTGGTGAGCGCTCTACCTCTGAGCCCTAGCCCCGAAAAACTTCCTTTAAGCTTCTGTGGTGCGAGTCTTCTGGTAACAGTTTTTCTTGGGCTTTGTTTGTCAGAAAATGCCTTTATTTCATCTTCATTTTGAAGTATGTTTTTTGCTAGATAGTGAAATCTAGGATGACAGTTTTTCTTCTTTTAACACTTCAAAGGTGTCGCCTTATTGTTTTCTGGCTTGTGTGGCTCCTGACGAGGGATCAGCCATGGCTCTTGCCTTTGTTCTTCTGGATGGGCGTCTCTCTTCTCTGCTGTGCATCACATATTCTCTTTATCATTCGTTTTCAGCCTTTTGATCAGGGTGAGCCTGATACAGTTTACTCTGTGTTTATGCTGCATGGAATGTGTTCACTGAGATTCTTATGTATATTGATTTCAAAAAACTTAGGAAATTCCTTGATTTTTATTTCTCCAAATATTTGTATGCTTTTGTTTTGGGAATTACACATCTGTTAATTACACATGTGTTAGAACACTTGTTGGTTCCACAGGCCACTGAAGTTCTGTTTGTGTTGCTGTTTTTTTTTTTCCTTTGTTTCTGTTTGGGTGGTCTTTTACAGTTGGCATCTTAGGGTCTTTCATCCCTTCTGTGGCTCATCTCTTATTAAGCACCTCCATAATTTTTCACTTCCCAATTGTATTATTCCCAATCTAGAAATTTCACTTGGTTCTTTCTTATAGTTTCCTTTTCTTTCTTCTTTATATAAAATGTTTCTTTTAACTCCATGAACATATTAATTCCATCACTTGTACCATTTACTTACAGATCAAATGTCTTCTTTTAAATCCATGAACATAGATATAGCAGATCAACTTGTTGATTTCAACTTGTCTTTGTCACCAGGGATACTTGGTCCAACTCCTATGATATAGCCTTTATAACGGTCTCTCCTGAGTGTCCCGGGGGCCCAACAAGACCTTTGCAATGTGGCCCTGAGTCGTCCTGGTAGTTGGTCAGCTTGCAGGTGGTCATCCTTTCCCCCAGGAATATTCTTTGCCAAGATTCATGGAAACTAACCTTATGCAGTTACAGCTTAGCATTCATCCAAAGACCCTTGGGGACCCTCAAAAAATTTCCAGAGATCTCTTTGTTGCCTCTTCCCATCTCTGCCCCACAAATTCCAGATACTTCAGATTCCCCAAACTATGATCTAGTCCTCATCAATTCAGTGAAAGCACTGTGCTCCTCTTGCGCTGCTCTCTCTACACCATGACAGGCAGGGTGCCTCCAGGGAAAACCAGGAACTGTGAAGCTTGGTGCCGTTTCCCTTCTCTTAGGAACCATGACCCTGCAGTACTTATCCAATGTCTCAAAACAGTTTCTTCATCTGGATTGACCAGTGATGTTGCTGTTTACAGTGGGAAAGCAGGTGGATGATCTGTAACTCCCTCAAAACCAGAACAGGGTTTTCCTTTTCTTTTGTTCTCTCCAATTTCCTTCTATGAACACAGTGCTGCTGCTCGATACAACATTTTGCAATGATGGAAATAGTCTTATTTTTTCTGTCCAATGTGATGCACAGTAGCCACATATGGCTATGAGAACTTGAAATATTACTAGTGAGTTTTGGTTTCAGCTTGAAAAATGTGGAAATGCTGGGAAGAGCACTGCTCCATCGTACAGTAGGAAAAAAGCTGGATGAAGTACCATCAATGACTTTTCTTGAACTGATCAGTCATTTGCAATGGGGGGGGGGTATATACCTGAGTGCACGCATATAATTATACTAATAGATATTTTCCCCTAACTTCTTTTCCAAAGAGGACCCCAAAATGTTGCACCTCATTGGCAATGAGCACACCTAGAACTCAGATCTTAATTTCTAAACTGTGCTCTGTCCTAAATGGAAGCAGAGTTAACTGAGGAAAGGTGGGCGCTGAGATTCGGACAGGGCTAGCAATCCACGAGTCAGGAACACCTTTTGCACCAGGAACTAACGAAATGTCAAAGAATAATGGAGACACGTCGAGGACACAGGGACCAGCTCTCGAAAGGACTCCCAGTTGGGAACAGTGTCAGTATCAGATCAAATTCAATAATAGCAGAACCGGCCTTCTAGCCCACTTAACAAAATGGAAAATAAAATAAGAATCCAAATAATTATAGAAAAGGGAAATCTCTTCTTTCTGATAAAACATCAGCTAATAACATAAGGATGAACAGGAAATGTTTATAGCCTAGTCTCCACAAATCATTTATTAAGGAAGCCCTAAAGAACTTAGTGAGACCCTGTCTCAAAATTATAAACTACTCAGTAGTGTAAACATCAGTAACTTCACAGTGGAGAAACCTGGAAGTCCCCACCTGAGCCACAAGATCAAAGTTTACCTCCCCAGGAAGGAGGCACCTAACACCATGTGACTACTGATGTAACCACTGAGAAGAACAGTGCTTCTGTGACATTCCTGCTCCCTAAATACACAACCAACATCTAATGCTGAGGAAACTCACAAGAATCAACCCGAGTGGAGGAACATTCTACAAAATTAACAGCCTGTATTCTTCAAAAGAGTCAAGGTCGAAAATGGCTAAAGAACTGCTTAGATTAAAAGAAGACTGAGGAGACAGGAAAACTGAATGCAAAGTATAATCCTGGATTGGATCCTGGACTAGCAAAAAAATAGCCAGACAGATGTTATTGGAACAATTGAAAAATCTGAGGATGAGTTGTGGATATGATAACATAATTAAATCAAGGTAAATTTCATGAATTACGCTGGGAATGTAGCTCAGTGGTAGAGCACTTGCCTAGTGTACCTGAGGTCCTGAGTTCTATCCAGTATTGAAAAAATATCCTGAGTTTGATAACTATACCAAGGTTATACAAGAGCATCAGGTTCTTATTCTCAGTAAATACAAACTGAAGTATTTAGGGGTAAAAAGGCAAATATCTGTAATTTATTTTCAAAAGATTAAAAATGCATATATATATTTATGCATATATATGTAATATGTACATTTGCATATATGTATATTGAAGGAGAGAAACCCTGGTAAAGACAGTAGAGTAAAATATTGAATGAAGATGGGTGTGATGGTATACGTCTGTAATCTCAGTGATTCATTTGGTAGGATTCAGGAGGCTGACACAGGAGGATCATGAGTTCAAATCCAGCCTCAGCAACTTAAGAAAGCCCTGAAGAACTTAGTGAGACCCCATCTCAAAATTAAAAAAAAAAAAAAGGCCTGGGATATGGCTTAGTGGTTAAACACCTCTGGATTCAATCCCAGGTACCAAAATACTACTACTACTACTACTACTATTACTACTACTACTATTACTATTATTACTAATACTACTAATACTAATGCTAATAAAAATAAATAAAATCTGACTGGAGGGGATATGGGAGTTTCTTATACTCCTCTTACAACTGTCTTGTAAATTTGGAATTATTAACAAATAAGAAGTCACATAAAATAATCTTCACATGCCCACAGGTTTTAGGTATAGGACTTAAAGTGGTTTGATTACAACATAAGAAAGTAATATGGAACAAGAAAAGTCTGGAGAAAAATAATTATAACAATAAGAATTTTTTTAAAAATCCCTGGGATGGGTCACTTGGTTCTACTCTAAGACCAGGCTCTTTGGTAGGGAGGGAAAAATAAGCTAAGTGGAGACATGAATGAAGCATTTACATCACAAATAGGATGGTTAGAAAGAGATTCATGCAGTGGGATTCTAGGAGTCCCACTAAAAACTTAAAAGTGGTACTGTGGAGATTAGAATCACTGGTTAGTAAAATGGCCCAATAGATATGATTTTTAGGGATCTTCATAGCAACTCTGGTTTCTGAGCTGGGGCCAAGTACACCCCTCACCTGTGAAGGTCACGAGACCCAGCAGGCCCGGCCCGCTCCTCCTCTAGTGAGTGAGTGGGACACCTGCCAAGAGTCTCTTCAGGCTGTTCCCAAACATGTTCCCGCTTATGCCACATTTTCTTGTTACAGTGACTACATGTCATAATGTAAACCATGAACCTGAGCACAGTAGGAAAGCTCTTGTTCCCTACAAACAACACTGGATACTTGGGAAAGACAATGCAATTTTACTGAATTTGATAAAGGAACTATAATTAGAAAAATCATACAATACACTTAAGATTTCTTTGCAAACAATGCACTCAATTCTTGCACCCCTTTGAAGAAAAAGAAATTATAAATGGGTTTATGCAAGAACGACTACAGAATTCTAAGCCCTGCATTAAGGAAAAGGCATTGGCTCTGTATCTTAAGGTTTTTGCATCGGTGGGGTTTTTGTGTTTGTTTTAGTTGAAATAATACATTTGGATGTGTGTGTATCTTTGTTATGATTCCTATTCAAATGATTTCCCCATTAACTAACCAATTACCTGTACTGGTTGGATTAGATAAGTTGCCATTTTACTTAACCTCTGTGATCAATAACATATTAATAGGCTGGAAGTAATAATAAGCAGATTTACTTAGATGATACATTAAAACTGAAGTGACATCAAATTGGGTAAACATGACCTGACACATTGCTTATCAACCTGGCACTGCAGACTGGGGCTCACCTGAAATCTGTCATGGGTCTGCAGTGAGATATCTTTGGTATATTAGAATACACATGTCATATATAAATGCATAAGAAATTAGAGTATTTAAGGATTAAAAACAATTTGGCAGTAATTTTATGTTTAATCTAATAATTTAAAAACTGGGACTTATACCTGACTCTTTTCATTTAATTGCTTTTCTATTTTTCTTTTTTTGTATTTTATAAAAGTACCAATTTATGATAGATTGGAAATTCACTCCCCTAATATGGTGAGAATTTTGTTGCTTCTATCACATACGACGAACTATAAAGCAAGACAAAGTAAGATCGGACCCAGCAGGTAAATGCTTGGAGTTTAAAGCTTGGGTTCTAGGGAATGTGGAACAGTTACCTACAGAAACCCCAGCTCACTGCTTCTCACTGATGAACTCATAAGCTCTATAGGGTGAGGTGGGGTCAGAATAATGAAAGAGCTCTCTGACAACAAGAGACAAGCAGTCGGACCAAAATAAAAGTCAGTAGGAGCTGGGGAAGAGGAAGGCGCAAGGATAGAGGGGTAAATGTTGAAGAGCTCTCCCCAACTTCCTTGGACCCAGACAGTTCATTCACTCCATTCAAAAAATAGTCATTGAGCAACTATTATGTGGCAGGCATTAGAGATACACAATGCACAATAAGAAGAGCAATCTTTGCCCTCATGGAGCTTATATGTTTAGGGGTGAGAAAAAGACAATTCATAATTATACCAACTTGTTTTACAGATGTTAGGATGTTGTCGATGGTTAGATACATCCTGATTTCAGAGATGTTAAGATGTGAAAAATATATATGCCCAGAGTCCATAAACACAACAAGAAGTTAGACCGTGATAAGCTCTGAGGGGAAAAGCAAGCAGGAAGAACAGCAGGTTGGGTGGGTTTGGGTAAGAGCCAGGAGGAGGGGAGAGAATGAGCTGAACCGGCTTCTGGGAGAAGGGCAAAGAGAAAGGACCCAGGCCAGATGGAGACCAGCCACTGCTTGAACCTCCAGAACCCTTGCGCAAGGACAGAGTGGACGCTAGCCAGAGAAGCCTCTTCCAGCCACCACTCCTGTAGCTACCCTTCGCCTCTTTCCCAGCCCGGGAAAAGAATTTGGTGAGACGGAATTCATCTTGATTTTCTATTCAGAAGTCGGCAAAGGTGATTTAACTACGAAGGGGAAAACATTGACACCCACATCAAGAACAGGCAGAGAGGTGCCTTCGAGAACCGTCCTCTTGCTGGAGGAGATAAAGAAGGCAAAGGAAACCTGAAAAGGCCTCAGAAAAAAAGAACTGAAGCCCTCTTTCCCACACCCCAGCGCTAAACGTCTGCTCTGAAGGCTCAGCACCTCGGCTCCCAGGGCTCGGGATACATTATTCAATGTTTTTAATTCATGACAAATTACATCTAAATTTTCTTGCTCATGTTCATTTATGGGACAATTTTATCTTGTCATCTTTTTTCATGTACCGTACAAGCAAGAAGAGACCATCCAGCACAACATAGCCTTCAGAAGCAAGCTAATGGCACAATTTGGTGTCAATTTCACAGCTCAGTGAAGTGAGAGTGATCTAGCCGGCCATCCACACACACCTAGAAGGGGGTCTACTGCGAGTGCCCAGCCTCGATGCTGCTTGTGTCATGCCTACAAGCAAGATAAGTTCAAGTGGCGACATTATGTATTAAGAGAGAAAGCAGTTATCATTCAAATGCCCTTAGAGCTAGCTAGAACAGAATGCAGCGAGAAAGCAGAGCCGGGCCTTCATTTTTATACCGTGAAAAGTTGTTTTTCAGAAATCATGCTCATATTCATAAATAGCAGGGAATAGTAGCTTCCCTTTGGGGGTTTTGATAATGTTTAGAAGCAGAAATTTTCTTTAACAGAAGTATAAAAACTGAATAACCATTTTAACAGTTTCCCATGATGGGAAAAAAATCAGAGATCCAACTATATTTAATATAAAACCAGAATACAGCAGGAAGATCATGACACCAGCTATTAACAATTACAGTCATCCCAATGCCATCCTTGCTGGCACACAGTGAGGACTCTATTTCATCCTTGGGCTAATTCTGCAAAGTAAGGGGTACACAGTAACAATTTTTCCAGTTTGTAAAAATATATTTTGTATTTTTCACTGATTTATATTTATAGGGGATAGTGTGACATGTTAATATATGTATACAATGTTCAATGGTGAGATCAGGGTAAATGGCATGTCCACACCTCTCATGTTTATTATTTCTTTGTGTTGGGAACATTTAAAATCCTCTCCACTAGCTATTTTGAAAGGCACCATTAATTGTTGTCCATCTTAGTTATTCTGCTGTCCTCCAGAACACAAGAATTCATTCCTCCTATCCAACTGCACTCTCGAACCTGATAACCATCCTTTCTTAATCCCCCCAGTCCCCATCTCTGTACCAGGCTGTGGTAACTATTCTTCTACCCTCTACTTCTATGAGATCAGCATTTAAGTTTCCAAATACCAGCAAGAACATGTGGTTTTTATCTTTCTGTGTCTGACCAATTTCACTTAACATAATGTACTCCAGTCCCATTTATGTCTGCAAATGACAGGATTTCATTCTTTCCAGGGCTGAATACTATTCCACTGTGGGTATGTACCCATTTTCTTTTTCCATTCATCTGTCAATGGGCACCTTGGCTGATTTTGTATGTTGGCTATTGTGAATAGAGCTGTAATTTTCCAGCTTTATAGATGAGGAAACTGAATCTGGGGTCACACAGTTAATAAACTGTTCAGTCAGAAGTTAAATCCTGTTTTGTGGCAGGGGGGTGTCTAGACATCACAAAAGAAATGAACAATCCACCATATGCAAGCTTATGAGTCATAATTAGAATGTTCTAAGCCATAATACTCTCCATGTGCTAAATGTTTCCATATGATTAAAAAAAAAGTAACACAATTTTCCGGCACCATGACATAGGCCTATAATCCCAGAGGCTTGGGAGGCTGAGATAGGAGGATCAAGAGTTCAAAGCCAGCCTCAGCAACTTATTGAGGACCTAAGCAACTCAGCAAGGACCTAAACAACTCAGTGAGAACCTATCTCAAAATAAAATAAAAAGGGTTGGGGATGTGGCTCAGTTGTTAAGCACCTCTTAGTTTAATCCCTGGTACCAAAAAAAAAAAAAAAAGAAAGAAAGAAAGAAAGAAAAGAAACACAACTCACAAACAAAGGTTAACCTGTGGCATTTTGCCCTTAGAATTGGATTAAGTAGCGAGACTGCCTTCTGTTTCCTTACTAGGGCCAGGTTGTCATTTGCCCATGCATCTAGAATAAAGATCAAGGGCTTCAACCTGGCCATGAGACTCTCACACAGGCTCCATTCCAATCTTGGTGCCCTTCACTAGCCCTCCCCTCTAACCACATACCCCTGAGTGCTGTTATTCCATTTGCAATGACATCCACATCTTCTCCTGTTAAACACTGCCCATTCTTCAAAGGGCAGTGTAAATCCGTGACATAGGCCTATAATCCCAGAGACTTGGGAGGCTGAGTGCCTTTAGCTTCATGGAAAGCTTTCCATGAAGCTAAAGGCACACAGCTCCATTCCTGCTACTTTCTGGCAGCTTCAGTGGTAGGAAATCCTCATGCCCCTGAGCCCAACACTGGGCTAGTCCTGTGTCTTGCATGCACTGTCTGTAACAGAATCTGCTGGGAAAGCCACAACACCTGGACACAAGCAACCTGGGTGTGACCCTTCCTGGCCACTTGCTGAGCAGATCATTTGACCTCATCTATAAAATGGTGAATAAAAACATCAACCTTAGTCTGTTTTGGGGATTAAGTGAGTCGTAAGTCATAAAGTGCCAGCACACCAGCCTAAGGTTGGGCATAAAATAGGTGTTCCACAAGTGTGTGTGAATATGCAAAGCCAGGAGGCGAGGGAGCCGGACCCCAGGCTCTGTTCTATCTAATCTGAATAACACTGTGACTGTGGAAGGGGCAACCTTGCCATTTTTCATTTAAGACCTGATACTGCTACTCGCTCGTTTGATGTGTCAGTATTTCACGCCCCAGCTGGGTTGTAGCTTAGCTGCATATAGTGATGACCACAGTGACCAAGTACTTGGCACCTTTCACACACAGATTATCTCACTGAATTCTCACACCAACCTAAAGACACAGGGTCTAACAGGCCAGTCAGTGGTGGGGCTCAGCTCTCTGCCCAGGGGCTGACTTCAAAGCTCCTGTTACTCTCACAGGGCTACGTGGCCTCCTGAAGAAATGACAAGGAGGAAGACTAAGTATCACAGATTAGTAAAAATAAGGCAGGACAACAAGCGGGATGTGCCTCACCTCAGTGGACTGGGTTGTTTTTTGTTTGTTTATTTGTGTGTGTGTGAATGAAAAATTTATTAGTTAAAAACTATTAAAAAACAAAACTTTTTTTGACCAATAACTATAAGGATCATAAACAATTATAATCTGATTGGAAGCAATCATCATATATGGTAAGGTACAAGGGCAGACTCAGAAGTGCCCTCACACATCAGCCAAGGCACAGAGGACAAAGACTCACTGCCTGCTCACTGCCACCCACCAGCCGGTCTCCTTTGGTTTTAACCCATTTAAGCTTGTGGACAGACTGGTTTTTAAAGGGAGAAGACTCTGCACACTGAGGACCTGCTTGGGAAGCAAATGCATTTCTTGAAAGTAAACAGCAGGCAGGCAGGCACTCTCGGAAGCAGTGGGAACCCTGTGAGATGGGCCTGACCCCGGGTGCACCTCTGCCAAGTAAAACAGGAAATGATTAAGAACGAGATCCCAGACACGCTTTTGAAGACACTCTTTTTCTCCCAAGTGTAAACAATAGATGTGGCTCCTAGGTGCCTGTGAGGACGGCCAGGGACAACACTCAAAGAGCATCTCTAGTGACAACACTCACAAATCAGACTGTACAGTTTGGATATCTGGGCTCTTCAATCATGGAAAACTGTGGGGGTCACACTGCTGGCCAGTTCTTCAGCGTGGCCTTCCTCGTGGTAGGTGTGTGTGGCCCGGGATGGGCATGTGATGAGAATCATCTGTGGCTGTGTCGAGTGAGGCCCGGAGCTGCTTACCAGGCAGCCTCGCTCAGCCCCAGAACCTCTGATGGCTGCCTGTGGCTGCTCCAGGCCCCACTGGGCACCTGCCACTGGGTGAGA
Source organism: Ictidomys tridecemlineatus (assembly GCF_052094955.1). NCBI lineage: Eukaryota > Metazoa > Chordata > Mammalia > Rodentia > Sciuridae > Ictidomys > Ictidomys tridecemlineatus. The sequence goes on from NC_135478.1 coordinate 118,262,071, forward strand.
CAGGAGATGTGTCCGGAGACAGAGGAAGGAACAGATTTCTTTGATGCAATGGGGTAAGAGCTTTGGATGGCATCTCCCCAGTCTCTGAACACACATAGGAGCACCCAAACCCAACTGGGGGAAAAGAAATAGGGAAGGCTTTCTGGGAGTCAGACACGATGCCTGACCTAAGTCTTAGAAAATGAGAAGGCTTCCCTTGACAAAGAAGGCATTTTGTCAACAAAATGAACAAACTGAGGTTATCTGTGAGGTAGTTTAGCCTTCTAGAGGTGATAGAGGGGGTGAGACTTCTGAGAAAGGGGTGCCCAGTCTTGAATCCTTTGGATTTTCATGAGTTATTAGAAGGGTTAAGTGAGATAGGCACAAGGTCAGATTTGCATTTTGAAACAAGTAAGTCCCCTCTAAATATCAAAGCTATCAAAGCGCAGCATCTTTGCAATGAATTTGTGAAATGTTAAGAAATTATGTCATTGTACGGTGGCGTTCTAGAACTAAGTCGCACTGTTCGCTGCTTGTTCCAGGACCTGACACCCAGTCAGTATCAGTAAGTGGCCTATGATAAATGACCCATCCAACTCTCCAGTAAGGCCAGGGACAGAGAGGGGTCTGAAGTGTCCCTAATGGAAACAGCATGTGTTCGTGTATTTGTATTCACTGAACACGCCACATGTGGTGCCCACACATGGCTGAAAACTCCAGGAAACCCTAGAGCCCCCATCTGTCTCCCTGACAGTTCCCACTGTAGCCAGCCTGGAAACCAGGGGCCAGGCCGGGGGAAGGATTTACATTAACTTCCACAACTTTCTCAGACCTGTATTCACCATGGAAAAACAGAGGTGCTCTCAAATTAAGGAGGACACTAGAATTTAAAACAGAACACACTTCTCAACACTGCCAACCATAAAAATAACCCACACACACCCAATACCGTACACTACCCAAATGAGGAGGATTTGTTTTCCAGTTAGATAGTTAACAAAGAGGAGGAAAGACGTGGAGTATACCCAGCCCAGAAGGCACACTGGGGTGGGTGTAGGCACACAGTGAGGCCTACTTACAGAGACAGAAAGGACCTACCAAATTTGTGGGTCTTTAAAATCTAGGGGGCTTCTTTCTAGGAGGCCAAGAATAAGGACCGCACTCTTATATCAGACCATAGTTGTCTTGCAGATGTTCCCCCTAATTTTTTCATGCTTCTCCACTTCTCCACACAGCAAGAATAGACTAAAACTAAGAAGCAGGGGATATTTGGCAAAGGTGGAAATGCAGGACGAGGCAACCTGCTTCCTTTAGGACCAGACCTACCATGAGAGCGAATATTTCTCTCCACTCTAAACACTGCACATGTCAATTCATAATAGGTAAGGCTCAGAGGAACGGCATTAATTCCTTAATCCTGCAAATCCTTCCATTTACACTGGGTTCTGTGATTCTTTATGTATCCTAATAATTTATCCCCCGCGGAGAAGCACAATAAGCAGCCAGGCCAGGCACCGGAGTGGGAGAGCAGACGAGTGGCCTTGGGAGTGCCACAGACCCGGGCTGCGAGTCCCAACTCTGCTCCTTGAGAGCTCTGACCCGAGTTTTCTCATTTGCAAAATGAGGACAAGAACAGAGTGTGCCCCACTGGGTGGCTCTGAGGATTAAATAAGTGAACGTAGAAAAAGCCCTGGCTTCAGTATCTGGCACACGGAAAACGCTCAAGCTTCGTGAGCTCTAATTATCTTTCCCATCCTCACTTCTCATAGGGTGGCAAGGCGACCCGCCATCCCTGCAGATCCTAGGACTAGGTAGCACAAAATCTCCCACAGGTAATTTTTAAAAAATCTTTGAAATTAATTTTTAATTATACAAGTAGAACATGAAGACATTCTCCTTTGCCAGAGATAATTTAAGTGAATTCCTGCTTGGAGTCAGAGGGTGGAATGAGATAATGTCTTGTAATCTCTAGTAGCTCTAGGAACTGATGAATTTCCCAAGGACAAGGGCAGAAGGGCAGCACCTCCAGCAGGACCCGCAATGCGGCTGGGACTCGGCCAAGCTTCACTTCCCCCTGAGGCGGGCTGCAGGCCCCCGAAGGCCACCTCAGCTCTCACTGGGACCAGCAGGCCATTAATGGTAAACACACTGTCCAGCAGAATGAGAGGATGGATGGGTTTCCAGCTCAGGAAACTTAATAAAAATTCTTTATCTATTTTATTGAAAACTCTGTTCTGAGACATTACCTCAGAGGTCAGCCTGAAGACCAGCCATTCCCTGGGTTTCATGTGGAGACAGAGGCTCTGTTTCTCGGAGCTGGATCTTTGAGAATTTCTCTCTTCTTGTTGTGATTAAAATGAGGACAAAATTTCAATTAACAGCCAACTAAGAAATTAATAGAGAGGTGTCGAATGGAAAGAAGTGGCAAATCACAGTCCTACAAGACAGGCAGGGAGATTCCTAAATCATTTTCAGTGGTCTACAAGGGAACACAGTTTTGCTTGGAAACAGGAAACTGCGTGATCAACCCAAACATCATGTCCCTCTGCTGTGCCCAGGATCCTGTCAGCACAGCAGAGTCGCCCTGATCACTCCCACCGGTCACTCTGGCGTGAGATTCTTCTTTTTAATGCCCCAGAGGATGTCAACAGAAAAGACACCCAGTGCTCTTTTGCTTCTTTATTCATTTTGTTACATTTCAATATTCAAAACTCAGGATTTTAAATTATTTTCTCATTATTCTCTATCATCACCTTTAAAGAGCGATTATTACCGCAAACACTTATGTTTACAAATGTAATACATCCCATTTTTTCTTCAAGTACTCTAGTAATCTGGCAAGCCCATTCAAGGGACATAGGTGACTCTTGTAACTCAGAATTCAGATATGATAATTCTTTGGTTCTAATGTCATTAACAAATTTACAGTTCTAACTCAAAATTGGAGGTCTAGTTAATAACTCAGCTACAGGTTAAGAATCATGAGGTTAGGGGCTGGAGTTGTGGCTCAGTGGTACAGCACTTGCCTGGTATGTGTGAGACCCTGGGTTTAATCCTCAGCACTGCATATAAATAAATTAATTAATTAAGTAAAAATATCCATTGACAACTAAAAAAATTTTAAAAAAAGAATCACAAGGAGGATCCATTAATTGAGTAGGCAAATTCTCTTAAATATTAAAAGTACATGTTTCCAAACACATACACAGAAAACCAACATTAATACTAGGATTAGAATTACTTATGTTTTTCAGTATATAATTCTAAATAGATGCTTCTCTGTCTGAACGATTATGGCATCCCAAACCTACTAGGCTTCTTTGCACAAGCACTTTCAAGGATTCACTTCTTAGTTTGGTGAGGCTGCACAGTGACTGGAGAGAGTGGCTGGGAGGCAACCTAGAGATGCAGACATCAGGAGCTGTTTCCCACACGATGGCAAGTGGGTCCTTTTATGTGGTTGGCCTGCAGCAGACCACAGAAGCAAACAATAAAGAGGTCATCAGCTAGCCTAAGGCCAGGACCCAGGGGTTACGTTATAACGTTATCTAATTTTCAAGACATCAGCTCGGTGGCCATGCCCCGGATAAGAAATTGGACCAAGGGATCTCAGGCCACGGTGACTCAATGATCACAGCTTTTAAAAAATATCACTACAACAGGTTTGGATTGGTACTTGTTTATGTCTCTGATTAATTAAAACATGGAAACGAGCTCATTATTATTCAATACCAAGTCTGTTTGAAAGTTCAACTTTTTTTTTTGAGAGAGAGAGAGAGAGAGAGAGAGAGAGAGAGAGAGAGAGAGAGAGAATTATTTTTTTTAATATTTATTTTTTAGTTTTCGGCAGATACATCTTTGTTGGTATGTGGTGCTGAGGATCGAACCCAGGCCGCACGCATGCCAGGCGAGCTCGCTACCACTTGAGCCATATCCCCAGCCAGAAAGTTCAACTTTTGAAACATAGGAGAGTAGAAGGAGTCACATATCAGAACCATAAAAGCCTCCTTAGTAGGGAAAAGTTAGAAGCAACTGTTTAGAACAGACGTCTGCCAAGCCCTACTCAACACCTACTGCTTTAAATAAAGTTTTATTGGAACACAGCCACACCCACTTATTTATTATCTATGGCTGCTTTCATGCTACAGTGGCAGAGCTGATTAATTGTGATCAGAGGGCCTGAAAACCTAAAGTGTTAACCTTTTGGCCCTTCACAGGAAATGCTGCCTACCCCAGGGTCAAAAGAATAGCTATAGAACTGGAAATGAGAACTGGACTCCATACCTGACTCTGACAATGCTGAAGTGCTAACTAAAATATGTGATTCACAAATTAATAGTAATTAATAATAGTAGTGGTGGTTACTGTTAGTAAATAATTTATGATCTCACACAAATTATTTGAATGCTTGGAACTACATTTCACAATCTAATGTATCGAATGACAGTATTTATCCTAATAATGATATAAAAATATAAGAAAATACATGTTTGAAACATTAAAAGGGCAGTGAGACAGGCTAGTTCCATTTCATTATCTGTTTCTGAAAATCCTGAATCAGCATTCCCTTTGCTCATGCTCGCTCTCACTCGCATGCTCTCTCTATCTCACATACACTCTCACTCTCTCTCTCTCTCTCTCTCTCAAAATTTCATATCCCATGTGATTAACAGCAAAACACATGTCAGGACTAGGATAGGGACATTTTTCCTAGATCCCCAAAACAACTGGCTGTTAGCCACATCAACTAGCTACAGAACATTCTCTATTCTGTTAATAAATTTTTAGCTGATGAAATTTAGTTATATTATATACAGTGGGCACACAACTCAAAATGGCCATAAAATTATTTGGTGTCATAATTTGTGCACATGAGATGGTAATATGCTGTAACTGTCTTTCCAGAACAGCCTGGGGCCAATATGAAGTAATTCCATTTCTATCTTAGGCTTCAACTCATTTGACAGAGCAATTCCAGCAGGTTTTCAATAGCTCTTTTCCCATTAACCAGGAGTAGCTACAGCTACTGGGAAACAGCTTTTCTTAGGGCTGAAGTCCCTAACAAAAACAGTGCTTCAGTACACCACGAAGGGCAACAAGAGGTGAAGTCCCCATTCACCATTTTTACCCTGCCTCACCTGCTATTCTCTATTCCAACTGCTGAACTGGGCTGATCAGATAATGGCAGCAGGATCAAGAAAGGAGGGGCAGGAGTGGGTGGTGGGAACTGAAGCCAGATAATCAAGCTGTAACTTCCATGATTAAACCCATAAATGCAAATGGCACTGTCTCATCTTCCTAGAAACATTTGTCTAAATGAAACAGCTGAAACCAGAGCTAGATGCTGGGACTCTTTCCCCTCTCATTTCAGACAGTTAGGCTCATCTCCATTAGCCCTGCTGGAGTCTTTTAAAGACGTGACCATTCAGGGAAAGACTCAGGTTTGCGCTCAAAGTCCACAAAAGACTTGGCACCATCCTCTGGCAGAACCTGACTTCAGGGACAGGTGTGATGGTAGTTAACTCACCTGGCAAACCAGATCCGTGTTCTGCCTTTCCTCAAGGGGAGTTATTAATTATGTGGTTTAGTTATGGTTTGAGAAACATGTTGACTGATTCATCACCAAGTGTAGCAAGCCAAGAAGAACAGCATAATGTGGGTATAAAGATACCTCTATATACACCCTGTCCATTAGATACAGAGATAGATTTGAGTATGTTCGTGCTCATTCAAATCAGCTGCCTAAGCTGAGTATGATGGTGCACACCCATAATTCCAGTGACTCTGAAGGCTGAGGCATAGGATCACAAGTTCAAGGCCATCCCAGGAAATTTAGAAAGACTTTTGTCTCAAAATGAAAAGGGCTGGAGATGTGGCTCAGTGGTATACAGTCCCTGGGTTCAATCCCCAGTACTGCAAAAAATATTTTTTTAATCATTTGCTATAGTTTGGTGTTTTTCTTCTGAACTCAAATCATGTTAAAACCACCTATAAAAAGTTTGCACAGATATTTCAGAGAATGGAAACTGAAAAACAAAATGCCTTATGAACATTTTAAATATTCTTGAAAGGGAGTATATTCTTCCACTTCCAGAAAGTTTTCCAAATATAGCTTTTTTTAAAAAAACCATATAAAATAACATATCTATGTAATCACGTGTTTTTGAATAGGAACTCATTTCAATAATATAATGGAAACAACTGTTTAGACTTACAACTAAGTAAACTTATGTTTGGAATATCTAAATTAAAACTCAAGGAAACAGTCATATGCAGCATTTTCTGGCGCTGAACTTTAATTGTAGATGGAATCTTTAAGAGAGATTTTATTCACACTCTGAAAACCAAGCCTGCAATGATCTAAATCCCTGCTAGGTGACAATGCACTGTCACTGCCCTTCAGTGGCTTGCTGCCCTCTAGTAATATGTTACATGTTTATTTGTTCACTGTCTCCTCTGTGTGAATGAAAGCTCCATGGTGGCAGGAACTTTGCTTCTTAGTCAGTAAAAGCACCTGACCCCTCAGCACCTGGCACTCAGAACCTGGCACATGATAAGTGTACCCATCATGAATTTGTCAAATGAACTAATAAGTGAAAAGTGAGGACTTAACTACCTATGGTGGCGGGAACAGAGAGAGATGATCCTGGGTTTATAAGTATTTAGGAGGTGAGTCATTGAGTCCTTCTCTCTGGCCAGACGAAGGTCTGAGGAAAGGAGGAGTCTGGGAGGAGGAGGCTGGGATGAGGAGTCCAGTTTCCTCTTTGAGTAACAAGGTCAGTGTTGGTCTCATCACAAGATGGCAGGAATTCACGGAGAAAAATTAGATTTGAACAGAAACTAATGAGTCCAGGTTTAAGAAAAGCTCTGTTTGGAGCACTAAAAGTTGTGTCCAGCAGACCTCTGAGTGGATAAGAAAGGGTGAGGCTGGAAATAGGGTTATCTTCATGAAAATGTAGGGGGTCATACAAATGAGAGAATATAGGGAAAACATGAACTTGAAGAATGCTGACATTTGGTAAGCAGATATATTTGAGAAAGCCCCAGAATGAAAGTGAAGAATAGATACAAAGCACTAAGATGCAGATGAGCCACCAGGTGGTGCACACGTAGTCCCAGCTACTCAGGAGGCTGAGGCGGGAGGATGGCTGGAGCCTGGGAGTTCAAGACCAGTTTGGGTGACATAGCGAGACCCTATCTCTAGAATGAATGAATGAACTAATTAATATTAAAAGAATCAGAAGAAAAGTATTTCAAAAGGAGTGTTTATGAAGGAAAGTAAAACACTGCAGAAATAAAGTGTGATTGGATAAGAAGCTGAAAAGTATCCCTGAGATTTGACGATGAAAATCAATCAAAACCAATGAACAACAGTCCACAGCAGTAAAGGAAGAACAGATACCCTATAAAGGCTGGAGGGTACTGAAGTCTACACGTCGACCTCCTCCTACCAAAACACATGCTAATGTCAAATAAAACAGCATGGCAAATGTCCTGGGAGCTAGACACCAAAAGGGAACTCAAAGCCCACATATGGAGTCTGGGAGCCAGTAGGGCGTTGGCCCAGGGGCCAAGATAAGGACCCATACATGAATGGGGTGTTAAGAAACCTGGTCTTAGGGTCAGCAGAGGCCATGAGCCAGAGCTGACGCTCTTATTTAAAGTAAGGACCCAGGAAAGGCCTTTGCTCTCCAGGAACAGGGGACAAAAAAACCATCTCTGAAAGATGCAAGAAAACCTGTCACCAGTCTTCTACCCAGAAACACTGTATCCAGTGACAAATTAAAATCAGGCCTGGTGATATACAGCTGTGGAGTCTGAATTTATATTTCCTAAATTAAGAAATAAACATTAAGAACAATTTCTCAGCTGGCGAAACCCTTGAGTTTCTTCAGCAGAAACATATGAAGCCACTTTGTAGAAACTCTTCTACAATCATCCCCAACAAAGAAGATGTCACAACTCAAAAAAGCAGACTACACAAGAAAGCCATTTGCCAAGAGGGGGTAAAAAGCCTCAGTAAATCAAGTAATAGCACATTCCCTCAAAGTGACACTATACATCCCTGGTTGTCACCACTGCTCTAATATTTCCAGTCTTTGGCCTTCTGGCACGTAAGACAACACCTGCTAACCCCCTTGCAGGAAGAGCTGGGCAAGCAACTTGCTTCAGCTCCAGTTGAGACCTCTTTATCCTCTGGGATAACAACTGGAGGTGTTCAAGATGGTGGCCTGCTTCTTGGTGTAGGTGCTGAGTGACCACAGTGAGCACAGCCTTGCTCATGACCTGCAAACACACAGCACAAAGAGAATATGCACCTTGCTGTTCTAGATGACCGAGTTTTTGAGGTGGTTATTATTGCTGCAGGATAATCTAGCCTGTCTCATTTGATATAAGAATAACTTAGATGCACTTATAAATAAATACATTTAATATGACTAAAGAGATTTTAAAAAAAAGAAAAAAGGAAGAGTGAATAGCAAGTGTCAGAGCTGAATACAGGTTATGTTTTCAAGAACTGTGACTCACTGTGGTGGCAAAGAAACCGTACAATATTTAAAAGATGACGCAAGGTTGATGAAAATGTTTTCTAAGATAGGAGAGCCCCCAGCATACTCACAGGCTGACGTTGAGGAGGAAGAGGGTCACATAAAGGTTAGAGACAGAAAAGAGAGATGACATATCATTTATTAACTATGGTTTCTCTGTTCACCATATGCTTTTCTCTCTGTTCATTCCCTAAGTTCTGCAAGCGAATCTTATAGGAAGCACAGCTGGTTTCTACCACCACAGTCCTTCTGGAAATCTCATATCCTTTCTCTATACTAATCAAAAACTACCAATCAGTCTCCAAAGTTTGCCCTCTCTGGTCTGTCTGTCTTCTACCTGAATTAGCAGAAATCAAATATAATTTTATGAGCATGTGATAGTTGACCAGTCAGTGCCCCCTAAAGTGGTGGTTATCACTTAGCAGTGCCCTTGTAACTGGTCTTCAAACAGAGCTGTGCTTGACTTTGGAAGCAAAATTTGTTCTTGAAAATGTGAACAAAGGCTGGATGTGTGCAGGTCAAACAGTGGAATGTCATACCGGGGGGAGGGGGTGTTGTTACAAGGGATCTTCAAAGAGAAATTTTCAGATTATTTTTTACATGTGTTCTTCTAGTCTTGTTCTTTTCCTTCATTTACCAACAGAAGAAATTGAGGGCAAAAATGAACTATTTGGGGTGGGGCCAATAATTTTCCATCTTCATTTCAACTGTATTAGATTATAAGACCTACACATCTTTTTGCTACTCATCTTTATAAATAGAAGCAAAAGGGAAAAAAAGATAAATAACTGCACAAACTCACAACAAAAAATGGCAATGAGACAGGACACGTGCAGCGCTTATAACTGTCAAGTGACCTGAGAAATGCCTGCAAAGCAACAGGAGGAGATAGCACATCTCCCCCCGCCCACCACACTCACACCAAGAGTAACAATGTAGAGAAGAGAGAACTCAAGGGCTAACAAGCACATGAATAGATGCTCAAACTCATTAGTAATGAAAGAAATGCAAATTAAAACAATGAGGCAATATGCTACACTTCTTAGATCAAGGAAAGTTAGAACGCTGAAGAATCCCTGAGTCACGGACAGGAGGGACAGAGGAACACACTGTGGATGGAGGTGGAGAATGTCCCTCTGTTCCAAAGGAATCGGGATGTGCTTTGTTAAGTGCATGTATATCCCATGACCCCACACTTCCTCCTCCGAGTACATACTCAAGGAAATTCTCACACAAGGGCAGGAGGTGAGGAATACGGTGGTGACCTCTGAAGCACAGCTATGGGGGAGGGAGCTTGAGGGGGCCTGCTTGTCCACCGGTGGGGGAGTCCACAGTGCAGTTGGGGAGCATGTGCCATGGACACACAACAAACTTCAGAAGCAGCATGCAGTGGCTGTCATTGTGACTTCTCTGATCACCATTCTCTCTGGACTGTGAGCTCTTCAGGACAGGATCCAAGCAGGTTCATCCTCGAATCTGAGTCACAATACACCATTTCTACCCCATAGTAAGCATATATTAAGTATTTAATAAATGAATTAAAATGTGTTCAATAAAACTCTTAAGATGCAAAACCAATTAGTATATTGGTCTGAGAACACAATTTTCACTTCTGTGTGAAACAACAGTGGACAGTTACACAATAATGGTGGCAATTTAACATTTTGTTTTCCTTTTATTTATTTTTTCCAGTTTGGACTTAAGAGTACTGGAGAAAACAGAGTAATTGCTGATAGTTCAGAAATACTTAGTATGTCACAAAACTAGGAGAGATGGCTGAACCTCTAAAATAGAACACAAATGCTAAAAAAATCTAGTAGAGACTATTGTGGATAGCCTCAGATCAAATCACATTTCTAAGGAAAAAAAATGTGTTGCATGTTCAATGGATGAAGCATCAAATATGAAAAGACAGCTCAATGGTTTTGCATCATGATTTTTTTTTAAAAAAGAATTGGCTAGCCACATTTATGTATGATGTCTAGAATCCACTAAGAGCAGCTCTAATGGAAATGTCAGATGAAACTACTTCACTATTTGCCTTTAAGAGTGTTGTGCTGCATTTTAAAGACACTTAGATATTTAGCATTTAAAAACTATGGTGACATGGTCACATGATTTCTCCCAGAGGAAATTGCAAGGAGAGGGGAAAAGGGCAGAAGGAGACTCTGTCTGGCAGTGAAGGCAGAAAGTCAGTGTGCAGCCCCAAACCCCTGCCCCAGAGGCTTTCCACCATTCACAACAAATCAACTGTCCACACAGTTATCAGGAAAATGTCTTCCTACAATTCTGATATTTTCAGTCAAGGCTGTGTTCTCTTGGATGAATGCTTCAGAGAAAAGACAGGAGCAGATGTGGAAGACGTAATAATTTATTAGGAACGAGTAGAGCTTGTGCTTTTCTCAGGGCAATCACATGTCCTAACACCAAATCTCATGGGAACATCAACAGGCCTCTAAACAATTCGCTTTTCATGAAGTAAGAATGGAAGATGCAGAAAGCAGGTATTTATGATTTTGTACTCTAACATTTTATACCCATTCTATTTGGCTAATGGAACAGGAACATATTTTACCCATCTAGAAAAGAATGGGGTTAAAATTCTTACTCTTATTTCTTTTTGATAAATATATGATAGGAAAGTAATCCCAACAAACCATTCAACTGGGAAAAAAAAACAACTATATTTCTTTGTGGCAAGAACTAGAATGATCACGATAACACTATGACTTCAACCTAGGCTTCTATTGGTTTTTGAATGACAAAGAAAAAAAAAAGGAATCATTTTTAACTTGATGATCTAAAAAATGAGAAATTATCGAAATCCATAAATGAAACAAATAAGTTTTGCTAAACCAAATAACAATACACAGATCTTTCACTGTAAAAATACCATCTAGTCCTGTATAACTTGTTTGACATTATTTGGCACCCAGAAAATCTGTGTCTAAAGAATGAGCTGGGTGCGGTGGCACATGCCTGTAATCCCAGTGGCTCAGGAGTCTGAGATAGGAGGATCACAAAGCCAGCCTCAGCAACTTAACAAGGCCCTAATCAACTCAGTGAGACCCTATCTCTAAATAAAATATAAAAAGGGTTGGGGATGTGGCTCAATAGTTGAGTACCTCTGGGTTTCATCCCCAGCACCCAAAAAAAAAGACAGGCTAGTGCTTTCTGGACTCAAGACCAACTGAGCTCTAGACTAAACTAAGAGGTCACTGTAAGGCCAAGCCAGAGGGCTGCCTTTGTCCTTGCACATAACACTGGCTGTAATTCCAGAAGGTAACACCATAAGATGATCACCATAACCTACTTCTGTTTCAGAAGCATTACCCCCCAAACTTTCCTCCTACTTCTTCTCACCCTGGGTCCTAAAAAAGGGAAGCTATCACCACATTTATTGTACAGGATCATAGCAGGAGTCCTCTTTTCTCACAGGGACCTCCTGGAGGGGTCCTCCTGTTCTGATGGAGCCTTGGTCTCCTTCCTGGTCCACACGGAAGGGGGTGGCTACACTGTACCTTTCTTCCTAGTCTCAGGTGTGTCTCCCTAATTCAGACTCTCTTGATCTCTCCCAAAGGTAACTAACTCATCCAGCAAATAGCTATTGGCTACCTCCTACGAGCAAAGCATTATACTAGATGCAGGGGTCACAAAAGAGAACTAAATACGTGGAAATTTTTGTCATTGTAGAATGGTATTCTAGTAAGAGGAATTTGAATCAGACAATGATGTAGCTAGTATTGAAAGAACCAAGTGCTATGGAGAAAACTGAGCAGGAAGGAGGATGGGGAACACTGGCAACAGGATGATCTGAGCAGGTCTCACTGAGGGCCAGGGTTCCTGGACAGTGGGAGGTACAGAGAAGACATCAGGCCCTGCAGGTCTACTGAGGTCAGAATCCTGGTTTTTATTCTTTCTGAAGTGGGAAGATATTTTGATGTTAAAAAGAAAGAATAAAGAGATGGGGTCTCACTCACTAAGCTGCTGAGGCTATCGTTGATCTCACAATCCTCCTGCCTCAGCCTCCCAGTAGCTGGGATTCTAGGCACAACCACTATTTTGATGGTTTTGAATAGCAAAGAAGCATCCTCTTTCTGACTTGCTATTGTAACTGGATTGTTCTAGTCAATGCTAATAAGTGTTCCACATAAAAATAATTCAAATATCTGGGTGACTTTCCATATTAAATGTCTCCCTTTAGCATTAGCAGTATGCCTTGTTAATTTAAAGCTCTGAAAACTGCTGCAGAAAGACCACTAAGTTTATCTTTTAACCTTGGAAATCATGTATCCATGAGGCCCAGAGAGTCCTTTCTATCATTGAGGACTGGGTATGTGTCTTGGAGGCAGAACACTTGCCTATACTTCAGAGATCCTGGGCTCAATCCCCAGCACTGCAGAGAAATTTTTTTTTTAAAAAAGTGTTTGAATAATTTTATCATTTCAGAGATCAGAGACCCTAGTTCAGAACCCAGGCCAGGAAACACTGGGCTAGATGACCCATAAGCTCCTTCTTAGGTTCTTGTATCTGACATTTTGACAGAAGACCCCTAACTAAACTGACATTATACAGGGTCAACAAAAAATTGTTGGAAGAATAGATGAGGACACTGCAGGCTTTAGATGGCTATTCATTCTCAATCTCTCTCTTGCTATAGTGAAATAATGACAAGGAAAATGGAATCAAGAATACATGGAAACAACGTCAGGGCCAAGATATTCCTCAGCATACTATGATACTGGGCAAATCAAAAGTTAAGGTCATCAGGGCGGAGGTTGTGGCTCAGTGGTAGAGCGCTTGCCAGGCATGTGTGGGGCACTGGGTTCGATCCTCAACACCACATAAAAAAAATAAAAAAGAAAGTTATAAAAAAAATTTTTTTAAAGTTAAGGTCATCAGTACAAGCAGAGAACCTCAGTGGCTTGTTAGCCACATCAGAGTAGTTCTACAGCTTGAACTATTACAAGAAACACAACCTCGCAGCCATTTATATCTGACACAAATGTTTATTTCAGCTACTGACTTTGGAAATTATGCAAACAATTGTTCTGAGTGACTAAACTAGACAAATGGAGTCTTGCACACTGCAGCAAGGCTAAATCAAAGTTACACCTTTCAAAGCAATATATTCATTATCCAATTTATTTCTTTGATCTCCTCTTAGTTACATCAAAGTATCTCAAATAAGTTTTGTATGTCCATAATATCTCTTGTCCACTGAAGCTTAATATAAACTAACAGCTTACTTGTATAGTTTCATTTCTGATATAATCAACTATGAGATTTCCCCTTTAAAGTTAAAAATATCTGTAAGTGAAATGGGTGCTAACACTGATGGGTCTAAGAGTAAGACTGTTATTAGCTGAGTGCCCAGGAGCAGCAGCCGCCTCCTCCAGGTGTCATATACATAACAAAGCCAAGTGAGCCATCCCTGAAGTCCCAAGTGGCCGCGGAAAACCAGGGCTTTCCTCATGGGAAGGGAAGGGATGACACCTAGAAGGATGGTCAGAGAGCAGACCCTTATGAACGCTCAGACGTCCAATGTGGTGACAAGAAAGCACACCAGGTGCAGAGTGGAAGCAGGTCACACTGTCAGGAGCAGGAGGCAGGTGGGGCCATGAACTAGGTCTGGCAGACAAGAAAGAGGACAGCAAGCAAGCTGGGTAGGCAGCCCGGAGCATTCCAGAATAGGGCTGGATGACCAAGGTGGGGTTAAAGGAACCTCAGTGGGCGGGGTGTGACGCAGTGGGAGAGCACCTGGATTTAATCCCCAGCACTGCAAAGAGAAAAGAAAAGCCTTGAGGTAAACCTTCATGGTGTAGTATTAGGTTTTATATTGACAAGATGAATGAGAAATTAATGAGACAGTTTCCAGCATCAAGAGATCATAATAATTATGGCCCACATCTATTAACATCTTTATTGTGGACCCTGCATTACAGGATGCGTTAACATACATTTAATTTATTTAATAGATCACCAAAGTATATTCTGTTTCTGTCCCCTTTTTACAGATGAATAAACAAATTTGGTTTAGAGAGGTTGAGCAGTAACTCAACTATTTTTAAACAATAAAACTCTTATCACATCTGTGATTCACATACTACATTACATATAATAGTCCAAAGTAAGCATCTCATGCCAAGGGAGCCACAGTGGACATGTAGTAAAAATTAAGATTTCAGCCATACGTACATTACTTTATTCTTTGATAAAAAAACATTTGACTTTGAACTGAAACCAATTCATGCACAGATGGATTCTGCCTTTTATTTCATATAATCATCTACTTTTCTATACCTACACTATTTACTGTGTTTCCAGCGTCAATTCTTTTATACATGTGGAGCAAAAAAAAAAATAAAATAAAAGAGCATAATGCTTTATATTCTCACTAGGGTGATGGTGACAGGTGAGTCCTCAGGGTCTGTCTGGCGGGGGTTTGTGTTGACCCATAAGTTTAGGGAAGGCTGACTACAGAAGACGAAGTCTGACCCAAGTGTTGATCTCAGGACAAGAGGAGTAGGAGTTTACTCAGGCTAGAGGGCAGGACCCACACAGTGGCAGAAAAGGATGGTGAAAAGGTGGTTAAGAGGGGCTGGGGATATAGCTCAGTTGGTAGAGTGCTTGCTTTGCATGCGCAAGGCCCTGGGTTCTAATCCCCAGCACTCCAAGAAAAAGAAAAAAAGGTGATTAGGAGCTGAGTCAGAAAGGAGCACTATTAATGAGTTTACACTCCTGTGGGCTACAGAGAGTCATTGGCGGATTTGATTCAAAGGTCTTAGGAACAGATTAAAAGAAGCGAGTGAAGAGGCACAAAGACCAATTCAGATGCTATTTTCATTCCACAGCTTCCATCATTTGTGAAATAACACAGAACATAAGTAAAATTTAAATGTGTTCAGAAGAAGATGATGAAGGTGACCAAGACAGACTCTGGGAGGAAATAAAGAATATTTAAAAGAGATGGAGCAAGGGGCTGGGCTGGGGCTCAGTGGTAGAGCGCTTGCCTAGCATGTGTGAGGCACTGGGTTTGAGCCTCAGCACCACTTAAAAATAAATAATATAAGGTCCATCAGCAACTAAAAAAATTAAAAATAAATTTAAAAAGAGATGGTAAATATCATACATTCATATATATTATATAAACATATTCATATGTGAGGGAGACAAAGCGAGAGTGCATATGTTAGACCGGCACTGAGGACTCCTGGGCTACGGCCAAGCCCAGAGACCACGTGACAGCTGGGTTTCTGCACAGGGCATTAGAGGAGTCGGAGACACGCTGTGGGAGAGACAGGAGGTGAAGACCTGCTGAGCAGGAGGCGCCTGCGACAAGTGCGGAGTTGTCCAGAAGGAAGTCGGAATGAGGCTTGAAGCTTAAGAGCAAGACCCAGGGTGGACACATGTCTCTAGGGATTCTCAGAGATTCCTCATTTCCCCACACAGATGACACTACTGACTATGAGGTTGAAATTTTTGAAGCTACCAATATTCTATTTTTTTGATGTATAAAATAGTTATTTCAATACAATATTCTACTTTACCCAACAGCTCCTTGAAAATAAGACACTAAGTAAATACACCATGATTTCTAAAACAGAATCTACAACAGACAATTCTAGATAGACTAGAAAAATAAAGTGATTAACCTACAATTATGTATCCCATACATAAAAGAAAATTGAGGTTTTATGAAATTATTAGAACTTGCACAAATTACACAATTAATGGAACTGTTAAGACTGATACAGGCTTCACTGTCCATTCCAAGCAACCACTTTGTGAGGCCATGCATACCAGGCATCCATGCTGGGATTTTTCTGCCTATGAACTAGTAATTGCAGTTTTCAAATGGCTTATCAGTGCTTATTAATTCACTCCTTCCAAACAGTCTTTTAGAGGGAGAGAAACTTAGAACAGTGGGTACAAATAACCTACTAAAATGTGTCCACAAAGAGGGCCCCTCGGTTCCCACATCTGCAAGACAAAGTGGTCTCACCTGTCTCTGTGGCTGGCTGAAGGGACTGCCACATGCAGACGCCACATGTGCCCCATGGGACATCAGAGAGATATCCTCACATCGGTTTGGCCAAATAACCAGCAGCTACTTCTCAAAAACCAGACCCTATGCCAGGTTGCTGATGGCTGACGATACACGCTTATTTTAAACACTTAAAATTCTTGGGACAAGACAAACATTAAGAGAGAGTAATGCTGAAACAAAAAGCCAAAGTCATTTGGCCAAGATAACAGAGCAAATGAGACAAATACCCAGACTATGTAGTAACCGCCAAATCATACAGATCTTAGAATAGAAATGGCCTTTAGAAGTTATCAACATTCCTTTAACAGCACCCAGAAGTAAGGAAGCCCAAACACTTCAGGAATAGTAATAATAGTCATAATTAAATGGAGTTCTTTTCGTAGGTTTTCGTGGGGTTTAAATGAAAAACAAAGACAGTATTGGGTAAATGAATTGGAGTCCCCATTTCTTCTGTTTTTCTTTCTTTTTTTCTTGTGGTGGGGAGGGGGTTACCAGGGATTGAACCCATGGGCATTCCACCCCTGAGCCACATCCCCAGCCCTATTTGGTATTTTATTTAGAGACAGGGTCTCACTGAGTTGCTTAGGGCCTCGCTTTGAACTCACAACTTCCTGTCTCAGCCTCCCGAGCCACTGGGACGACAGGCATGTGCCAACTGCACCCACTGTTCTTCCTTTCGATGGCATAGATAGTGAGTTTATTACTTTCTTGAAAGGAATCATATTGAGAAGAACACACAAGAAGGCATCTGCAACCTGAGTGCCTCATTTTCAACCATGCTCCTTTGTGGGACAATGACATCCCCACCCTGTGGTCCAGTGATAGCTGCAATTCTTCCCTCCTCCCACTGGGGATGTGGTGACGACACTGAGCTCAGTCAAGTTCACTTGTTTAGACAAAGAAGATGTTAGTAAATGTGATGCAAATGCAAGATTGACACATGATTGCTCCTCTGACTTCATCTAAGCGTGTGCCTGGGGTGACCTGCTGCCAGATGAAAGCCTGACGGGCACACATGTCCCAGGAGAGGCCTCAGATAGGTGCAAGAGGCTGGGCAAGATCAGGTAGGCTGGCCAGTGACTGCCCCCACAAACTTCAGCTGGCTACAGACCAAGAAAAATCCCACTGGGCCCAACTCACATCAAAGCTATGTAAGCAAAAAAAAAAAAAAAAAAAAATGTGTATAGTTTTATGTCTCCAAGGTTTTGTGGTTGTTTTGTGGTTGTTTTGTCATTCAACATCACTATGGCAACAGAAAACAGATACACATGATTATTAAGCATCTGAAGATTGTTTACTCACTAACCCCAGAAAAGCCCAGACTTGGCCAGAAGGACTACGTGATAGCATCTGAACCAGGCCACGAGTCACATGGGTATGAAAAGGCATTGGGGAGCCATGTTCTTCAGGTGCTTATGAACAATCAGTTTTTAATACAGAGCTACACCAAATATTTCCATGATACTACTTCTAAATTCCAAATTAGAAGAAATAAGAATATTGAATTGCTACGATTGTGACCATTTGAGAAAACTGCAATCGCTGACTAGGGGCCCATGGAGACTGGTTGGGTACTGTACCAAACCTGGGCCGAATGACCGACATCAGCCTTCCTATACCAATTTCTTGATTTCTTATTCTGTAAATTGATAGAAGCCAGCTGCCTAACTGAACAGAAGCACCATTTCTGGTGAGAAGAAAAAGCAGTGAAATTTCTGCTCCTGTCTCCTGGCAAGGCTTCTTCAGCAGGCTTCTCCAGAGCCTCGTCTTGGCATTAAAGCAGAAGAAACTTACAGGCTGGGAAATACATTCTTGTTAATAGTCACTTGGGACAGTAAAGCAGCCAGAGGCCAGGGCCTGTAGCAAACAGGAACAAGGTAAGCCCAAAATATCTACTTCTGGAATTTGTGAGGAGGACCCAAGTCATTGCCTTCGTGTATTACCTATGTCAAATTCTTCTTGTAAACAAGAGAAATAGAGCAAAAAGTAAATGAGGGCACACGAGGATCATAACAATAAATATGCAAATATGTATAAATATTTGGAGTTCTTCAGAGGAAGATCAATGTATAAATAAAACCTACACTATTAATCCTACTGTCTAATCACACCACATGAATTAAACCTGCGGTACCTAATCAGAAGTGGGCACTCCCTAGACACAGGAAAGCCAATAATATCAATTAGAACATTTCTGAATTCAAATGTCTTTGCTTGAGGTTTCAATAATTGTTTTGCAATCTCACTAAAATGATTTATATCACACATTCCACCATAATCGCACAGGACAGAGATCAAGTCCTTTGGGACCAGGGCTGGTCAGCTGCAGTGAAATCCTTCCACTGACATTTCAAAGTCTAATATCAGGTGTTTTGTCTTATTTAAACCTAAAGGGCATGTCGAAGCCTAGTGTACCGTCAAGAACAGGCTCTTTATTGTCCATTTAGCATGGAGATGCACACACTGTGGACTTCAGAGAGTACAGCAAATGGAGGATAGGA
The DNA here is from genome assembly GCF_052094955.1 of Ictidomys tridecemlineatus. Lineage (NCBI taxonomy): Eukaryota > Metazoa > Chordata > Mammalia > Rodentia > Sciuridae > Ictidomys > Ictidomys tridecemlineatus. The sequence goes on from NC_135478.1 coordinate 118,281,150, forward strand.
ACTAGACAACGGTCTGGCCCCGCAGCCTCCGTGCAGAGTTCACTTAAAATGAAAGCTCCAGATGCCCATCCAACTTTTCAGATTTCACCAAGCTTCTTACTAGATGCTCTCAGAACAGCATTAGCACCGAAATCCTCCAGCTCATTCTTTCCAAGGTTTCTAGAAACAAGAAGACTGCAGAGAAATGTGATCCACACTCCTGCCTGCCGTGGGCGCGGGAAGTTCAACAGCAGAGACTCTGGGGATCGTGCCAGCAAAGTGCTTTTCAAAGACCAATTCACAGGGTTAGGTAAAAATCTTTTCAACCAGGTCACTGAAAACATCCTTGAAGGCAGCCTGACTCCAGGACTCTCTGGGCTAATGATGTATGTGGGAACGAAAGCCAAGGGCCACCGTGATGCCTACTTAGTAGCAGGAACCACTGAACCAGAGCGGGCTCAGCAACACACTGGTTTGAAAATATCTAATTCTGAAAGAGAATCCGTTTTCCTTTCAAGTAGTAATGAGAATTCCAGATCTTCTGCAAGTATGCACTTAATGCACCCTACCTCCATGTCTAATTCCTACTTTCCCCCTTTCCCAGATTAATGGGGAGTTAGGTTTTTGTTGTTCCTTGCATAGGCGTCTCATTTCTTAGCTGCTCGCTCTTAAAACGCCCTTCATTTAATCATGGTCTTTTTGAGAAAAGCAATGATATTTCTTCTTCAGTCAATGTTATTTAATTTTAACTTTATTTTGGTGAGGAACAGGTAATGTATTTGTTTATGATGACAATCTATTTTTTTCTGATCCATTTTTCTTAAAAAGACCCCTTAGCACTCATGATCATAAAGAAAGGCCAATATATCTTTAATAAAATGCTTCATTCAGGTCTCCGTGTGCTGGCCAGTGAGGGTTTGGAGACTGCCAACACCCAGCGGCCTGCTGGCAGCTCCGGGCCTTCTCAACGCTGTGCTCTGGCAATAGTCTTTCACGCAAGCACTAATTTTATTATAGCTAGTTTATGATTTTCCCTTATTTCCTTGCTATTTTTAAATATGAGGCTGTAACAGGAGGCGTCTGGAGACCCAGGAGATGAAGGAACCATTACACACTGTTGGGTCTCTGTGGTATCAGTGGCCTTTGGAAGCTGAGGATTCAAATGCAGTGTCAAAGAGTATTTGAATACAGGGTCCCGCGGGGGAGCTCTGCCCAACCAGAAACACATTGCTTTGCTCTCCTTATTCTACTTTTAATTTCTGCTTTCAAATCCTTGTGGTCTCTCAACACTATTCCCAGTTTTGTTGTTGAAGTTATTTTTGTACACTGGCCGTTCTAGCTAGACCTATTTAGCTACATTTAATAACACCGTCTTGGGGATGAGTTTTTGACTTCTAGCACAATGTACCTACGCGGATTTCTATAACACAGAGGAGCAGCTTGTGATATAAATAAGGCCTTGCCTTAAAAATGCCAAATGTACTTGATATCTGTCCTAAATTACTGTGGGATGAAAGGCTTTAGAAAGACTGGCTAATTAAAAAAAAAAGTTTGGGGAAAGGAGTCTGTGAGGATGAAGAAAGACACTTATGAAATGGTGTGGGGACAAAGCCAGGTGCTTTTCTTAAACCAGCCTTTTTCCTGTCACCTAGGATAAGCAGAGCCCTCACATAGGAAAGAGATAACCTAGAGCCCAGGATCCAACCGCTTCATCCAGTCAATCTCTGAGATCTGAAAAGGGAGGGAAAGCGTGCCCAGGGTGCACACTGATAAGGAAGGCCTCCACTTCCGGTTGCAGGAGAGGGTGGTAAGGACTTTGGGCTAGAAGGCAGGAGGCTGCCGACTCTTCCACATCTACCCCAACCAGTCACACTTAGGACGCGTGCTCCTAGGTCTTTTCATCTAAAAAAATGAAGAGAGCTCTGGGTTTCTCCCTGAGTCCTTAACACCTCTCAAATTTGGGTTCTGGGATTCTTAAATGACCCCTCCCCCAACAAAGGATTTGCTGATTTATTTCCTGTTGTTTACCTTAACCACCTCTATTTGTTATCCTTTAATTCCTGTGGGGGAAACGGCAAAAGATAAAAAGAGACATTGACAAGCATTTGAATCCTAAAACTACAGTTTTAAAAAAGTGCACATATCCCAAATATGACTTTTCAGGATTACCTTCATTCTGAAACAAAATAGGGAGATGAGCGGTCAGAAGCACATAAAAGAGGGCTCTGGTGATGCTATTAAAGACCAGCAGTCCCTGAATCAGACATTCCCTAACAAATGTGCTTTGTCTAGAGATGATGAGAACCTAAAGCAACTCCAGAGTTCTTTTCCAGATTGTCAGTAAGTGCAGATTACACTCAGTCATAAGAAAAATTTAAAAAACAACCCACAAAATTTAAAGTAGCTTTTAAAAGCACAGAGGTCAAACACTAAGCAGTATTTATTCCCCATTAATGTCATTTTTTATTCACCTATTTCCATTAGCTATATTTCACTTTTCCTAACATTAAAACTAGAGGGCAAACAGATATGCTACCTAGAAGTTACTTTATACACCCTTATATAGGAAGAAACACCAGGTAATCAAGCGATGGTACTATAATAGCCACTGTCAATGGCTCCTCTATCAGATCCATAAATCAGATTGAACTACAGTGTGCAGTGGCACACACCTGTAATCTCAGCAGCTCAGGAGGCTGAGGCAGGAGGATTACAAGTTCAAGGCCAGCCTCAGCAACTTAGCAAAGCTCTCAGCAACTTAATGAGATCTTGTCTCAAAATAAAAAATTTAAAAAGGCCTGAGGATGTGGCTCAGTGGTAAAGTACCTCTGGGTTCAATTCCTAGTAACAAAAGAACATAAATAAATCAGATCAAACTCTGTAGTCAGGGTCAATTCTGTTCATTCAACAGTGTATTCTCTGAATTTACAAATAAATTTATCCTTTGTAAGAGAAGCTATCAATTTTACTGATAAAAATAAGGTTAAGGCTGGTACAGTGGTGCATGCTTGTAATCCCAGCAGCTTGAAAGGCTAAGGCAGGAGGATCGGGAGTTCAAAGCCAGCCTCAGCAAAATCGAGGTGCTTAGCAACTCAGTGAGACTCTGTCTCTAAATAAAATATAAAATAGGGCTGGGGATGTGGCTCAGTGGTTGAGTGCCTGGTTCAATCCCTGGTACCCCCCCCCCCAAAATAAAATAATGTTAAGTTGATCTAAATGTTCTTAAAATAAATTTTAAATAAAATTCAAGACAGTATTCTTTGTAAAATGTGATTTCATAATTGTATGTACTTATTCTCCTCTGGCATGCCCATTGAACTGAGCTACTATGGTTTATAACTATTTCTTTATAGCCTTATATATGGGCAAATCTGGTAGTGTTCTTTCTGAATTAACCTCTCTAGATTGAAAAAAAAAAAGCTCATTTTACATGTAGAGACTAAGAAAAAGGATAAAAAAAAATGTATTGTCTAACACAGATAGGACTTCATAGATGTCACAAAATCCGACAATGCTGTCACAGCTTGAAGCTTAAGCTCTCTTCTCATAAGATGAAGCCTGGCAGTGCACTGCTATCACTTAGCCAGGTTGAGTTGAGTTGGTTTACAGAATGTTGGTTAGACATGGTCTATGATCTCAGAGAGTAGACAAGACGCCAATACTACATTATGAGGAATGCAGTGTAAAAGCCACTGGGCTAGAAGCTGAAAGCCCCTGATATGAGAACAGCCATTAATTGGTGCTCTGTCCTTGGGTGGTTCTCTCTGTCGGAGCTCTAGCTGTCTCAGCAGGGTATTAAGTCCTTACCTGATCCAAAAGGTGTGATTCTAAACAAATAAATAAATACCTGGAATCCATATACTCATTAATAAAAAAGCACATAATACACAATTTCTAGCTATGATAGACTAGATTATAATAAATAAATTTATTTATCAAGAACAAGAAGAAAACACATATAATTTTAAAAATCCATTCAAGGCACTGGTGTGGTGTCCAGCACTCCAGAAGGAAGAGATGGAGACGCTGAGCAAAGAGAAACACTAAGGTAGCGAGCACCCTCTGGAGCAAGTTTCCAGTTTGAAAAGGTGATGGGGGAAAGGTTGAAAGGTCAAGTGGCTACTGTGAAGCACAGAAAAAATAGAGCTTCTGGCAACCCCCTGAGACCAGGAAGATAAAAGTGAAGTTCAGGGCTACCTAGGAAGCCGCGATTTGAAGGGCCGACACTACAGAAAAGTGACCCCGAGCCAGAGCCAGCCTCACTGCACTGTAGGGCACACCTGCGCACGCTCCCCAGGCCACACTGGTTCATAAGCAGCTCCCCCCAGAGGAGGAAAAGGCAAGGAGAAATGATTCCAGGAAATCATGTTAGTGGCACTCTCCTGGCACTGGAAAGATAAGATTAAAGTTCCATGCTCACCGAGGTGGTGGCCCTCAGAAGCACCGCAGCCACAAAGCTGGGGCAGTTGAATTAAAGCCTAAGAGTAAGTCTGAACTAGAAACTGGCCTCACCAAAACCAGCTTTGAAGGATCTCATTTTTTAAAATGATATATGCTAGAATTTTTTATTTTTTAGTTATAGATGGACATAATATCTTACATTTATTTCTATGTGGTGCTGGGCAAGGCAGGTGCTCTACCACTGAGCTACAGCCCAAGCCCTGAAAGATCTCATTCTTGACTGGAGTATGATGATCTACTCCTACTCCAATGCCTACCAGAGAGTCAAGAAAATGCCATCTGGAGAAAGATAATACCACTGATATTTTCTTAATATTTTTGTATGTAATGGTTGGCACACAATACAAAACTGGATTCAGCACAACAGTAGGACCAAGAGGCGGGGGAGAAACAACAACAGAACACAGAAACAAACCTATAGATTATTGGACATGAACTTTAAGATAACTGTTATTAGTATGTTCACTTATGATAAGATAGGTGGTGCAGGCCTGTGATCTAACTACTTGGGAGGTCGAGGCACCTTGGGAGGAGGAGGATACATGTTCGAGCTAGCCTGGGTAACTTAGGAAGACCCTGTCTCAAAAAGTGAAAAGAGTTGGGAATGTGGCTCAGTGGTAGAGCACTTGGCCACATGTGCAAGGCCCTGAGTTCCATCCCGAGCACCACCAACCCTCCCCCCCCAAAAAGAAAAGATAAGTTAGAGAATTTCATCAGAACTAAAATTTCTTAATAGAATAGCCAAATTGAAATTATGGAAAAATATAATAACTAAGAGTGTGATATATAAGTTAGACATAGCTAAAGAGAGAAACATATTATCTAGAAAACAGGATGGAAAAAAAATATCTAGACTATAATACACAGAGATAAAAAGGACGGAAAATAAAGTGTGAAACGTAAGATTGAGATGGAATGTGGTACAAAGGTATAACACACCTGCAACTGAACCTTAGAATGGGAGGAGAAAAACAAGGGGGTGGAAACGATATTTGAAGAGATAATTGCTAAAAATATTCCAATACTGATGAAAACCATCAAGCCACAAATTCAAGAGGATTGATGAATCTCACACAGAATAAACATAAAATAAATCACACTCTGTAAAATGGCTAAAAGGGAAAAAAGAAAACAAGAAAAAACAAACAAACAACAAAAAAAATTGTCTTCAACAATAGTAACACTGAGGTAGAATTTTTCAATAGAAAAAAAACAAACAACCCAAATGAAGAGTTTGGAAAGTCACATGATAGAATACCATTTAGAACTGAGAGTTCGAACTACGGAGAAACCAAGCTCACAGTGTTGAGCACATGCACCACACACGAAAGAAGTTAGACTAGGAATCCATTTGTATAGAGTTAAAAAAAAAAAAGAGAGAAAGCTGGTGTATGCTATAAAAAGTCAGAATATTGGTTGTCCCTTGGGGGTGGTTAATATTGGAAGGAGACAAGAACCAGACTCCTAGCTGCTGGTAACATTCTAGCTCCTGATTGGGTAGAGGTTAGGAAGATGTGTTCCTAAAAATCTCATTAAAAAAATTTTTTTTGTTCACTTTTCCACATGCATGTTATACTTCAATGAAAGTTTACTTAAACACATACTCACATTAACATATACCAGTCTTTAAATTACAAATGTGGTCCACAAATTATGCATACACAGCTTCTTTCTTTTTTACTCATTGCTAACAGAAACTATAATCACCCCTTCTTTGGGTTCAGAATGCACTATGGAATGAGATGGTCTCAGAAACAGCAGCTTAAATTTATAGTTCATCTGTAGATTGTTTTTATCTTATAGAAACAGGTATTGAGGACCAGACTTAAAACTTGATCTTATTTAAGATATTTCAATGGGAAACTAATTTTAAACATAAGTAAAACAAAAACAATCTAAGATGGAAATGACTGTTTATTAAGAGTAACCCCCCTCCAAAAATATAATGTCATGCATGAATAGAAAAAATGCTAGCAAGAATGCATTAGGAAATGAGGCATTTGGTAGAACAGATCAAGAAAATCAATATGTGAGGGAAGGGGAAGCCGGAGGTAGTATTATGGTTTGGATATGTCCCCCAAAGACTCATGTGCTGCAGGGTTGGCCCCCAATTCAGCAGTGCTCAGAGGTGGGGCTTTGGGGAAGTGACCGGATCGGGAGGGCTCTGAGGACAGTGGACTAACCCACTGACAGCTGAGTGGACTAACTGGGAGGTGGCAGCAACTGTAGGCAAGCGAGGCATGGTTAGAGAAGCAGGTCCACAGTCACTGCTCAGGAAAGGTCCCTGGCCTTTTCTCTCTTTCTCTCTCTTCCCAAATGCCACGAGCTATTCAGCTTTCCTCCGCCATACCCTTCCACCATGATGTTCTACCCGACCTCAAGCAGAAAGCAACAGTGCCGGCACAGGGCTGAAACCTCTGAAACCATGAGCCAAAATAGATTCCCCCACGCTAAGTTGTTCCAGGGTTTGTCCCAGTGACCAAAAGCTGGCTAACACGGTGGGTGGACGGAGGATGGCTACTGGGTTCTAGAATACATTTGAATAGGAGGAGTAAGGCCTAATGTTTGCTATCAGGGTAACTATGTTGAACACCTAACTGTTTTGAAATAGCTATTAGGAAGGATTTTGAATGATCCCAGTTTAAAAAAATGATACAAGTTAGAGTTGTAGTTCAGCAGTAGAGCACCTGCCTAGCATACCAAACAGATTCCCTCCCCAGCATCAAAAAAGGGAAAAAAAAGAAAGAAAAGATAAATGTTTGAAACAATGAACATGCCCACTTTCCTTATCCAATTATTTAGACATTGTGTACATGTATTAAAACGTCACACCATAGCTGTACCTAGAAATATGTACAATTAAAAAGTGTCCATTAAAAATTTTTGTAAAAAAGAAAAGAAAGACAGTGTCTTGAACACTGAAGAATTCATTTGCACAGAGTAAGCGTTTAGCAATCACAGAAGAATTTTAAAATAGTCTGGACTATACAGGCCACTATCTAAGTTCTATAAGAAATACTGCATTTCTAAAGCAACTTTCAGAAAATCCATCAGTGTGGCATAAAAGCTTTGGCAAAGCCCTTTTGCAACCTCACGCACGTTTCACTTGGAACAAGGAGAGTGGGCCCTCAAATTAAATTCCCACAATCACCATGCGTTTGCCCCAACAATAAAATCAGCACACAGTTTGTAATACAGACTGTTAATAAAACAATCTTATTGATTTGGCCATTGTTTTTCCCTAATCATTTTCTTACAGCGTCTCACATGTAGTGGAGGTGGCTCTAAAACACACTGAACAAGGTTAGGAAGCAGAACCAAGGCCAAGCTTTACGGGTATTGAATATTTTTCCACTTCAGTGATTCTGCAGTCTCTGCAGAGACTTAGGAAAGACAGTCGCCCACAGAAATAGACATACTGAACTTATCACCGTGCTGATATGAAAACGCCCTTGTCCTCCTCTAAGGCAGGAAGGCTCCCCCTGCTTTTCTGGAGGGAGTAAATATATTGTATTCTGCAGTGGAGAAAAGGAATAGGGTTTTTTGTTGTTGTTGTTTTTTGTTTTTTTTTTGTTTTGTTTTGTTTTTTCAAACTCACAGTAGGAAGGAAGGAAAGTGGAGAAAGGCTTAAAAAAAATTTTCTCCCTACACCATGCTGCCTACCCTCCATTTCACTGATGCTGCTATGTGAAAACATAAGACAGAATCGGTTTGGGGTGGGGGTGGGGCTGGTAGGTTTGGTTTAGGAAAGTGACTCTGACCGCTAAATTGAAGCAGCACTGGATGGAAACACACAAGGTAATTGATCTACAGAAAGAGTCAGAATTTAGAGGACGGTTTTATAGGTGACTAAGAGAACAACAAAATAGGTACTGTCAGCACAGTTTTTATTATGGGGACGCTTCAAATGTATCAACACTCAAATCTTAGCTAACCTAAGTAACTGGAATCATAAACTTACAGCTAAAGTAATAGAAAAACATTGTACATCAGAGGAAAAATAAGTACGCTGCTGATTTGGGTTCAGGAGAAAGATGGGTCTGGGTTACTAAGAAGACATGATTAGACACAGGTAGTTGTGCTGCTGTAAATATACCCAGGAACTAGAATGCTAATGGATTCCTGGCCAGAGGAGAGACTCAGGGCTGTGGTGGTAGGAACTTACGCAAGGGCACAGAGTGAGGACTCAACCACATTCTGCTTCTAAGCCCGGATCAGGATAGTGAAATTCTTATACTCTAATATTCCAGAGAATTTATGAGTGCATATTAAGCATTTTAGCCATTTTATAATCATTTTTAGCCTCTTGGTTTTACCTACAAACATTTCCTAAAAGATAGGTAAAATTTAGGCTCAACCAATTATCACAATTTCTAAATAAAATCAATATAATGAACTAATTAGCAAACCATTACCAGTGACAGAAATGGTAAAAATTCAGAGAATTCTTGGCTCTCTCAACCTCTGTCTCCCAGGAAAGGCCAAAAGACACGTGCCAACACACCTCCAGAAACCACTGAACACCTGTTCGGTGAGTCTACAGAAGAATATGGATTCATAAATTAAAGCCATAAGCAATTTAATGGGGATTTGTTTGGGATGTGATTTCTCAGTGGAAAGGAGAACTTTGGGATTCATACGTATTTTATGGTAATTAGAGGGAAGTGCTTTTATTCAGGAAGAATAAAAGATTCTGATTGCTGCTTCAAAAACAGGCTTTTTTAGTGAACTAAAATTGAAAATAAGAAAGGATTCCTAATTTGGATCATCTGTAGTAGTGGATGGGAAGGGCATTGTTCTTACAATCTATTCTAATCAGATTTTAATTGTTCTAACCCACAATGACATAAAATTGAACAAACCTCAGTGATGCCCTTATAAAATTAAAATGGACTGCAGAAATTATCGTTTCTGTTGATATTTTTGTTTTGGAAATTATCTTAACAACTGGACACAGGGTAGATTTCATTTCAGCAGAAATTAATGATGTGTACCAAAAATGCTATTCAAAAGCTAGCAGAACATATTTTATGTTGTTTTTGAAAACCATCACTCTAATAAAACTAGCTGTGTAGTCTTATGAAAAATCATCCATCCTCTTTAAAGCCCTCGATTCTTCCTCTATAAAATAGAAATAAGATCACTAATTGGCTCTAGTTTCTCCAATATGGCCTTCAGAATAGGTTAAGTTCAAAGTTACAAATCAAGTAAATAGGAGCTTGGGCTGTAGCATGCATAAGGCACTGGGTTCAATTCTCAGCATCACATATAAATAAAAAATAAAAGTATTATATTCATCTATAAGTAAAAATATATTTTTTTAAAAATCAAGTGAGTACAAGTTTATCTAGCAGTCCTTCTGTCTGGATGGCATCTTGGCTACAAAAAAACTTCATTTTAGCCTTTCAGATTCCTTTAAGAACAATGCCACTTAAACTCCTCTGAGTCCCTAGATGATGCTACAGCCTCCAAGATGTCAAATTTTATCTGTTTCTGAGTTTTTTATTTTGGCCCTTTATAATCAAATCTCTCAGCTCTTGGTTCGGTCCACAGTTCCCAACACGTGGCTCACTCATTCTCAAGCAAAAGGCTTTGGGGATTGCTCAGGGCCTGGCTCTGTGAGAAATTACAAACAACAAATTACAAAATAAAAACCCATTCCTGATATTCAAATACCTCTTTTGGATTTTTGTGAGAATAACATGAAATAATGTAAAAGAAAATAAGAAAATGACCTATGAATGGTTAACATTAATCATATACAAGCAATAATTCATTAGTAATGATAATCATTATTTTAAATGACTAGGATCCAGTTAATATGCTGTGGATTGTAGCATTATAGGTTAAAAAGTGACCAAGTAGGGCTCTTTAGAAGTGCCACAATTATGACAAAAACCACTATCCTCAAACATGAAAAATTGAAGCAATTTACTCTATCTTGAGTGAAAAATATTTTTTTAGTTGTAGATGGACACAATATCTTTATTCTTTTATTTTTATGTGGTGCTAAGGATTGAACCTACTGCCTCATACATGCAAGGCAAGTGCTTGCCACTGAGTTATTTTTTAAAATATTTTTTTAGTTGTCAGTGGGCCTTTATTTTATTTATATATATACAGTGCTGATAATTGAACCCAGGGCCTCACACATACTAGGCAAGCGCTCCACCACTGAGCCACAACCCCAGTCCATGTCTCACCATTTCTACAGGCTTCCAATTTTTCAGGATAGAATGAGAGGATTAGCCTGAGTGGTTCTACATTGCACTAAAAACTTTTTCCAAAGTTTTGGTTGGGGATTTTTTTCTTTTTCTTTCTTTCTTTTTGGCTTGGAGGGTAGGGCAGGGGCACCCAGTGAAACTCCACATGGGTCAGCTCTCACCAAGAGTTCTAATCACTAGAATTACTGCTCATCCCTCTTTCACCACCAAGTTCTCTAGTCTTCATTTCCCCCCAACATTTTATGGTGAAAATTGTGAAGATAAAGTCAAAAGAACTGTAGAGTGAATACTTATATATTCATATTAGGAATGTGTCATTCCTGAAATTTTGTACCTTTCCTAAACATGATTCATGGTCCATCTTTTCATCAATCCATCTGTTTCTTTGACACATTTTAAAGTAAGTCAGATTATTATACTTTACTCCTAAATACTCTACCATGTATGTCACTAACTAGGATTCAATATTTATGTTTTTCATGAAAATCTCACATATAATGAAATGCACAGATTTTAAATATATTACGTGATGAGTTTTGACAAACATACAGCCAAGTCACTCAAGACTAAAACATTCCCATCACCCTAGAAAACACCCTTTTACCCCTTCCTAGGAAATCCCTGTCCCTACCTTAGGCTCCCAGTGACAACCATAGATCTGACTGCTTTCACCACATATTGGTTTTGCTTGTTTTAGAACTTTTTATTGCTGGAATCATAAAATGCATTTATTTTTGTGTCTGGCTTTTTTTCACAGAATCTACTGTTTTTGAGATTTATTCATTTTGCTGCCCATATTTTATGAATATTCAGCAGATAATATATCTCCCTTCTTCCATCGAGGAACACTTGGGCCATTTTCAGAGTTTGCTATTATGAATGAAACTGCTATAAACATCTGTATGAGTCATTCTGTGGACACACGTCTTCAATTCTCTAAGGTAAACACCTGGGAGTGGTCTTGCTAGGCCACAGGGGTGGGGTATGTTTATATTTTAATGAAATTCTAGGGCCTTTTTCTAAAGTAGTTGTTCCATTTCACATTCTCAATAACAACACGAGAATAAAATATAGTCATACATTTATGCAAGAAATCTCATGATTCAATGTTATAATTGTTGCCTTAAAAATCTTATGACTTTTTGGAAATTAAAAAGTAAAACAATAGATATAGTCTTTTATATTTATTATCTCTGGTGTTCATCCTTTGCTCCTGAAGATCTGTGTCTGTTTGGTATTATTTTCCTTCAGCTTGAAAATCTCCCTGTAGTATTTCTGATAATACAGGCCTCTTGGTAATTTTCTTGGTTTTCACTTATATAAAACATCTTCATTTTGCTTTCCTTCTTGAAAATTATTTTTGATGATTATTGAATTCTGGATTGACATTTCTTTTAGGAATTTAAATCTTTGTTCTGTCCTCAATTATTTCTGATAAGAAATCAGTGATTAGGCTAGGGTTGCAGCGAAGTGGTAGAGCGTTTGACTTGAAAGCGTGAGGCCCTGGGTTTGATCCTCAGCATCACATAAAAATAAAATATAAAAATAAAGACATTGTGTCCATCTACAACTAAAAAAAAAAAAAGAAAGAAAAAAAATCAGCCATGATTTGTATTGTAACATGTCGTTTTCTCTGGTTGCTTTCAAGATTTACTCTTTATAATTGGTTTATAGCAGTTTTATTATAAAGCACATAGGTGTGGTTTTATTTGTATTTGTCCTGCTTAAATGAACTGAGCTGTTAGAATCATACTTTTATTTGTTTCTTACTAAATTTGGAGTAAATTTTAGACACTATTTCTACAAATATTCTATTTACATGATCTTCTCTACTCTGTCTTTTAGCACCACATATATAATTATACCTAATAAGACCCTTTGATATATCCCACAGAGCACTAAGGCTCTATTAATTATTTTTAATCTATTTTCTCTAATTTTCAGATTGGGTGCTTTCCACTGATTTTGATTCAAGTTTATGCCTCTCTTTTACCTTGAATATTCTATTAAAACCATCCAGTCAATATTTTTATTTCAGATATTGTATTTCTCAGTCCAAGAATTTTCATGTTACTTTATTACAGTTTCTATTTCAAAGTTGAGATTTCCTATCTGTTCATTCATATAAGCATATTTTACTTTATGTATCTGAATATAGTTATAATAACTTTTTTTGAAATAGGGTCTTGCTATTAGCCCAGGCTGATCTCAAACTCCTGAGCTCAAGTGATCCTCCTGCTTCAGTCTCCCAAGTAACTGTGATTATAGGCAGGTACCGCCACACCTGACTAGTTGTACATGCTTTTGATGTAAAAATATGGTAAGATGATTTTTTAATGTATGAAACTTATTTGAGACACTAAATGCAAGTGCCACTGCACTTGGTTTATATTAACTTTTAAAAAGTCTTTTCTAGCCATCCCAACATCTTGTTCTTCTTGGAATCACTCTTATTGGATGCCTTTTCTCCTGAGTAATAGAAATGTTGTGTCCTGTTTCTTCCCTTGTTTAATAGATTGGGAATATATTTGGACATTGTAAGTAATACAGTGTAGACTCTTGAGATATTGTTGTGTTTCTCTAAAATAGAGTGTGAGCATTTTTCTTTCATCAGGCATTTAACCCTGGTGAACTCGCCTACCAAACTGTTCCTCCTGCAGTGGGCAGCAGCTGGAATCTGTGTTCAGTTCTTCCAGCTTTAGTTGTTTCTTGGACTCTGACCTCACATCCTTACTTCAGGGTGACCTGATCAAAAGTGATACATAAATATGGGGTTCCACTACATGGCTCCTTGCTTTCCAGGATCTCCTCCTCACTTTCTAGTTGCTGTTGCAGCCCAAACTCTGTTCTCAGATTCCTCAATCAATACGACTAAAGGCTTCCATGTAAGGTTCAATAGCACTGTGGGACAGGGGCCTGCATTTCTGGCAAAAAGCAAGCAAGCTAAAAATGTCATAAAGACAAGAAGCCAATGTTATTTCCTTCTTCCAAGTGTTCATTCTCTTTCAATTTCCCCCTACTTTAAGCTACTCTCCTGTATCTCCACAGTCACTTGTTTTCTATTTTGTTCCGAGTTTAAAATTGTTCTGAGTGGTTAATATGTGCAACTTTGCCATTACCAAAATTAAGACCTAACCTCTTTCCCTTGTTATCTCAGATAATACAAGTAAATCGTTTAACATAAGTAGCAAATACCATGTAAAAATAAAGATAGCCTATGATCCATACTGAAGCATATTTTGTCTTCTGATTAAAAAAAACTTTAATAACATTATCCAGTAAAGCATTCTAATAAAAATCTTTTCCTTTGCTGTCCAATATGGCAGCCACCAGTCATACTAGGTTATTAAACACTTAAAATATAGATATTGTAATTGGAGAATTGAATGTTTTATGTTATTTAACTTTAATTTATTTAAATTACCATGTGTAGCTATTAGCTATAGTTTTGGGCAATTTGGCTCTAAAAATTATCTAATCTGCTCTTCCTGTTTACAGATGATGAGGCCTACACATCATATATGAACCCTTGTGGAAAACCAGGATTTAAATTTAGACCTCCTAAGTCCTAACCTGAAATTCCTTCTATTCTAGTTAAGAAGAGACTACAAGGCATTATGGCTGGAAAATACGGAACAACCAAGGGCAGAGGGACCTGCAGACACTGGGTATGCAGTTTCCTTTGAGGTGATAACTATTTTATCGGCAGGTAAAAAAGAGCCTTTTGTAACTCAGTTCAGGCCCAAAAGGTCGGACTCAGCTGATTTATAATATGAAGTACAGAGAGCACAATCAAGAGATGGCTGTCCTGTTTCCATTCTTCACAAGTGTCTACTTTCCAGGTCTACAGCCTTCAGGGACTTGAGAGTTTCCATTTAACAATCATATTTGTTTCTCAAGCCTCTAGACACACACCCCAGAAAAGGTTCCAAGCCCTTCCTTCATGAACCCCATACTCCCTGTGAGGTTAGCTTCTCTGCTTTAACGGGATGCTTTTTGCCCCATTCCTTGTACTAGTAGAAATAGAATAATTACCTCAACTACATTCTTTCTGTCTCTGTCTAACATACACACGCACATGCACATACCACAAACCTCTGTATGGATTTCATATTAGCACTACTGCAAATTATATAATAATACACACACTGTAGAAAATGTCTGCAAGAAGCTCCAAGAAAAATAGCATTGTTTTAAGAGAAAGTGCTATGGTTAGAATGATGTCATCAAAAGTCATCTGATTAATTTCCTGTAGTCACATCCTACAGGAAATCCAGAAGGCTCGGTTTTCTCACAAAGTCAATGAGTCTTTTCTTTCTTCTGGTCAGTAACCATTCATGTAAACCCACAGGTGTCACAAATTGATGATAATCACGATGCACCTTTGTCCTTCACAATCACAAAGAATCAAATTTCACTTTAAAAGATCTTTTATGTGAGAGGCAATATCAGACTATAAAAGGGATTCTTATTGACTGTGAACTTCAGATTTTAGTTATTAAGAGCAAAGTTAATTGCAAAAAGAGAGAAGACAACTGTAGTTTGTTACTAATTGGCTTCCTAAGACTTCCTCTCCAGCTCCAGAGAAACAGACTTCCACTGATAAGAAGCAAGGAGAGGAGAGCCCTCGTGACCTGCTGTCACCTGGCTGCTTCTCCTCCAGGCCCACAAGCATCCATCCATAGTAGCCAGGATGCTGGGAGCTCTCCAGGGGGCTGGAGCTCCGGAGGGAAAGAACAAGAGCACGTCCACCTGCACACCAGAGGCGCCCACGCTGGCACGCAGTAACTGCAGACGATGGACAAATGGATGTGACCTTTGATGGGAATAAGCTTTGGTCCCTTCCTTACAGAAGCTTCCAGTCACAGTGGGGAGAAGACCTCCACAGCAAGTGCTGTGGCTGAGCGTCACTGAGGACCACAGGTCACCCGTCAGTTTGAAAAAAGGAAACCTAAAAGATGGCAATGAATGCTGACATGTTTAGAATGGGCTGGCTTTCTGGTAAGAAATTTGGGGACTCTTTTAATTTTGAATGTGTATTGGATCTGACACCAAGGCACAGGCAACAAAAGGGAAAATAAACAAGTGACACTACTTCAAACTGAGAGCTGCACACAAAGGAGACCATCAACGAAAATGAAAAAGTGAGCCACGGAAGGGGAATACCAGACCACCTGTCAGGCAGGGCTGATACACAAGACACAGACGGACTCGACACTCCAGCAAATCCCCAAATAGTCCAATTATTTGGGGTGAAGAAGGGAATAGACACATTTATTTAAATATTTAAAAGAAGATATACAAAAGGCTAATAAGTATGTGATAAGGCGCTGAACATCACTAATCAGAAAGAAAATATAAAGGAAAATGACCAAAATGACATCCCATACTGGTGGTATGACTACTATCCAAAAAACCAGAAATGAGAAGTGTAAGGTATACAGAAAAGGGAACCCTGTGTACTATTGTTGGAATGTGAACTGGCAAAGCAATTATGCAGAACAGTAGAGGAATAAAATATAGTACTATTTCCCACAGGAAATAACATTATCATATTACAGAGATGTCTACACACCCGTGTTTACTGCAGACCACTTGTAATGGCCTAGAGTTGGAATCAATCAAGACATTTATCAATGGATAGATGTGTTTTTTAAAATGTGGTGTATATCTACAATAGAATATTACTCTGCCATAAAAACAAAATCCTGTCATTTGCAGCAATGTGGATGGAACCGGAGGATATTATGCTAATTAAAATAAGCAAGGCAAAGGAAGACACATACCACATATTCCCACTCATCTGTGGAAGCTAAAAAAGTTGATCACATAGAAGTACAATAGTGGTCTCCAGAGGCTAAGAGGAGAACAGGAGAGGAGACAGAGGTTGGATAATGGGTACCAAATTCAATTCAATGGGAGGAATTCATTCTAATGTTCTAGAGCAGAGTAGAGCAACTATAGCCTCATTTATCATGTTGTCAAAATAACCAAAGGAGAAGAGTTTAAAGTTACCCAACATGGAAATTATAATATTTAAGGAGATGGAAATGCTGATTACTCTGATTTGATCATTGTACTTTGTATACCTATATCAAATTATCATATTGTATGCCCTTGCAATAAGTATAAACATTATTTATCAATCAAAAACATTATATATTAAGAAAAAATAAGCACAAAATATACTCATTTTCTTGGCATTAAAAAAAGAGGAAAAAAAGGGAATATAAAACTATACTTAAATGCATAGAAAATGGGCTAGAATCCCACTATTAAATAAAAATATAAGATAAGCCACAAATGTAATTTAAACTTTCTAATAACCACTAAAAAGATAAAACTGAAAAGTGAAATTGATTTTATTAATGTATCTTATTTAATTCAAGGTATTTAAAATATTACCACTAAGTAATAATCAATATAAAAACAGTCTTGAGATACTTCACATTCTCCTCATTCATTCTAGGCATGGAAGTCCAGAGCACATTTTACATTTTAAGCACATCTCAATTCAAACTCAATGCTCAACAGCCACACATGGTAGTAGATACTGTCGTGGACATACCTATCTAGAGGGACACACTTCAAACTGGTAGTAGTGGTTACTTCTTTAAAAGATAGCACTGTAATCTCTTATATTAATAACTAACATACATTATTTATATAATGATAAATAAAACAAAGTAATATGTGAATATAGATGATTAAACAAATAATCCTATCCCTCGAGTTGCTGACTGCATGGGTCAAGAAGGGGGAACAGAGAAAAGTAAAATACAAAAAATATCATTTATAGTAGCAAACATATCCCCAAAGAAAGACATGCAATTGTTCCACATTGGAAAGTACCAAAACATTGTTGGAAGGGATTTATAAGGCCTAACTAAATGGAGAAATATTCCATGTTTATGAAATATAAGATTCAAATATATTTATAGATTCAGTGCTATTCCAATCCAAATTCCAGCAGGTCTCTTGAGGAGAGGAAGGGGGAGCTGACAAGCTGCTTCTAAAATACGTTACATTCATGCAGGTGAGGAAGCTGGAATGGTCAAAGCAATCTTGAGCTAGAACAAAGCTATAAGAATTACATTTTCAGATAAATAGAACCATTAGCAAGCTTCAGCGGGAGTCGGTATGTGGCCAGTGGTGGAGCACTTGCCTAGCATGTATGAGGCCCTGAGTTCAATTCCACTGCAGAGAGAGAGAGAGAGAGAGAGAGAGAGAGAGAGAGAGAGAGAGAGAGAGAGAGAAAGAGAGAGAGAGAAATACAAAAGAAAAGCTAAAGTAATTAGGCAATATGCTATTGGCATAAAAACAGACAAACAGATCAAGAGAATGGAATACAAAGTCCTTATACCTAACTGAAGGACAAAAGTAGCAACCAGGCAGCATCCTGAATACATGGCACTGGGTCAACTGGACCTCCACATAAAGGGAAAACTGTGAACCCTGACCTCAGCCCAGAACAAACTGGGTCAGTCCCCAGGAGGGGAGATCTCATGCAAAAGGAAAAACGATGAAGCTCCACAGAAGGATTTATTTCTGACCTTGGGAAGCACAAACATTTCCTTCAACAGGACACAAAGGTGCTGACAAAATGACAGATAAACTGGGCTCACCAACTGGAGTATGATACTGAGCAGGAAAGATGGGAACTGAAAAAGAGCTGTAGTGAGGAAGAGGTGATTCGGCTACACCTGGAGAAGGAGAACCTGCTGAGGAGTCAGGGTGGGGTCTTCCTCGAAGAGGGACGGGAATGAGGGGTGAAAGCATCAGGTGCAGACTTGCTCCAGCGAGCTGACCTTAAAGTGTGAGAGAGTGGGCTAGTTGAGGAGCAGCAGGGAAAGGTTCGGGAGGGGTGTGGACCTTATCCTGGAGGCAGCCGGAAGTCCACAAATGTTTTCAGGGGGACAATCACATGATCAGACCTAAACTTTAGAAGGGTGATTCTAGGGCTGGACAGAAGAAATGATGGAGAAGAAACCAGAATCAGGACAAAGTCAAAACAGGGCTTTAGAAGCCAGAGAATTTACAGACCCCATGTGCCAAGTCGCGTGCCAAGCCATGTGCCATAATGGCAAGGCTAATGCCCAACATGATGGTGAAAGGGGTCTTGAAAATCAGGATCTGGTCCTGTTCCCCAGGGTTGAGGTGTTGAAGACTGAACACCCAAGTAACGCTGAGGCAAGAGCAGAATGTTTTATTTAAAGGACAGAACAGAGAAAGAGAGAGACTTCTCCAGAGGGGAGGGGGTCCAGAGCTGGTTGGTGCCCCAGGGACTGGGGGTGTCTTGCCCCTTTGATAGATTCCAGGTTTCCTTTCTTCTCAGGTTCCCTCCTCCAATCCTGTCCAAAAGGTGGAATGGCCAAGGGCAGGAAAGGAGCCACCCATGGGGCACTCATTAACAACTGCTCCCTGGAACAATTCCTTGGAGGCAGGTGACCTTATCAACCAGTGGAGGAGGGGGAAGAGCTCTAGAGCTATTAGCATTTTATTTCCTTTTGAATCAGCCCCATCTTCCTACCCACCATTCATTACCTGCACTGATGTCCTTTTGCCCATCTCAATGGTAGCATCCTTTTGAATCTTTATTATGTCTCACTGGGCTAAGCAAGCATTTCCTACAGAGCAACTCATTTAATTCTCACAACATGAGTGAATTAACTACACACCTGATTACACATACAGAGTTATGTGCTCAGACACTTGTGTTTCCAAATTCCTTCTTCTTTTTACTTTTTATTTATTTCATTAGGATTTAATAATCCCTTATATTGCTGATGATATAACTTGGAACACCACTTTAAAAAACTGGCAAAAATATTGACTAAATCTAAACATATCTATAACTAAACATGGAACAGAAATAAGTGCTGATGCTCATCAAGATACAGATAAACTGTATAACAGACAAGAATTAGAAACAACTCATGTGTCCATTGGTATATTTAAAGGAATTAGATACTTTTCAGGGCCACATAGTAACCAATGGGTAGAAACAAAATTCAAGCCCAAGCTGTCAAATACCTGCATCCATACTCTCCAGCCACTGTACTGGAAGGAAAGCATGTGCTCGGGCAGCAGCTTCAGGCTAAGCTCGTGGACCCGAGCAACACACACTCTTTCCCTCTCCTCGTAATAAGATTTCCATGACGAAGTGTGAAAAGTTCCTAGAAGAGGCTTCTGCAATGGTCCAGATGAAAGGTATGGCAGATGGGCTGGGGCTGGGGCTCAGTGGTAGAGCGCTCTCCTAGCACGTGAGGCCCTGGGTTCCATACTCAGCACCACATAAAAATAAATAAAATACAGGTATTGTGTCTAATATGTCTTATTTTTTACAACTAAAAAAATTTTTTTTTTCAAACAACCTATGGCAGAAGGGAGGAGGCATAAAAGAGATTTCTATTACAGCGAGAAGAGGACCAGTAACCAACCAAACATGAGAGTGAAGGGAGGAGGCGGCCTGGGCAGGAGCATAACAGTGACGTCAGAACCAGGGGTAGACTGAGGCTCAGGTCAGGGGCGCTGAACTAGCTGAAGGTGTGTGTCTAGGAGACAGACGGGTAGAGAAATAAGAAGCCCCGGAGAAAAATCACATGGATACAACACTCTGAAGTCATCAGCCATTTGCATATCAGATTTCCTGAATAGAGAACAACATCTTTAATACACTGTAATTTATACACTCTTCTGACAATTAATATTAGCCTGCAGGAAGGTCTCTGGGGGCACCTAAAATTAATTTTGAAACCATTAGAGCAGACAGAAGGTTAGTCAGAATAAAAAATCCTGTGGAGAAGGTACCACCTCTCCCATTAAGTATCTGAGAGTAATTGTGTAAAAGAAAGACCTATTGCTTCTTAAAGGTAAGCAGACAAACTGGGTTTCAGGTTGCTCTCTTGCTATTTGGAAAAATCATTAAATTTATTATAGCCCAAGATGCAAAAGGCAAGAAGATATTGTTTGGTATCCTCATCATTCATAGCATTTAGAGTGGTCAGTTTTACTTCAAAAGACAGTTTCCTGCATTTGATTTCAATATAAAGATAATTTAAAGGGCAAATAAGGTTCAATTTAAGGTCATAGATACAATGTTAAGATTTGGATAATCCTAAAAAAGTACATTCTCAGGCTGGGGCTGTAGCTCAGTGGTAGAGCCCTTGCCTAGCATGTGCGAGGCACTGGGTTTGATCCTTAGCACAATATACAAATAAAATAAAGGCATGCTGTCCATCTACAACTACAAAAAATAAAAAACAAAAAAGTACATTTTCTGAATGTTTCATACTGAAGAGGGTGGGACTACTAGTTGACAGAGTTCTCAAATTTCTAATCAATGCAATAATTAAAAGAAAAAAGTAGTCTATAATGTAAGGACAGAAGTATCCAAATTTATCATTATTTGCAGACAATTTTTATTACAAGAAATCAAGAGAACCAACAAAAAAATGTAAGCTATTATGAGAATTTTTGTATGACCAGTTACAAAATATGAAACATGAACGCCTTTCCTATTAAATAGTTTAAAGACAGTGGGGATAAAAGCCCATTTCCAACGAGATATGTTAAATAGGAAGGGGAAAAAACCTAACTTGAAGAATATTTCGACCAGAGGCCATAAAAGTATAAAAGGAAGAACAGAGTAGGTTCTTAAACATAATACATCAAGTTTCTTTCGTTAATATGTAAATTTAATAGAAATCCCAATGGAAGATTCTCCAAAATTTACAAAATAATTTAAAAATTCATTAGCAGGGGTAGTGACCAGCATATCCTAGACTTTTTTAAAAAGAGGATGGTATAGGATTTGTAGCAGAGGTAAATGTGCTAAAAGGCAATAATGATGTAAGCTGTGTGATTTTAGAACAGAAATTGCTACAACACAGAGGGATGATATATAACAATTCTCAGTATCAGACCAACATAAAACACCAATTATCACTATAGAAAATATAGGTTAATATTAAAGTTCTTTTGAGAGAAATTTAAGCACATAGTTCTTTAAAAAAGAACTTAGAAAAAATAGTCAACCCAAATAGTGCTCAAAGAAATGCAAATTAAAACTATAAATACTACTTTTTATCTTACCAAACTGACCTTCTTGTTTTAATTCTAATGCTCAGAGTTGGCAGTGCAGGGAAAGGGGACATGGGACATTGCAGGACTGAAGCAATGACCCCTACATCTAAGGAGACAGAAAACTCTTTCCAAACAAGCCCACTTCTAACAGTTTAACCGAAGGAAAGGGCACAATGTGTTCAAAGATTTATCTACAAAGATGTTTTCTCTTCTTCTACTATGCAAAAAAAAAAAAAAAAAAAGTGAAATAACCTAAATATAAAATAGGAGGGGGCAGAGGAAAAAAGATATATATGTAAAGACACAAGACTTTCAGTAAAATGCTTAATAAAATGAAGAAACTTTTAAAAAAATTAAGTGGGGAAAACATAATAGTCCTACAACAGAATTTTAATTTTGGTTTAAATAAACAATTATAACTGTGTATATGACCAAAAGAGAATACCCCAAATTATTAATATAAATAGTAAATAATAATAATAAATATATTATGGTTGTGTTTCATGTATTTCTTATGGAATTGGTTAAAACTACTAAATATTTACTTTTGAAAAAACCCAGATTCTGTGATGTTCCTGAACCCCAAGATTCTGTGACCCTAGTGTGGAACTCTCTTTTACCCTCCAGCAAAGCACGATGGACGTGCTGACTAGGTTTGCGGCCCGTTCAGAGCTGGGCTGCTTCACAAAGTCTAAACGAGTCCCTGGTTCCTCCAGAATGCCAGGATCTTGGCATTGATGAAGACAGTATTTGTCATTTATTGTCAAACACATTTTAACATTTTTGTGTCCTAAAGGTCTGCCTCAAAGAGAACCTAAGCCATTTGGGGAGAAACCTCGTACCACACTGGCCAGATCCGAGCCTAGGCATAACGCAAGACGTGTAAGCAGATTCCATGCTTAACCGAGTGGGGGGGCAGCTAAATGAAATTTAGGTCATGTAAACCTACATAAAATATTTGCTATTCTAACACTTCCTTTTAGGCCCTCTGTATATTCTTTGATGTTCTGAACCAATACTAACTCTAGTCTTATCAACTGGTATTGGTTTCAGAGATATAAAAATAAAAATTTCTAGTTATTCACAAGCAGGTAAGATGCAGGATTCAAAAACAATCTTTGAAAGTGAGAGACATGTCCATGCTCATTGCAGCATGGGTCATAAAAGCCAAGATACGGATACAATCTAAGAGTCCACCAACGGATGAATGAAGATATTGTGGTGAACACCCCCTCCCCAATATTATTCATCCTTAAAAAAAAAAAAAGGTGTAAAAAAAAGGTAGGAAATCTTGCCATTTGAAACAGCATGGCTGAACTTGGAGGACTTCATGTTAGGTGAAATAAGTTAGACACACGAAAAAAGCACTGTATGATCTCAGTAATGCAGAATCTAAAACATCAAATCCATGGAAGGGCGGTTACTGGTGTGAAGAGAGTGGGCAGGCGCTGGCTCAAAGGCATAAGGTGTCAGTTATGTAGCA
This sequence comes from Ictidomys tridecemlineatus, assembly GCF_052094955.1. Lineage (NCBI taxonomy): Eukaryota > Metazoa > Chordata > Mammalia > Rodentia > Sciuridae > Ictidomys > Ictidomys tridecemlineatus. The sequence continues at coordinate 118,304,382 of NC_135478.1, forward strand.
TCAGGGCATCCAGAGCTCTATGCACAGCAGGGCACAGTTAATATACCATGATATACACTCGAGATTTGCTGAGAGAGTAGATCTCAAATATTCTCACCACACCAAAAAAAAAGAAAAGTTTTTAAAAAGTGTCATTGAACACTTGCTATGTCTCAGATATAGGAAATAAATTTACCAACAAAAAATTAAGTGGTAAGAAAATAACATTAAATTTCATGAAAACAAATGCTACCTTATAACTCCAGAGACAAGCACAACAGAAGAGACACAGCAGGAGAAAAGGGAAATTGTGAAGGTCAGATAAACATGCTGCAGCAACACCAGGCAGGAGTGTGGGCTAACAGCAGGGCCACCTCACAATGAGGCCTCTGCTGGGGTGAAGCTTCAGCTAAGTGACAACCCAGGTCGGCCAGCGCGAAAGGGAAACAGCCTGAAGAGGGTCATTAGGATTATTGAAGTGTTAATAACGTGAAACTTTTTTCTTTTGATATTGGAGATTTCATCCAGGGATGCTTTACCAACGAGCCACGTCCCCAGCCCTTTTTATTTTTTATTTTGAGATGGGGCCTCACTAAATTGCTGAGGCTGACCTCAAACTTGTGATCCTCATGCCCTAGCCTCCCGAGTTGCTGTGATTGCAGGTGTGTGCCACCATGCCTGGCTAATAATTTAAAAACTTCAAGGAGAAAAATGAATGGAATTATTCCATTTAGACAAGAATGTGGTAGCTGGACATTCTCTATATTCCCACTGGGGGAAGACAGTCAGTCCCAGGTCTCTTATCGTGGATGGATTGTCTATAGGCAAGTTTGTGAAGTACTGCAGTGTGCCCAGGCAAGGGGTGACAGAAAGGGAAGAGATAGGTGTCAACTCTAAGATGAGACACGTAGAGGAGGTAATAGCACCAGTATCTTCTCAGGACCCCTCTGCCCTCATAATTCAATGATTTCTTAAGAACATATCATCCTGGAGGGGTCTCATGAAAACCAAAGGGAGACAGGAAGGAAAAGGGACTGGGGAGGGAGGGAGGGAGGGCGAGAGAGAAGGGGGAACACTGGGGAATGATACTGGCTGAACTGTTGTATGGTGCTCATGAACAAGATGTGACAACTAATCCCACCATGATGGCTAATCATAATGCACCAATAAAAAATAGGGAGAAAAAAAAGCATCCTTGTACACCAGTGGTTTACAAAACCCAGAAAAAACGGGTGATAGAAAATTACACTTCTAAGAAGAGGGAAGGCAGGAAGTCTTCATTCCTCCTTCTTAATCTCCAACATTACTATGACCCTAATTAAAAATCTTTGCACCTGACCAGGAATTGGCTGATACACACATTTTGAAGTTTAGGGGGAAAGAGTACAAAAAGCCACTTTGACACGTTTATAGTTATCTGGTCTTTTACTAAATGGCCCCATCTAGACAACTGTGCTCTTTCAGTTCTTGATCCCGGCTCTCTTCTAAAGGCCATTAGTGTGTCTGTCCCTACAAATCTGGTTCCTCTTTTCATTCCCGGAACATCAAGAAATCCGATCATCTGGCTCATGAGAACTGTTGTTAAAATAAGGGTAATGAGAGAAACGCTCGGGGCCAACTCTCTAGAGGTTGGAATTGCTAAGTCTGCTGCCCTTTGCAGTGATCCCTTCTGTAGCTGGCTTTTCGATTTCTCTGACAGGGTCTTGCTATGTCCTTCATTCAAACTGGACTTGAACTCCTCAGCTCAAGTGATTTTCCCGCCTCAGCCTCCTGAGTAGCTGGGACTACAGGTACATACCACACCTGGCTCTTATTGGTTTTCAAAGACTTTTTTTTTTCTTCACCAATTCCTTCAGCTCTTGGTGCCATTATAGTCATAAGCCAGACTTATCAAGTTCTGCAGAACTGAAGTTGCAGGGTCATTTAAATAATATGATTAATCTTTATGATGTCCCATAGTGGAATTCTTAGATATAAATATAACTAAACATATTTCTCAACATACAAAATGATTCATAAACTTACTATTGCCTCTGATATTAATCATTTCTTCTCTATTAATTTAATAAAAACTATCACTTATGAAGTTTTAATGGATGGCCCTATAGCATTCCAGGCACTGTACTAGGCGCATCACATGTTTCACTTACAGCTCGACCATAACCGTGAGTGGGATTAGCAAAATACCCCTCACTACCTGAATAAGAAAACAGAGGAGAGAGAAGGAGGTAAGTAACCACTTCCCAAGATCCCTCAGCCAGCAAGGACCGGAGCCAGGTGCACAGCGGGGTCTACTGATTTCAGACCCATCCTCTATCCAAGAAGAGAAGAAGTGCAGGTCCCTGTCATCACATCACATCTACTGGCCGCCAACTTTTTGATATTACATTCCATTTTGCTAATAAAAACTAGGATAATATTTATCATTACAGTTCAGGTCAATCAATAAACTTACTATGTTTCCATACTGCAGGAATTGCAGTGATACCTCCAATGAAGCATATTTGCTTCTTACAATTTAATGAGAATGTCACAATGTATAGCTTTTTGCTAATTTTATGTGTCTACCCCATGGCACATTTGAAGAGAATAAGGACAATGCATCTGACCCAGCTAGGAAGTCCTGAGGACAGGGACAAGTTCTTATGTATCTGTATACACCCAAGGCCAAAGTGCAGTAGACATCCAACACCTGATGGTCAAGGAAAGGAAGAATCAATGATGATCAAGTTCAGAAAGTAATATTTTAAGATACATGAAACATTTCTTGCATAGATAAAAGCAAGTCATGTTGTTTAAAAAAAAAAAAATTCATCCACAGGTGAACTCCTACCTCCCGATCCTTGAGTTTCATGGCGAGCACCAGCTGATGCCGGTGGCTGGTGAGAGCCTCCCGGTAGTTTCCTTTGGAGAAGAATGCAGAGCCCAGGTTCCCATGAGCCCGGCATTCTCCTGTCTGGTCACCTGGATTGGTTAAAAAAAAAAAAAAAAAAGGATAAAATTTCTCTAAGTTATAGCATTATTTGTAAAATCTAATGGTCATCTTGATTTAAGAGGCACAGATTTAGTAGCTCAGATTTCATTTCCCTTTCTCCTTTTACAAAAGGACTTGCCTCTTCCACAAGACCCTATATAGGAAGTTAACGTTCTAGAACTTAAAGCTCTGGACAACTGTTATCATTATTGTAACTTACAACCATAGGCAGGCACTTAGCTGTCCTGGAAATGAGAGGTCACAGACCTCCACATAAACCAGCTGCTGTTTAAATCTCCTCATTTCTCTGCTAATGACCTTTGATTCTGAACAATTATCAGCTTGTTGGTTCAGTCATCTGACTCCAAACCTACATAATCTACTGCTTCTTTACAAGTACCCTGATGGTAGATTCGCCATATCCTTGCTCTTCCTGCAATCTTATAAGTCCTTGAGTAATCGTCACAATGACCCATTATAGTCATAAGCCAGACTCATCTTACAAGTGAGGCACAAAGAGGTTAGGAAGCTTATCCAAAGTCACACAGCTAGTAAATATCAGAGCACTAAACCCAGCAGTCTGGCTCCAGAGTACATGCTCTTAACTTCTAAACCATACTATCTCCTTTAACAAAATGAAGCATTCTTGTGGAGGTAAAAATTAGAATTAAGACAAAAGATCGACACACCAATGCCATCATTTGGATATTAAATTTGTGAGCACAAATCTCTGGGGAAGGCAATGAATCTGTTAATCAACATCTCTTGGCCCTTTGGGAGCCTCAGTACCTTGTCATGTGAGAAGCCCTAAAGTCATGATTACTCTAAAACGGAATGTTCTAGAGACACCCTCACTGTTCACGGTCAGTGCTGTCCCCATGCCGGTCAGGCTCATCAGCCTTGTTTCCCTTCTGTGCTGAAATAAAGGAGAGAAGCGCGACTCTACCTAAGGTCTTGGCTACGTCCAAGTCCTGCTGCATGTATCCAGTGCTCTTCTCTGTGTTCCCGAGAGACCAGTACGCGCTGCTCAGGGCAGAGAAAACGGAGCCCCTCAGCTTGAGGCTGCAGGTGCCAATCTTCAGGGCGGCTTCTAGGACAACCACAGAGGCCCCATGGTGGCCGGCCGTCAGGAGCTCCTGCCCAACCACAGACACGACCACAAAGGGACTCTTGTCCAGTTTCATTTTCTGAAGTTGCTGATAAGTGGGTTCCAGGGAGTCTGAAGAAAAAGAAAACAAGAGAACCCAGGACAATACACAAAACGATCTTTTCCAGTGCCCTCTAGAAACACACGCTTAGGACCCAGTTCAAGTGCAACCTTCCAATCTGTGAGCAGGTGCCCCTCACTGACTACTCGGCCATGTGACTAGAAGCACCCGTGGGCCCTGCAGCTTCCTTCTCCTGGCTGTGACACGCGTTGCCACGCCCCTCTTCTCTCTGGGCCTGTCTGCCATCCTGGTGGCCACTTTCCCACCCCCTTCTTTTCTGGGTACTAGGAGCGCATCTTCAAGCCCCGCCTCCACTGCAAGCCCCCCAGCTCCTCCAGCCGCACTAATTCTTATATCTAAGCTTCTTTTGGTCTTTATGGTTAGCATTGCACAATGTGCCCATTAATTATTTAAAAATTGTTCCACGAATGTCAATTTTTGAAATATTTCCCAGGTAGTCTGAGGACCACATTTGAACTGTTAGAATAACTTGAGCAAGTGGTACAACACTGGCATGCGATTTTAAAAACTACCCCTGAGCCAGGCGTGGTGGCGCACACCTGTCATCCCAGCAGCGCAGGACACTGAGGCAGGAGGATCCAGGTTCACAGCCAGCCTCAGCAACTTAGTGAGGGCCAAAGTAAGTCAGTGAGACCCTGTCTGTAAATAAAATATAAAAGAGGGCTGGGGTGTGGTTCAGTAGTTAAGCACCCCTGGGCTCAGTTCCTAGTACCAAACAAACAAACAAACAAAAATCTCCCCCCCACACATAGGCGAAAGTCCCTAACATCTGATAAACATTTATTAAACTTGAATTTGAATAACTGACTAATAAAACCTGCCCTTATTTTTTTCCTAGAAGAATCGATAAAGGAAGCTCTACCAACAAGAGCCAATCACTCTCACTGGTGACCCAATGTCCACTGCTGCTCTGGGTCTCAGAGGTCAGTCTGCCCAAATAAAAAATTACCAAACAAGACCACAAAGAAATCATCTGTGTTTACTAAAGTAAGATAGAAGATAAAATTACTGTTGATCTCATTTTATTTTCACATGCTGTCTGTGAAGGACATAGATTAAAGGTGACAAGCACAGGGATTCTCTCCATCTGAGGCTGGGTTTGAGTGCAGATGACCTCCATGCTCCTTCTCCCCTGGCTCCCTTTTGATTTTTCTTTAAAGGCAATTACAAAGCTATTAACTATTGCCCTGTAAGGAGAAGGCACTCACAGCCATTTGTTGTTAGCTTTCCTGAAAAACTACCTCACATTAGCGGTTTCAGTAAACAGGTAAAAAACTATAAGAGGATGGGTCTCTTTAAATCTTGAATCTCCTAGCCAACAGTACTGCATTAAAATGTAATTTTTACAATTTATGACTTCTCAACTCTCCACTAAGGGGCTCTCGCCTGAATCAACATTACCACGGAAACCTTGAAACTTACTGGTGCCTAAAGCATTTTTTCCCTTCAATCAGATCACTAAACAGAGAACAAAGAACATTTTTACACCTGTCAGGATGCAAGCAGTGCACAGTACCCGTAAACAGCAGCTAACCAACAGGGTTAGGCACAAACGCAGGAACCAGGAATTACTAGAACAGAACAATACCACACTGAGATGCCAGGAGCAGAATTTTGGTGGTGCCCGCTGATGAATTTGGCAGCAATGATGGTCACAGCAGCCTCCCACTGGCCAATAACAAACATGATTGATTTTTAGGGCTGAAAGACTTAAAACACTCTCTTCTGGGCTGGGGCTGGGGCTCAGTGGTGGAGCGCTTGCCTGGCATGTGTGAGGCCCTAGGGTCAATCCTCAGCACCACATAAAAATAAATAAATAAAATAAAAGTCATTGACAACTAAGAAAAATGTGTGTTTTTTTTTTAAACCCTCATTTTAGAAATGAGGAATCTGAGCTTTCTTTGTCTTTTCTTTTCTTTTCTTTTCTTTTTTTTTTTTTTTGGTTATTTTTTGTTTGGGGTTTGTTTGTTTCATACCAGGGATTGAACTCAGGGGCACTTAACCACTGAGCCATATACTCAGACCTTTGTATTTTTTGAGACAGGGTCTCGCTAAGTTGCTTAGGGCCTCAGTGAGTTGCTGAGGTTGGCCTTGAATTCGTAATCCTCCTGCCTCAGCCTCCTGAGCTGCTGGGATTACAGGCGTGCACCATCAAGCCCAGAACCATTTGTTTGTTTTTATTTTTTTCCTGGAATTGGGGATTAAAGACACAGGCACTTTGGCACTAAGCTACATCTTCAGTCCTTTTTATTTTTTATTTTGAGGTAGGGTTTCACTAAGCTGCTAAGGCTGGTCTTGAATTTGCAATACTCCTGTTTCAGCCCTCAGCGTCTCTGGGATCACAGGCTTATGACCCCACACTAGATTAAGGATCAGAGTTTTTACAATATCCACCCAAGGTCAGATAGCTTGGAAAATATCCAAGAAAAGAACCCATTACAGTGCTTAAGCCCAGACTCTGAAACTTATACCAGGCAAGATTCCAGTGTGGTGGCTGATGCCTACAATCCCAGTGGCTCTGAGGCTGGGGCTGGAGGATTTTGAGTTCAAAGCCAGCGTCAGCAATTTAGTGAGGCACTAAGCAACTTAGTGAGACTGTGTCTCTAAATAAAATATAAAAAGGACTGGGGATGTGGCTCAGTGGTTAAGTGCCCTGGGTTTAATCTCCAGTACCAAAAAAAAAAAAAAAAAAGATCCTTTTTTAAAAAATTTATTTATTCATTCTAATTAGTTTTACATGACAGCAGAATGGATTCCAATTCATAGTACAAATATAGAGCACAATTTTTCATGTCTCTGGTTGTACACAGAGTCACACCATTTGTATCTTCTTAAATACTTAAGATAATGATATCCATCTCATTCCACCATCTTTCCTACCCCATGTCCCCTCCTTGCTCCTCCCTCCCCTTTGCCCTATCTAAACTTCCTCCCATGCTCCCCATCCCCATGCCCATTATGGATCAGCATCCACATACCAGAGAAAATATTCCGCATTTGATTTTGGGGATTGGCTTACTTCATTTAGCATAATATTCTCCATCCATTTATCTTCAAATGCTAGGATTTTATTCTCTATTAATGCTGAGTAATATTCCATTATGTATATATACCACAGTTTCTTTATCCAGTCATCTATTGAAGGGCACTTAGGTGGGTTCCACAGTTTAGCTATTGTGAATTGAGCTGCTATAAACATTGATGTGGCTGTGTCCCTGTGCTGTTTTTAAGTCCTTTGAGTATAAACCGAGGAGTGGGATAGCTGGGTCAAATGGTGGTTCCATTCCAAGTTTTCCATACTGCTTTCCATATTGGTTGCACCAATTTGCAGTCTTACCAGCAACGTATGAGTGTACTTTTTCCCCCACATCCTCACCAATTCTTGTTATTGTTTGTATTCTTAACAGCTGTCATTCTGACTGGAGTGAAATGAAACCTTAGAGAAGTTTTGATTTGCATTTGTCTAATTGATAGAGAAGTTGAACATTTTTTCATATATTTGTTGATTGATTGTACATCATCTTCTGAAAAGTGTCTGTTCATTTCCTTGACCCATTGATGATTGATTGGGTTATTTGTTTTGTTTGGTGTTTAGATTTTTGAGTTCTTTATATATCCTAGAGATTAGTGCTCTATCTGATGTGCGTGCAGTAAAAATTTGCTCTCTATTCACCTCACTGATTGTTTCTTTTCTGAGAAGAAGCTTTTTAGTTTGAATCCATCCCACTCATTGAATCTTGACTCTATTTCTTGCACTATAGGAGTCTTATTAAGGAAGTCAGGACCTAATCCAATATGATGAAGATTTGGACCTACTTTTTCTTCTATTAGGTGCAGGGTTCTGAACCTTCTCATCCACTTTGAGTTTTATGAATGATAACAGAGGTTTAATTTTATTTTGCTACATATGGATTTCTAGTTTCCCCAGCACCATTTGTTGAAGAGGCTATCTTTTCTCCAATGTATGTATTTGGTGCCTTTGTCTAATATGAGATAACTGTATTTATGAGGGTTTGTCTCTGTATCCTCTATTCTGTACCATTGGTCTACAAGTCTATTTTGTACCAATACCATGCTGCATTTGTTACTATTGCTCTGTAGGATAGTTAAGGTCTGGTATAGGGATGCTACCTGCTTCACTCTTCTTGCTTAGTCACTAGCAACAGAAACCAGTCTTGGCTGGTTTTAGTAGAAGAGAAATGCCCTGAGCAACTGAGTATTGGGAAAGGTGAAAATCCAGACCTCCAAACCCACAGTCAAAATCATGCCACAAAAGCTGCCCACTGAAGGCAACATAACCGCCACCACTCAACACAGGATGCCACAGCTGCAATGCTGCCCCTACACTGATCACCACCCTGGGAAAATGGACATTGCTCTTGTCACCCACCAGCACCAGAAATAATTCTGTGCTGTCCTTTCTTCTTTGAACTTTCTGCTCTTAATTCAATGGTGGTGAAAATTAGGATTTGATGCTTTCAGCTCTTATGGTAGAAGGCAGAAAGCAGAAGTATAAAATGGGGAATTCCTAAAATATAGGAAGATTGTTCAAACTCCGACAGCCCACAAAGACACTCTGCTTCATTTGGAGATATTTTTCCCATAGCAACCATGGCTACGTTAGAAAAAGACCCACCTAATTAAGCCTCTAAAACTGTACAACAGAAGTAGAAAGAAGAGAACCTTACAACAGCTAAAAAGAGTCTTAAAAGAGAAAGAAATCTTTAATTGTGCAAGTTTCCATGAGATGAAATGAAATTGAAGAAATGAGAAGAGATCAGATCCCCACTTGTAGAGAATACATGCACATTAAAGGACAAACGCCAGTGTGGAGGTAACCCTAAAGCTGACAGGAAGGGGGATTAGCAGGGGCAACTGGAAAGCTTCCTGGAAGCAGAATTGATTTCTTGAAGAAAGGGCAGGACCCAGACAGGTCTTTGCTTTTCAAGAGCCAAATAGTGCAATGGCGGCTGGAGCTGGAGCTCAGGGGAAGAGCGCTTGCCTGGCACATGTGAGGCCCTGGGTCCAATCCTCAGCACCATATAAAAATAAATAAATGAAATGAAGGTACTATGTCCATCTACAACTAAAAAGTATTTTTTAAAAAAGTTGCAAAGGATTTGTCCTAACCAGAGGCACCAGGAGAAGGTGGGTGCACAGGAAGCAGAGTGCTAAGCAGGCCAGCCGAGTTGACCAGAGGACACCTGTCAGGGAAGGAGGCTGAGGTGGAAGGGTGGAGAAAACACTGAGTTATGGACGAAGAGATGGGAATTTCAAAGCCACACAGCCTCAGCCTCCTCACTTTGTCAAATGTAGTACACAAATCTATACATGTGCACATGTACATAAGTGGATACACAGATGCGTATGTGTGCACCTGTGCATGGGTACAGACACGGACACAGAATTTCCATTTCACTGTGTGTAAATTTTCAAAAAATTTTAATGTCAAATTTCTTTGTTTTTGGCTGTAATTGTCTCATTGGTCCATATTCACTAATCAGAAACTCTAATTAGCAGTTGTACGTGTTTTTTGTTGTTGCTGTTGTTTGGAGAACTGGGGATTGAACCCTGGGCTTTGTACATGGTAGAAAGGTGCTCTACCCCTGAGCTACACCCCCAGCCCTGAAAATGCTCATAAGCTTTTTGCTGTGTGTTTCTGAGACAGGTTGCTACGTTGCCTAGGCCAGTCAGTCTCCAACTCCTGGCCCTGGCTAGTCTCCTGCCTCAGCCTGCCTAGCAGGCTCTCTGTGCACACCAGCACACCTGGCTAGTTGTACATGCTTCTGATGAAAAAGAGATGGTGAGATGATTTTTTTAAATGTATAGATGATCTCTAAGATTCTTTGCAACTCTATTATTCTAATGCCTGTTCCAGGGTAAAGTTGAGTGTTTAGAAAAGAGACTAACTTTGTGATTTTTGTCAGGCTAGATACAACAGAGATTTGGAGTCTACAGCTATTAAGATGTTTTTCTTTCTAGAATCTATGCATAATACATGAAATAGTCAAGGTCAAACCAGCTCCATAAGAACAAAAAGGCCCTTCCCAACACTGATTGATTCACGGGTATGGGTTTTTGAAATGTAAAGGTTTTCAGAGTTTAAGGTAAACAAAGTCACATTTCCTGACACGTGAAGAGCTTATAGGGATGTAGTACAGGCCAACAAAACAACACTCTGAGCTGAGAGACATGTGATCCTTATTACTTCTGAGGTGCACATTCACTCACGTATTAACATTTCTGAATTTGGGATTCTGTATCCTGAACTTAAGGGTGCCTCATGATGGTTTGCCACTACATCTGAATAGGTCTAAAAGATCTCTTTCAATATATACAAATAAAAAGTGAGAAGAAAGGACCTTGCCAGCATTTAATCATCAGTGTCTTCTTCTTTCTTGGTAATATGTAAAATAATGAGACAGCTTCCAAGCCAGAGTTCTTAGAACCGGTAGAAGGTGCTATGTGATCGTAAAGGGAAGGTATGGGGAGGCTCCTTAGAGGAAGCAATGTCTGCAGGAAACAGGACATAATGGAAAACACAGTGTTTTTCAAGAACAGCAGGGGGTTAGCTGGGATACCTGGAGAGGAGAATAAAAGGGAGCAAGCTGTCTAATGCTCAGGCCTAAGAGAACTTCTCAGCGAATGTTCATATGCAGAACCTGGTGTACTGGGAAGTGTTCCTTCTGCCACCACAACACAAGAGCAGGTTAACACTGCTGCTGCCTCCCCTCCTCAGTGAGACTCTGGACATCATTGGCAAAGCAGAAGGCCCCCTATAGAGCTGCCTTCGTAGGGCCTGGCCTGTGCTACCATCTACCTCTACAGAGGAGCACTGTGCACAGCCGGGCAGGGCCCTTGCTCAGCCAGTGGACTGGCAAACGGCAGTGCTGGAATTAGATCCCACCCTTGTTGGCTGGGAGGAAGCCTGAGTTTTTCACACAGCATTTCAAAAATAGGCCTCCTGTGAAAGGTGCATCTAAAAGAAAGTCAGAGGGCAAGGGTCCACTGAGGTGGACATCAGGCCAATAAAAGGTGAGCCCCGCTCAACCTGAGAGAAAAGTTTACGCATTCAACAGCCATTTTCTATGGGCATTTTATAAAAGCAGCTTCCTGGGATCCTCTAGAGCTGTTAGAAACACAACAGGTGACAGCCCATAAATGTAATAGCCTTTAGATCACTAAATTAACAAAAGGAGAGAAAATACACACAAGAGAACCCTCAGCAAGAAGCCGCCCTGCATCTTTAGAGGAACAAATAAAGGCAAACTCAATCTCGCTTTCTAATTGTCTTATTAAATCCACGGTCGGCAGCAGTAGTGTGCTACAGCCTCCAACTCTGCTTAAACAGCGACCAGATCCTGTGACCTGAAACTGCTGAAGGACCAGCTAAGAAGAAATGGAAAATGTCAAAGGGTAAGTTGAGAAATCATGTGAGTACCAGTTTATATCTCTACTTACTTTTATATTTCTGTTAATGATTTAAGAGAAATTCATTGTATACCATACTGTAACCAAATGCACAAAGAGAAATAGTTAAACTGACAGCCAGTTTGTGAATATAAGTCACACTATAAAAATAAAGCAGACTTAATTCACTGAGAAATATGGGAAATAATAACAATAAATTAAGTTAGTTTTCATATAGATAAATACAGTATTTGTATAAATATAGCAAACAGAGTATATTAATATAAATTGGTTCCACCTTAACAAAAATGAAACCTTAAAACTTCCAGACAGACCCACCATAGAAACACTGTGTTGGTCATGGAAGTTCTGTTTGCTTTTATAATCTCCTGGACTAGAGAGTTTTCTCTGATGCATTCAAGAATTACAAAACAGCCGGGCACGGTGGCATACTCCTCCAATCCCAGTGGCTTGGGAAGCTGAGGTGGGAGGGTCGAGAGTTCAAAACCAGCCTCAGCAATTTAGCAAAGCCCTATGTCTAAATAAAAATATAAAAAGGGGAAGGGATGTGGCTCAGTGGTGGAGCATCCCTTGGTTCAATCCCCAGTACAAAAAAAAAAAAAAAAAGAATTACAAAATAAAAACAATTCATACAACAGAAAAGACCTACCTATGAAGTGTCCAGATCCCTTAGCCATGTGACATTGGGGAAAACTTATAAAGATGCAGGAAGGTGGGCTGTGTCTATAGCTCAGTTGGTAGAGCACTCTCCTAGCACATGTGAGGCACCATATTAAAAAAAAATGAGATAAAGGTATTATGTGTCCATCTACTATAAATTTTTTTTAAAGATGCAGGAAGGTAAAATAAATGGTGGGTAAATAAACCAGCAGCAGGTGATGATAGATATTGTAAATTACAATCACATGACAAAAAAGAGGTCATTAAGATGTCAGATGCCCAGTAGAAGAGAGGAAGAGCAATGGGGAGGGACTGGCGGTGGGAAAGGAAGTACTGGGGACTGAAATGGAGCATATTACATTCCATGTGTGTGTGATTAGGCCAAATGAACCCCACTACCATGTATAACTGCGATGACTAATAAAAACAGTTTTTAAAAAGATATAGGATGATGTGCAGAACAGCAGTGTGCAAAGCAACAGCCTATAAAATGTTAAGAGAAGCCCACCTGGAGTAGATACAGTGGTAAAGGCAACGCTGAAAATAAACCAGATAAATTAAATTGCCTTAAGGGAAGAGGAGAAAATATTGAAGCGCTCCAGGCACCTGTAAGAAGCAGCCTTCTCCAGGGTCAGCCTTAGGTCACTCACTGTAAGACACAAAGAAGTGGCACAGAAAACCCTAAGGGTGACAGCAGCTCTGAGCTATTTTTCTCAGTGCAGGGAAGGTTTCCTTACAGTTATCTAAACAAATTGCTTCAAAGGAAAAACTATAAGTTTGATTCTGCTGATAGCAACACATTCACTCCAATATTCTAAGGCAGCAGCACAAACATCTGAATAAAGAAGTGATATCCTCATGAACTAAATAAAATATCCCATGTATATTCTTTGTGGGGGATTTAAGGAGAGGATGGGAAAATGTTAGAAAAAAATACATAAGAGAGACAGGTTGGTTTTTGTGTCAGTCCCTCCCCTCCCCACCCCCAGCCCTAGAGCTCCAAAGCGCATCTGCTCTGAGTCAGAGTTTATTAACAGCAGGCCCCACAGTGGGAGAAGCCATTAGGTTCCTGCAGCAAAGACTCGGCTCTGTATGGCTTATAAAGTTGCATGAAGGGAGGTTTTCTTACCACATTTTTTTCTAAAGCACAAAATCCCTAACTTTCAGGAAAAAGATGTTTTACAGATATGAATCGTCCAGAGACCATACGAGCAGCATTGAGTCCATCACACTTTTATTTAACACATATTTTGAGCCAAGTACGATAGTAGTCAGTATAATAAAACCATCTAATGCTACATTTCAAAACTAGATAAAATGTCAAATTATACTACCACTGAAATTTTTAGGTTTATTCTCCCATATGAAAAATTCAAAAGTGCATCATTTTTGAGTCAAAATCAGAGTTCTGCTTGACATACCTAATTAGGGTCAGACATTAGCTGCCTTCTGTATGCCATGACTACGCCTTAGTGACTCCGTTGCCACTTAAAGACAACAACTGGTACATGCTTTCAGTCAAATATTCCCAACAGCTCATTCCTCAAAAATCAATGTTCCCAGGCTGGGGGTGTTGCTCAGTAAAGGTAAAGCACTTGCCTAGCATGAGCAAGGCCTTAGGTTCGATCCCAGCAATGCAAAGAAAAAAGAAAAAAACAGAAAATCAATGTTCCTCAAAATGAAGCCAATCTATTTGGAGCCAGAAAGCTACTCTAACCTTTACAGTACCATTTTCATTCCATTCGCTTGTTCTTCCAGAATACTGGTTACAATAACGTAGAAAAAATAACAGGGAAAAATAAATGTAAACTATAGTGTCTATTCATCTTGTTTTGCTCTCTCTCCTTTTTTATTTTTTTTACACAATGCCTTTATTTTTATTTGTTTTTATTTTTATGTGGTGCTGAGGATTGAACCCAGGGCCTCGCACGTGCTTGGAGACCACTCTAGTGCTGAGCCACAGCCTCAGCCCCTCTCTCCTTTTAATTCAACATAATCTCTTATTGCTCCTCTGGAAAATATTAGATACCACCTCTCGTTAGGCATACATTCTCTTTTAGGAAACAAAAGAATGTCTATTATCTTCAGTTATTTATTTCTAGAAGGTATATTGGTTCGTCTGAAGAAATCAATTTACTATTAGAGGCATTGTGGTTTAGAATTACAGAATCTCAGAACTACAAAAACTAAAAAAGGAAATTATTTAAAGAACCATAAACTCTGGAGAAGTGGTCAACTCATGGTCATGTAGTTAGTAAATGAAAAATTGAAGAATATATTCCATGTCCAGGCCAGTGGTCTTCCATACTCTTCTGCCTCATTAACATCAATGACTGGCCATGTGTCTTGATCTTCCTTTGTGTAAGATGTCAGATCTTAGCCAATCTGAGACCACCCTTTTGTCCCACCAACCTGGAGACTGAACCCAGGCCCTGGCCCAGGCTAGGCAATCGCTCTACCACTGAGCCACACTCCCAGCCCATTAAGTCTTATATCTTATCAATTTCCTGTCCCTGAGCCTAAAGTCTTAGAAGGTTACAAATGTTTAACTTTAAATTAAGGTCAGACCAAGTACTTTCATCATATTTACCTCTCATGGGAGATTTCATGGCGGCTTCTACCATCCCCACCAGAAGCTGGAGGCTCTTGGGGTCTTGAGCCAGTCCAGATGCGAAGGCTGCCAGGGCATCGGCATGACGTCCAAGGTACTGGAGGGCAACACCCTGTCGGAAGTATGCCTGGAAACAGAGGAGGACAATGCGAGTTACCCAGCGGGGCTGACTGGGGTTCTTCAGTAGAATAAACAGGTCAGCAGAACCAAAGTGGATGGCCTCGGTCCAAAAAGAAGACAGGCGGTTGGTAACCAAATGAATGGAGTTCTTCTAAGATCATCAAATGTGAGCATCCTCACTTTCAGAACTTTCATTCTTTTTACTTTTGGGACACTCTTTTTTTTTCTGGGGGTTGCTAGGGAGAACTCAGGAGCACTGGACCACTGAGCCACATCCCCAGCCTTGTTTTGTATTTTATTTAGAGACAGGGTCTCACTGAGTTGCTTAGCACCTCACTGATGCTGAGGCTGACTTTAACCTCAGGATCCTCCTGCCTCAGTCTCCCCAGCTGCTGAGATGATAGGCAAGTACCACTGCGCCCAGCTGGGACACTTCTTAATTTTATCATATTCCTTGGCATTTACCCCCATAATAAAAATATATTTAAAAAATCTTCTATGCCATCTTTAATTCCATAAGCCCCTGAAGGACAGTTCTTTATCTCTTTCCAAAGTATATGGTACAGTGCATAATAAGTAAGAGAGAAATTCAACTTATTTTGAATTTTCTCCCTTCTGTAATTAAAAGGAAAAATATCAATTTGTGATTACTATTAAGATAACTTTAATAATGAGTAACATAACATGCTTATGTACTTTTTAAAAAATATTTTGTTACTGTTAATAGACCTTTATTTCATTCATTTATTTATATGTGGTGCTGAGAATCAAACCCAGTGCCTCACACATGCTAGGCAAGCGCTCTGCCTCTGAGCCACAACTCCAGCCCCTGCTTATGTACTTTTAACGTTGTGTTTCAGATGCAGTATTTAAAAAATACTTAAAATATATGTTTTTCAAAAATCAACTTAAAGTGGATCAAGGAAGTAGGCATTATACCAGAGACCCTGCCCCTGATAGAAGAAAGTGTAGGCTCAACTCTCAATCATGTCAGCTTAGGAACTAACTTGACAAGACTCCTAAAGCACAAGAAGTAAAATCAAGAATCAATAAACAGATGGGATCAAACTAAAAAGCTCCTTCATAGCAAAGAAAACAATCAAGAATGAGAAGAAAGAGTCTACAGAATGAGAGAAAATCTTTGCCACCTGCACCTAAGAAAGAGTATTAATCTCCAGGATATAAAAACAACTCAAAAAACTTAAAAAACACACACATTAAAAAATAAAAAACCTAATCATGTGGCCACATCAGTATTTATAGCAGCTCAATTTACAAAATGGGAAACCCAGGTACTTCACAGAAGAAAAAATAAAAATGGTCAACAAATATATAAAAATGGTCTAGCAATTAGAGAAATGCAAATTAAAACTCACTTCAGTCAGAATGGCAACAATCAAGAAGACAAGTAACAATAAATGTTGGCGAGGATGTTGGGGAAAAAGCACACTCATACATTGCTGGTGAGACTACAAATTGGTGCAACCACTCTGGAAAGCAGTATGGAGATTCCTCAGAAAACTTGGAATTGGACCACCATTTGACTCAGTTATCCCACTCCTCAGCATATACTCAAAGGACTTAAAATCATCATCCTACAGTGATGCGGCCACATCAGTATTTATAGCAGCTCAATTTACAAGAGTCAAGCTATGGAGGCAACTTAGGTGCCCTTCAACAGATGAAGAAAAATGTACATATATATAAGGGACTCAGCCAAAAAAAAAAGAGTGATTTTATGACTTTTGCCGTTAAATGGATGGATCTGGAGACTATCATGGAGACAAAATAAGCCAGTCCCCAAAAAACCAAAGGTTGAATGTTCTCTATGATATGTTGATGCTAACACTCAGTAAGAAGGAGAGGGAAAAATAGAAGTTCATTGTATTAGACAAAGGGGAATGAAGGGAAGGGAGGAGGATGAGAAATAGGAAAGACCAAAGAATGAATCAGAAACAACTTTCCTATGTACATATATGAATACACGACCAGTGTAACTTATCATGTACAACCACAAGAATGGGATCCTAATTAGAATAGTCATACTCCATGCATGTAGAATATATCAAAATACATGCTACTGTCATGTATATTTAAAAAGAACAACATTTTAAAAATCACGTAGGAGCATAAAAGGAAAAAAAAAATGTGTGCTTTGCTTAAAAAAGGTTTTTGTCCGCTGTGTCTTTTAACTAGATTAGTTTTAAAACTAGTATAATCATCTGTGATGATAGTAAAACATTCCCCTTTATAGATAACTGAAGAAAGGATAAGTGAGTTAAGAAAATATTTAAACTGAGAATTTAAATATTTGAATTTTAGAATAGTTTTAAAAAACTGCAGTTTGTGGCCAGGCACAGTGGTGCACCCCTGTAACCCCAGCAGCTCGGGAGGCTGAGGCAGAAGGATTGCAAGTTCCAAGTCATCCTCAGCAAAAGTGAGGTGCTAAGCAACTCAGTGAGACCCTGTCTCTAAATAAAATACAAAATAGGGCTGGGGATGTGGCTCAGTGGTTGAGTGCCCCGACTTCAATTCCTGGTACTCCAAAAAAGAAAAGAAACTGCAGTTTGTTTTCAAGTACACAGAGTAAACCCAAGTATATGGACAACATATTATAGTATGTAACCAGCAAAGGGCCCTGTACCCAATTAAATAATGCATTAAAATGACATATTATTAATGCATTCATTGCTTATATGACAACATCTGCTTCTAAAATAGTTGGCTTCCTATTCCTTCTAAACATTCTTACAATACTGTTTATGACATAAACTTGACCTTTTCAGTCCAACATACTTAAGACATTTTCACTATTTGTACTCATGGAATCTAAATGAAGTTTCAAACTCTTAAAACTACTCCTCAGTAAGCTTAGCATATAATTTTACATCACATGTACACACAACACAGAGAATAAGAGAGTAAGGACCTTTCATGTTTGCAAAATTTATTTACTTATTCCATTTTTATAACAATACTTTAAGCAAGACAATGCTATTCAGGGCTCCCATTAAGAAGCAATCCATAAACGCAATGAATACTCAAATTATTACAGGCTATTCAGGCCTCTGTTAGTTAAAACTATCAGCAGCTGTTAAAACTCAGACCCCAGAAAGACAATAACCTGTAAATGCACTTTCATTACTAATTCATAAGATCAGTTGGTTTCCCTGGTCTCAGCCTTTGTTTTAATCTTTAATGTGTTTACAGACATTTTTCATTTACCCCCTTCATTTCACATTTTAGGTGGTTTCTATAATCCCAAAAGTAATACACAGTATGTTCCAACTCAAAACAACTATAGTTTATATAAGTCTAGAAGTGTTCTATTAAAGCTTAACTAAAAATGTATATTTATATACATATGTACATATATTCATATATAAATATACCAAATGCCTATAAACTGATTACTATTTACAGAACAAGACAAATGGTATCTGTAGTGACTGATTTTGTGTAGGATGTTCTATTAGAAACACAAAAATCTTAAATTAGTCTCAATTTTGATGATTTCTTGCATTTGTAAAATAAAGTTTTACACATGTCCTACTTCACTGAGATAGCAGCTGATTTCTCTGTCTGCCAAGTATCACCACTGAAAGGGAGATTTACCTACCCCTAAGGGGTTGGCAGAGTTCACTGTCAAATCACACTCTGGTCTCAAGTTCACACAGCAGCATGTTTTATTTTCTTAGGACACTCAGAAATTTGGATAATAAGAGACAAGAGAAGACCATGCCTTCCACAATCTTGGATTCCCTTTCTTCAGGAAAGATTTCTAAAGGTTTTCCTGTGCCCTTCCTGGATTCCCCAATCCAGCTTCAGAAGAGCTCAGCTGTTTCCCCTTAAGGATCTGACAAGCCCCAATCCAGACTCCATGAAGCTCTCCCAACTATCCCCATGCTTTATTCATTATATGCACAAACAAATGTTGAATAAAATTACTTGTCTGTATTTGAGTGAGAGATACACCACTGGAATTCAAGTTGTTGCTGATAAAACCTAGATTGTGGGTTATGGTGATAGAATAAGTGAACTTAGTACAGTAGCTGGCACAGAGTAACTACTTGATTAAATGAGCTATTTTCATTATTAGTTATCTTGATGAGAACACGTAATTTTAGGCTAACAGAATATAAAGGGATTCCAATAAATATTTTCAGTATTCAATCCTAGCATTGCTTCATTTATTTCTTCTCTTGCTCCAACCAGGGAGAGAAACGACATAATTAGCAATCAGGAAACTACAGAATCAAGACCCCTCATTGTTATAAGGCTTTCAGACAAATCTAAACCACTTCACTAAAAGTCACTGGTGTTATCAAGTCTTGGGAGAAAGAGAAGCCACCAGGATCCTCTGCCAGCTTCCTCCAAAGTCAAGGTTAAGATGTGCTGAGATTGACAGCTGTTTATCAGAGCTTCAAGAGAACCGCCATGACATCCTCCAGCCAATCAGCTCCCCACCTACTGGTTCCTGCTATTAATGTGGTTCTTGCCATCACAGCTTTCACAGGAAGCCACTTCATGGGGAGAAGGGCAAATGTTGACAGCAGATGCAGCATGCCACAGGAAACTGGAGCCTTTGAGGCAGGACTGAATACCTGGTGCCCGGTCAACCTCAGAATCCTACCACACACACCACATGTGGGCACTGGCAATGTCACAGAGGGAGAAGGAAGAACAACATGGTTTAACTACTGAGAATACCTATACCCTGAGAACAGCAGTTCTCAATTGAAACCTCAGCCTGAAAGAAGATGTTTACAGAGAGCAGGTGATACTCCAGACTAAATGTGGGATACCTAATCCTGCAAGTGTCCTGTGGTCATTGGTTTATTTTTGTTGTTCTTGTTCACCAAAAAGAAACCGCAGGGATTATTCTGCATGCCAGTAGTGACCTTACAAATAAAAGAAGGCAACTGATTATGAGAATAAGTTTCCATTCCTTTCTTCCTCCCTTCAATTGCCATTCCCTAAAATCTCCCATGCCAGGCACTCTAACACACAGGACAAAGAAACAAAAGGCAGGACTCACACCCTCACGGTGCTCACAGTCTAGAGGGGAAGAATATAAAACCTATAAATGTCTTGACTGCCAGCTGCAGTAAATTCTAACTAATAGTAACTGTTGCTGTAATATTTCAGCAGTAACAAAAATGTAGTGATGACTAAAGTATTTACAGCCTCTTGTTAAAATTGTTAGTATTATTAGCATTTGCTTTTTATTAAGTGGATGTCCCCAGGGTTGAAGTAAAAACGCTCAAAGACGAAACATTTACAACTGTAAACTAGGCACCTCACCAGTACCCTGGAAATAGTGCAGGACCTTTAAGTCTTCACTCCTAACACTCCATTGACTCCAGAACTTCACTAAACCCAGTGACAACCTAACTCTCTACTCTCCCCTGGTCCACTGAACCATAAGGCAAACTACTCTGCACAGGGACACAGGCAGACCAAACATGTAACTCTATATACAATGTGGAATCATCTTAACTATACTTATTGTTAAGGGTGTGTATTCATATGAACAATGAATAATCTGCTACTTAGTGCCAGCATTTGCAGATTATCTGCCTTTTGATTTGGATTTAATCTGCACTTTCAGATGTTTTACTTAAATATTCACAACCTGCATTTTACAGTTGGAATTTCAACTTTTTATATATCTTCCAGAGAAGAATTCTCTCTAATTAGAAGACTGTGGTATACCTGTAGCCAGTGTAAACTTTCCACATTATTACCAGCTTTTTCTGATAATGTTTGTAAATCACATGACTTTTTAACTAAATTTTCCCTTATTATCTTATTTTTTAAATGAATAGAAATGGAGAAAATAGATATGCTGATTCTAGTTTTTGAAAAGCAGCAGCATTGCTTTGTAATTTAACACAAGTGGGGTCAAAAATGAAAATGATTATAGGATGTCAAAACCAGGAAACCTTTGGCATCACTGTATGCACACAAACAACAACGCTCAATTGTGATGGCAAAGGATAAAATTAGAGAGTAGGTGAAAAATGACTTTAAAAAGAAAGGCATGATTTGAGATTGTATTTTTAGTTCTCTGGGATTAACACTCCTCACTTGCTGAACATACGTCTCCCACTTGATATTTGCATATTTAGTATTTTACACAGTTAACTTTCATATACTTTTTCAGGAATGCATTATGTGAGTAAATAAAAGACTGCTTGCATTACATGAAACAGATGCTAATCATGAGCAAACTGTAAATATACACATATTAGCTACCATGAAAGTTGTTATTTTTTACATATTATATATGTAGCGTGTCTCCTGTAGCCAGTGAGCACTTGAAATGTGGCTGATGTGACTAAGAAACTAAATTTTAAGTTTTATTTTGATTACATAATTTAAAGAGCCACAGTGGCCAGTAGGTACTGTATTTGATAGTGTAATGGAGAGTTTGGTCTTCCTGTAACAATTAGCCTATGAACACGTATCTAAATGGGAAGAAACTGAAAAGGTAACAAGTGAAATAACTGTAGAACATCTCATCTGGAGCCACACACATTAGTCCCAAGACAGCTTTGGTAAAAGAGGAAGAACATCTAAGGCTGAAGGGGACCCTGACCTAGTCACTCCATAGCCATACATCTCTGACCAGGTCACTTGATCTCACCAAATCTTATGTTTCATTTCCACATACAGCAAGGATGCTAACATGACCTCAGTGGGTTGTGATGATGGCTGCTAACTGATGTGAAATGGAAGACACAAAGGCAGCACTTCACAAGTACTCAGCTGAGCCTAGTGTCTCACTGTGTCACTTGCAGTTGGGCATTTGCTATTTGGTCAGGTGGGCCATCTGCTTCCCAGCTTACACATTATAAATTGTCTTTTCTTTTTATTTATTTATTCTAATTTGTTTTACATGACAGCAGAACGCATTTCAATTCATAGTACACATATAGAACACATGTCTCTGGTTGTACACAAAGTAGAGTCACACCATTTGTATCTTCATACATGTACTTGGGTAATGATGTCCATCTCATTCCACCATCTTTCCTACCCCTACAACTCCCCCCTGCCCCTCCCTCCCCTTTGCCCTATCTAGAGTTCCTCCATTCCTCCCATGCTCCCCCCTCTTCTATCCCCATTATAGATCAGCATCCACATATCAGAGAAAACATTCAGCATTTGTTTTTTGGGATTGACTTACTTCATTTAGCATAATATTCTCCTCCACCCATTTACCTTCAAATGCCAGGATTTTATTCTCTTTTAACGATGAGTAATACTCCATTATGTATATATACCACAGTTTCTTTATCCAGTCATCTACTGACGGGCATCTAGGTAGGTTCCACAGTTTAGCTATTGTGAATTGAGCTGCTATAAACATTAATATGGATGTGTCCTTGTAGTATGCTGTTTTTAAGTCCTTTGGGTATAAATTGAAGAGAGGGATAGCTGGGTCAAATGGTAGTTCCATTCCAAGTTTTCCAAGGAATCTCCATACTGCTTTCCAGATTGGCTGCACCAGTTTGCAGTCCCACCAGCAATGTAGGAGTGTGCCTTTTCCCCCACATCCTCACCAACACTTGTTGTTGTTTGTATTCTTAATAGCTGCCATTCTGACTGGAGTAAGATGAAATCTTAAGAATAGTTTTGTACAAATCGCCTTTTCTAAAATGGACCAGGGGCTGACAAAATTAAGCACAAAAAATTAAAGATCATGATGATCACCTTGAGTCGCTGAGGACATAGTGCATGTATATATGTCATCATCTGTTTCACAGTAGAGGATACACTTGAAATACATTTCTCAACCAAAATTGTTTTTGAAATGTTTACACTCTGTTGATTGAGAAGGCTTCAATGACATAGTAAGTTTATTATTTGGAACAAACATTAAACTCAAGTTAAATAAGGTACTTTGGGCTGGATGGAAAAGAAGGAAAGGGCTGGTGGAAAGTATGAGACCAAAAATCTATCTGTAGGAATATGAAGCTCTCTTTCCTTTCAGAGACTTTACCCTGATACACTAATTATTAGAATCATTACAGGGTTTTTCTGAGGCCCAAACCTGACACAAATTTTAGCATTAAAAGGAACCCAGTACTGCCATATCAATATGTTATCCTGTTTTACTCCATATATGTAGTTATTTATTTTCCAAACCTTTCTAAGATCTAGTTTATTGAACCATTCTAGGCAGACATAGAGCTGGGTTCTTTCCATAGTTTATCAATGGCCCTTGTACCACCCTCAAGAAGTTCTGATGAAGACCATTGCAAAAGAGAAGGTTATGAAATATACCCGAAATCACACAGCTATGAAGTGACACAATCCTGCTGGCAATCCTCTCTCCTTCCACTATTCCACAGTACCTCTTTGATAAAAGAACTAATGGTGTGCAATTAACCTCTAACCCAGCTTTCTGTGTGGGAATTCTTATACTTGTAAAATTCAACGTATAGAGGCAAAAATGAAGGAAAATCAGAAATGACACAGAAAATTTATGAACATGAATATTTAATCTCTATTCCATTAGCAACCGTTGATTGTAGAACAATTTTTAATGAATTGGATGGAGGGAAAATTCATTTCATTAACCTTTCATATAAATGTATTATTATTGAACCAAACAGGCCACTGTACTTGCAACTCAGTTCGATGTTAATTAGATTACAGGCATGAGGCTTTAAATCAAAGGGAAACAAAAGGAGCCATCAGCAAGCTTCTCAGCCAAGCCTTGCCTGCTTGCTGGCTGGCTACAATACAATTTGCTGCGCTTCTTTTATCTTCTGATATTTTCAAGTGAGTTTTCTCTTGCTTCTATTTGCTGACACTTTATATTAAAAATTAAATAAAATAAAACCTTGAGAATCAGCAGAGAACACATTCTTCCTGTGGCAATGTGTTTTACCTGCCCAGCTGGGAGTAATCATTCCTCCTTCTTCTATTTCTTACTTTTTTTTTTTGTACTGGTCTGTCTTATTGTATGCCGAAAGCACATGTAAGAGATCGGGGGCTATTTTAGAAAACACTGTTATTTAGTTTGGAACTCAGAGTCAGAGGACCAAATGGCCTAAACAGAATGTTCTAACCAAATCTGCAGCTGTGAATTGTTTTTCTGTTCAGTGTTGGCTTTTGGTATGTTCAGAATCAATTTCTAAAGGAAATCTGCTCTCAGTTCTCATTGTTTCATATCATATCAGCCATTTCTTTTCCCCAAATTAGTTATAAACAAATTGTTTCAAAAGTGTTACTAAGGTGACACACCTATGCGAAAATTTAATCATATTTTAAAAAGGAATCAGAAATTTGATAAGAAATTAAAGATGAAATGCCAACCAGGAGTTAAATAACTAAGTAGGTGTCACTTTCTAGCACTGGAGACATTCCCAACGTTAGAGTTCATGTCAGATTATAAAGTGTGCCTACATCATCTGGAGTTTCTCTTCTAAACTTTAAAAATAAACAATGAAAGAAGTCTGCAGCCCCTCGAGCCACAGTTCTGAACTTTCCATATCTCATGCTCTCTTTCTGTGGGTGTGGCATAGGAAGCGTGTAATGTCATGCCAAGAAGAAAACCAGGGAATTTCCTGAACATGCTCCAAGAAATCATCTGGTTTCAGCATGAGTTCTGTGCCCTTGCCCTACCAATCTTCCCTCCACCCCAGAACACGGAGAACGTGTGCTTCCACACACACGTCTGGTTCTGGGGAATGCAGTAAGACCAGAAGCAAAATGGAAAAACCGAATGGTGGGCCCAGAACAGCAGATTAGGAAACACACTGACGCCAACCACGTGGGAATTAAAGCAGCCTGATTCTCACTGTTGAATAAAAACATGGCATCGTGCCTACCATAATGTAGCTATGCCCAGACCATACCAGATTAGTGAAATCCACTCCTTCAGAAGCAGTCTATGAAACGCATATGCATCGGTGCTGTACAGTGGGGTCATAGGTGCGATGTGTGAGGCTTCCTTGGGCAGATGAAAGTCTACCATGGTGGTTCACCCCTTGGGTCAACTCTCTGACTACTAACTCTTACTTTTTTATTCAAATTCTAATCCATAGCATTGTACCAGGGAGAAGCACAAAGCCACCCATCTTCTACAATGTCAAAGTTACTTAGTTTTGGGGTCAGAATATTTTTTAATAAATGAACTTTATTTTTGGAGCAGTTTTAGATTCATAGTGAAATTGAGCAGTAAGGACAGAGAGTTCCTGCAAACCACTTCTTGCTCACGCACGACCATCCTGCACCACAGTGGAACATTCCTTATCATCTGGGGAGAAATATTTTTATATAAAAACGACAGAACAAAATGAAAAGCTCATACAATATTTAAAAAGAGAAAATATAAAGAAATGCTCATTTCCACTCCTTCCCAACCCCAATCCTTTCTGACTTTAGGTATTTGGGAAACATAGTTTGAGAAATGCTGCCTACACCACTAGCAACCATAGCTTTATGAACTGCTTCCATTGCTACCAGCAGTAAGATCCCCAGGGCAGGTGTATGTGGGAGAGGGACCTGAACAGGGTGGCAGGAGCAACCTGAGAGGGCAAGGCTGAAAGGAAAACATGTATGCCTAAAAACACTTGCAGGGAGAATTCCTTAGAGTTTTTCCAAATGCTAAACTTCCCAACCTACCTCTTTCCCAACTTTTTCCACCAAATACAACGAACTATACCCTCAGGGCGTCTTTCTGAAGAGTAAACCAGCAACAAAGTTCCTGTTTGGTTTTAGTTTTTTGTTTTGTTTTGTTTTCCTCTCTCATCTGTTTTCACCCAGCTTGACTCCAAAGACAGGCACTTCTTGAGTGCATTGAAGGGTACCAAGAAAAGCCTTCTCCTTTTGGTCAGAGAAAGGGGACTCCTACGGGTCAGGAGGAATGGAGAAAGCCCTGTGATTTTAAAATCTCTGTCCACTCTCTCCCCGCCCACACCCCAGGCAGGCATCGGTGGCTGCTGGGCAGGGGCCTGCAGTTCCGAGGAAGAGGACCTCCTCACTGGCCCATGCAGCTGTGGTCTCAAGAGTGCAGGGTGCACTCCAGTGCCTTTCCCGCCCTCTCTATCCCCCTCACTGCTGGATGTAGTCACAGGATCACAGGGCAGCACCGGGAACTGGAGTCCTAGCTGCTGGTGGAAGACTGGGAAGGGGCAAGTAGAGAGCTGGAAAGTGTCAAGAGAGGACCTAGAGAGGGAGCTTAGGAAAGTCATCCATACGGTGCCCAGAGAACATACCACAGGAGAGTCCAGCACTCAGTCCCCGAGGGGCCAGCACATGAAGATCAGGTCCCAGTACAGCAATGCATTTCTGAAAACAAGACATTGGAACTAAAGTCCACTAAGTAGGAACTGGACCTTGTAGGCTGAACCTAGCCAGGTCAATTATTAAAACAAGCGAAATAATAACTACATTCTTCTTAAACTGTAAATAAGATGTTCAGACTCATAAGAAAATACCAAAACATCCCAAATATAAACCACAATTACTTGACCTATGAAGAGCTAGAGAAAATCTCAACTCACAGGAGATCAGACAATTAACATATAAATGCAGAGAAGACATAGAGATGAACCCGATCACAAGATTTTAAAGTGGTTATTATAACCGTGCTCCAATAATAGGGGCAAATGCTCTAACACAAACTGCAAGAAACAGTCAAGAGAGAAAGAAAAGATACCGAAAAAAATTCTGACATCAAAACATAACAGGATGGGGCTGGGGCTGGGGCTCAGTGGTAGAGCACTGTGCAGCATGTGGGAGGCTCTGGGGTTTATTTTCAGCACCACATAGAAATAAATAAACAATAAAGGTCCATCGACTACTAAAAATAAAATAAAACAAAAACATAACAGGTTGGATAAAATATTAGCAGCAGGATGAAGATGACAGAAAAAGGAAAGAGAGAAGACGGATGGAGCAAGAAAATTTTAAATAAATTATGACTAAAATTTTCCTGCATTTTCATGAAACCTAAAGATGCAAGGAACTCAGCAAACCCCAAACAGGATGAACCCACAGAAGTGCACGCCAAGCCAATCTACAGTCCAACTAGTGAAGCTGAAGATAAAGAAAAAGAATTTGAAAGCAGCCACAGAAAAAAACACATTTACAAAGAAGGGGAAAATAACTCAAATGATCAAATGATTGGTTTTTTAAAAATATTTTTCGTTTAGATCTTTATTTTATCTATTTGTACGCAGTGCTGAGAATCGAACCCCGTGCTCCACACAAGCCAGGCAAGTGAGCTACCATCCCAGCCCAGCCTTTGTGTGTGTGTGTGTGTGTGTGTGTGTGTGTGTGTGTTTTAAAGAAAGCACAGAGGCAGTAGAAAAGTATTTTTGAGTTGCTGAAAGCACTGTCACCCAGGAATACTACATCCAGTGATAGCATCCTCTGGGAATCATGATGGAATAAAGACATGAGATGAATGAAGATTAAGGGAATAAGAAGACCTGCTACAAAAGAAATGCTAAGAAAGGACTTCAGACACAAGAGAAATACTAGAGGAAAAGATGGCAATGCAGGAAGTCTAAATAACACAAACAGATGGCAAAAAAAACTTTCAAAAGAGATAATATGTGCCCATTTACAGCCAATATGATTATATTACATAGACAATCCCAAAGATTTGGCAAAAAAACTCCTAGAATTAATAAATGAATACAGTAAGGTTAGTGGATACAAAGTCAACATATAAAAATCATTTGTATTTCACACTAGCAAGGAAGAGTTAGAAATGGAAATTTTAAAAACACTAGCTTCAAAAAATGAAATAGTGAGATGTAAATCTAACAAAAATGTGTATAGGATGTTCACATTGAAAACTAAAAAAAATTCTCACTTAAAAAAAATCAATGAAGACCTTACATAAATAGGGAAATAGCATGTTCATGAACTGAACAACCGAATGTAATTATAATGTCAATTCTCCCCAAAGCAAAGTAATGCCACTGGATTCAACACAATCCCAGTGAAAATCAAACAAGGTCTTCATGTATATATATAGACAACTAAGTATTAAAAAACATATGGAATCGAGCATGGTGGAGAACTCCAGTAATCCCAGGAACTTGGAAAGCTGAAGCAGGAGAATCACAAGTTCCAGAGCAGCCGGGGAAACTGTGAGACCCTGTCTCAAAATAAAAAATAAAAAGGGCTGGGGATGTGGCTCCTAGTAGAGCACCCCTGGGTTCAACCCCCAGTAACACAAAAAAGGGAAGTGAAAAGACAATATCCAAAATGGGGAAAAATACTTGTAAGTCATATATGTAATAAGGTTCTAGCATCCAGAACCCTTACAACTCAACAACGAAAAGACAAACCCTAAGGATCAGAACAGACTTCTTTCCAAAGAAGATATACGAATGGCCACAAACACATAAGACCCTCAACACCAGTACCCAGGAGAGAAATGCAAAGCAAACTCCCAACGAGATACCATTTCACACCCACCAGGATGGGAATAATTTAAATTTTTTAAATTAAAATGGGGCCAAAAGGTTGGCAAGGGTGTGGAGAAATTGGAAACTTCATACATTACTGTGGGAACATAAAATAGTTTAGTCATGTACAAAACAGCGTGGCAGTTAACCCTAGAGGGGTTGGAGTGTAGATTAGTGGTAGAGCATGTGCTTGGAATGATATTTCTGATACCCAGGGCAAAAATAAGTAAGTAAATAAACATAGAATTACCTTACAAACCAGCAATTCTGGCCCCAAGTATATCCCTAAAATAATTGAAAACAGGGAATCCAATACTTTTCACATGTACGTTCACAGTAACATTATTCACAACATTCAAATGGTGGGAAATAATACAGTGTCCACCAGTGGATGAAAGAATAAATAAAATGAAGAATATACACATAGGTAAATATTATTTAGCCATAAAATGAATAAATTACTGTTACATGCTGCATAAATGAAAGAACTCACACACAAAAGGTCACAAACATAGGACATTATTGGAGTTAGGTGTATCCAGAGAGATGGAAACAGACTGGTAGTTGCCAGGGATTAGACAGATGAACTGGAAACTCAATGGGTACAGAGCTTTCTCTTTTGAGATGATGACATGTTTGAAACCAGACAAAACTAGTGCTATAATTTGGGTCCTGAATGTCCATGTCCCCAAAGGCCCATGTATTAAAGGAAGTAGTAAAACCTTTAGGAATTTGGATGAGTGAAAGAAGTTAGGTCAATGTGAGGGGGGGGCATGCCTTTGAAAGGGACACCAGAACCCCAACTCCTCCACATCCTCCCCCTCCCCCCTCTTTTGCTTCCCTCCCACCATGAGATGAATAGCCTCCTCTGCACATGCTCCAGCCATGATATACTGTGCCACGTAGATCCAAAGCAACAGGGACCAAATTGCCATGGACTGAAAACTCTTAAACTATAAGCCACATAAAGCTTTCCTCCTTTTCAGTTTATTGTCTGAATTATTAAGTCATAGTGACAGAAAGCAGACTAATGCAGATGGTATTTGCACAATATTGTGAATGTACTAAATGCCACTATATTGTTCACTTTAAAATGGTTATTTTTTTAAAATATTTTTTTAGTTATACATAGACATTATATCTTTATTTTGTATTATTTATTTATTTTATGTGATGCTGAGGATCGAACCCAGTGCCTCCCATGTGAGGCAAGCACTCTACTACTGAGCCACAACCCCAGCCCTAAAATGGTTAATTTTATGTTGTATGAATTTCAATATTAAAAAATAATAAAACAAAACACAACCCATAAAGAAAATTTGATAAAGTAGACTTTCTCAAAATTCAAAGATTTTGCTCTGTGAAAGACATTGTTAAGAAGATGAAGCATCAACATACAAATTAGAAGATATTTGCAAAGCATGTACTTGAAAGAGGATACATACCCATTATGCATAAAGAACTCTGAAAATTTAATGGTTTGAAAAATACTTTTTTCTTTTTAATTGGCAGGAAATTTGGGCACTTCAACAGAGAGGACACTTGGATGGCAAACAAGTACATAAAACACTGTTCAATTAAGAAAATGCAGGGCTGGGGCTGTGGCTCACTGGTAGAGCACTCACCTAGCATGTGTGAGGCATTGGGATTGATCCTCAGCACCACATAAAAATAAATAAATAAATAAATAAATATTTAAAAACAAAATGAAATAGAAAGCAATGTAATATTACCACTATGTGTCTATTAGAATAGCAAACAAACAAAAAAACAATGATAATAACAAGTATTGATGAGAATACAGAGTAACTGGAACTCATATACTGCTAGTGGAATGCAAATTTTTAGAAACAAATTGTTTTTTTTCTCACTAAGTGAAATTTAGACTTATCTATCATCTGGCACTCCCATTCCTACATATTTATCGTAGAAAAATAACAATTTATGTTCATGCAAAATCTCTACATAAATGTTTACATCAGCTTCATTCATAGTTTTCTCCTTCAAATGTCCTTCAGTGGGTGAGTGGATAAACATGCTTTATGCATACAATGGAACAGTACTCAGCCACAAGAAGGAATAAGCTACTGATGCCTGCATCAAGTCAAAGGCATGATGGTGTGGTGTCAAAAGAAGACATGTTGTATTACTTCATTTATATGACATTTTGGAAAGACAAAAGTATAGTACTCAGGGCAGGGTTGTAGCTCAGTGGAAGAGTGCTTGCCTAGCATGTGTGTGGTACTGGGTTCTATCCTCAGTACCAATAAAAAATAAATAAAATAAAGGTATCATGTCCATCTACCATTAAAAACATTATATATTATTGTAAATATTATATATCGTATAATACAAAATCTCTACATATATATTATATGTAGAATCCTGAGTGAGGCACTGAGATTTATATTTATATAGTACTCAGTGGTTGCTGGGGCCAAGGGGAAGGGAAAGCCTAACAATAAAGGGAGTTCTGGAGGTATTGGAACTCTTCTTCTGTATCTTTTTTAAAATTTATTATTATTTTTATTTATATATGACAGCAGAATACATTACAATTCTTATTACACATATAGAGCACAATTTTTCAGATCTCTGGTAGTATGCAAAGTATATTCATACCAATTCGTGTCTTCATTCCTATACTTTGGATAATAATGATCATCACATTCCACCATCATTAATAACCCCATGCCCCCTCCCTTCCCCTCCTTCCCCTCTGCCCTATCTAGAGTTCGTCTATTCCTCCCATGTTCCCTCTCCCTAGCCTCCTTATATCAGAGAAAACATTCGGCAGTTGGTTTTTTTGAAATTGGCTAACTTCACTTAGCATTATCTTCTCTAACTCCATCCATTTACCTGCAAATGCCATGATTTTATTCTCTTTTAATGCTGAGTAATATGCCATTGTATATATATGCCCCAATTTTTTTTATCCATTCATCTACTGGAGGGCATCTAGGTTGGCTCCACAGTTTAGCTATTGTGAATTGTGCTGCTATAAACATTGACATGGCTGTGTCCCTGTAGTATGCTGTTTTTAAGTCCTTTGGGTAGAGACTGAGGAGAGGGCTAGCTACGTCAAATGGTGGTTCCATATCTTAATTCTAGTGGTAGCTGAACGAATAAATGTGTTAAAATTCAAAGACTATATGCACACAAGTGGATTTGACTGGGAAGATCAGGGAAATAACGGTGACAGTTGTCCAACTTTGGGAATGTACTTAATGGCACTGAATGGTATGTGTGGAAATGGTAAATTCTGTGTTACACATATTTTTTCAAAGCACTGGCCTGCAACCTTGTTATTTTTACCAATGAGTCAGTTGAGAGGCAGATGCTTGTTACAATGGAAGACTAAGAACAAAGACACCTCCTCCTCACATGTATCCTTTGAAGCGCTGGCAGCTCTGTGACAGCAAGGTCAAGGCACATGCTCAGAGCTTTCTAACTGACTGCTTGGCAAGTTTGTTTAACTTTTTATTTTTCAAATCTGATGTTGTTACACACATTTAAACCACTTGCAAATTTCTCCAAATTGGGTCAAATATAAACCCAGATAAAGCCAAGGAAGATAAACCTATAAACAACCATCCAGGCCTGTCAGGTTTATTTGTTGTTGTTGTTGTTGTTAGTTTAATTAAGGTGTTTTTAAAAACAAAATAATGGGGACTGGGGTTGTGGCTCAGCATATTCGGGACCCTAGATTCTATCCTCAGCATCACATAAAAATAAATAAATAAAATAAAGCTTTTGTGTCCAGCTACAACTTAAAAATAAATATTAAAAAAACCCAAAATATTGTTTGGGGGAGGAAAATCATTTTTTATGTAAACATCATTTTCATATAAATGCATATTTTTCATAAAAAGACAAATTAAATTATGATATTATTAATTATTAAGAATGGATAGAAATGTGTATATTATCTCATTATTCACAGATTCTGTATTTGTGAATTTGTCTAAATACTAAAATTTATTTGTAGTTCTCAAATCAATTGTGGAAAATTTGAGTCTTGGGTTCCACATATCCCCAGCTGAGGTCAAACAAGCTGATGTTCTGCCTTCTTGTTTCAGCTCTCACACTGAAAACCAGTGTCCTTTTGTGGTGACTTTCACTTGGCAATGAGATGCTAACAGGAGTTCTTAAACCCAAGAAGTCCATCTTGGGCCTTAGGAAGTGCATGTGAGGTAAGCTTTGTTCAGACGTGAGCTATAGTGCTCTTGGCCATGAGCTCAGTGTTAATGAACCAACAACACGTATTTAATCAGATAACATTAAACAGAAGCACACATAAAATAAGATTTTGTAAGCCAGATGTGGTAGGGCATGTTGTAATCTCAGTGACTGGGGAGGCAGAGGAAGGAGGATTGCAATGTTGAGGCCAGACTAGGCAATTCAGACCATAGACCTTGAAAATAAAAAGTAAAAAGGCTGGAATGTAGCTCAGTGGTAAAGTGGCCCTGGGTTCAAACTCCAGTATCACAAAAACAAAAACGAAAACTTGGTTTTGTATTGATCAGTTGATAAAAATGAAATGTGACTGAGGATCACAAGAACCGCACCCTGCGTTTCCCCTAGGAGCAGTGGTTCAGTATTTCCTAACTCAGTTTTGTAGACAGAATATAACCACCAAGCATGACAGAAATCAACTGTATGCTTCAAACAGAGGCAAGGAAAACCACTCTCCCCTTGTTCAGACTCCCAGTGAAGTGGCCACTGTGCAAGGCCTGCCAGCCATGGCCCTCTCTCAGAGGTCCAGCACAGGAAGCAGCTGTAAGCAGCAGTTCAATGATTAAAACTAACCACACAGTGACTTGTCATTAAAAGTGCTTCCTAGTTCACCAACCCTCTTCAGGTGTTTTAAAGACTTCACTCTGTCTTTAATAAACACCTGCAAGACAGTTCTGTGCTAGACATCACCACTGAAAATTCAAGGAATAGGAGTTAGACATACCCGTGTCCCTGGGCTACCTGGTGTTCATCTGTGGTCAAGAAACAAGCAGTAAACAAATACACAGACACCCTCCCGCCCCCAAAAAAGAACTGTAAAAGTTTAATAATGAAACAAAACATGTATATAATAAAGTATAATTGGGAAGTAAAGATAATTTAATTAAAAAGATGTTCAGAAAAGTTCCCGTCTAAGCTGAGGGCGAGAGTGGTACAAAGTTAACCAAGAAAACAGCACTGCAGGAAGGGGGGCAAGGCCTGTGGCTGCAAAGGCATGGGATTCTCAGGGGATGCAGAGAAAGACAGCGCATCAGGAAAGGATGGCATGCGATGGTCGTTTAGTTCCCACAACCACCTTGGAAGACAGTCTTTAGATGGGTTTCTCTTTTTAAACACGGGGCTGAGTTCAGAGAGGTAAAGAAACTTGTTCAAGTCGCACAGCTAATAGCCAAGAATTCAATCTCAAGGCAGATGGATTCCAACATCTGTGTTCTTTACCTACAGCCTGCTGCCGCCCGTTTGTTCCCTGCTGGCCTTTGACTCACCCCCAATGACTCCTACCAACTGTGTATGTTAATATATATCTCTACACACATATTACATAATATATATGAGAAAAATAAGTAAAGCACAGAAACCTAACAAACAGGATCCGAGTCAGTGAGTCCCGTTGAGATCTGCCGTCTCTCAGTCAGTGTACACGCCAGGATCTGATGCACTTCCACAGTCGCCGCATACTGCTGACACGTGTTCAGTAATTACATTATCATCCCCATTACATCTCTATAACCCCTGCGTGCCAGGGCTTTCTCTCAATCACAAGCTAAAATTGCTTTCCTCTATGAGACATGAAAAGAAAATGGCTTTTATTTTACAAAAATAAGGTAAAGAGAGGGTAAAGTTCATGATATCTTCTCCTTGGCCATTACAGTTGTCCTAACAAGCAGTTCTGTTTTGCACATATTATTTACAGGCACTTTAATCCCAAATGTTCTGTGCCAGGGACTCAGGTTTCCCATTTTCTCCCTTTGTTTTTGTTTTCTTAGATAGTTATTTATGTGACTGTCCTCCTAACTAAATGGACCAATCTGGGCATAAACCATTTTCTCATTTTCTCTGCTTATAGGAAGGAATGGTTTATTTCAGCACTGCAGATAACATCTTGAGGTCTCAGGAGGATGACAAATTGAAACAGTCTCTTTCTTGCCTAACATTTCTTACCCAAGAGTCAAGTGATGATGTTGAGGAACAAATCTCTTCTCCTGACAATTTGCACTTATTTTCTTAATAGCTCTGCTAGGATTCAATGAATTTTAGTTTGCTTAGAGACTACTTAGTGCCTGCCAACAGGCGCAGGAAGCTTTTATTCATCAGCATAATGGTGCTATTGGTGACACCTTCCTATGAAATTATGACAGCAATTCCAAAAAAGAGATAGCAGGGATGGGGCAAATGAATTCTCTTTCAAAAGAAGAACAAGAAAAAAAAAACTATCAGAATAGCATAGAAGTTCCTATATAACTAGAAACTGAATAAATTATTTTGATTCAGAAATGTTCAGCAATTGTATTCAGGTATGATATCATCACAATTTAAATGACCTATTCCTAGGATTCTCTATATTTTGCAAAATCATTTTAAATCAAGCACAACTACCAAATACGACTGCATAATTCTATTAATAACTCACTCTTCACATATAGACAGTAATATTTACTGGCAGCTGACACCTCCAGATTTATGGCTTTCTCTGACCCACTGGGGCTTCCTGCACGCTTTATGACAGGTAGCTTTTGTGCCACAAGGAGGTGATTCTGCAGCTTTTGCAAAGATCACAAATTGCTAATATCATTCTGTCACTTAAGATCTCTTTCTGTAAAACATACACATTGAAACTTACTACTTTCTAGTATTTGTTGACTAATTTTAAATGGCCGAATCAATGATTCTATATTTTTAACAAAAGTCATGCTTGGCACTTTTCTGTAACTATTTCAGCTTTTATCAAGAGTGTGTTCTCTAACATGCACTAATAATTATAATAAAAAAGAATATATTTTCTACTTAGTATATACTAATGTATTCAGTGCTTCCGTGATACACAGAAATAGATAATTAATCTCAGTCAAAGCACAGCTAGTCAACTTGGGGACACACATAAGAGCTGCACATTAAGAAATTACAGAGTTGTTTCAAACCAATGTAAGAATAAGTGCTATAAAAATTTAATGTGAGCCTTCCCCAACTCACAAAAGAATTGTTATAGAACTTAATTTTCAAGTCAGTTGTTTACAATGTTTTAAGTATTTTTCCATTAAAAGATTATGCTTTCAAGAGTGGTGATATTCTCTAGCCAGTCCACAATGGCCTCATTCATGGAAAATGTCAGGGGATTATACGATCAACAATATTATAGAAATGAAAAAAAATGGAAGTGACATTGGCTATTAGGGTACAAGTACTTTCACACAATTAATCTTATTTAGTTTTAATAATACTGCAAGGTAGATTATTATGTCTTCCTTTAAAGGTAAGGACCCTGAGGCTGATAGAGGTTAAGTAACTCGCCCAAGGTAATAGATTGTAAATGACAGAAAAGATATTCAAAAGCAGAACTGTCTCTGAAGTCAAGACTGCTCCTACAGAACACAGCTTTCCTTTTCAAACAGCATTTAGAACGGACTTTTTTTTCCCACATTCCAAATGGGAATGTCAGGAATATATTTGGTAACCCCAACGATTCTGCAATGCAGAGATATTGCTTCCATATCTTTGTGTCTCTGGTATAGTGCTTGACATAGAACAGGTACCCCATGATCACTGAATGAACAAAATTACAGAAAATGAGTTCCTCAAAGGCAGGGATCATTGTGAATTCATATGTATACACATGTGGCCTAACACAGATACATAATCTATCCATCAATAAATATTTTATTAACCAAAGAACTCCATCCCATTTCTACACCTCACAGTCTGGAAATTTTTTCCAAATACACAATCTTGGCCACTTTCAAATTCATTACTTAAATTCAGTATCTTTCAAACTCTCTGTTCCTTGTTCCTTCCTTTCTTCAATGTTGAAATCCAAAGAGAATAAATCCCTATTTACATCTTCTATGTTGCTGCTCCTGCTCCCAGCGAGGACGGAGATGAATTTAACCTAGGACGCTTTACCCATAAGGCGCTTGGATCTCTGATTTTGAAAAAGATGCACTGCCCCTTGGGGAGAAATTATCCGAACTAATATCAAGGAAGTGGATTTATCCTGTCCAGAGGAAATGCAAATGAAACTGGGCTGCATCAACTTTCTGAAACTATACTTCTAAAGCAAATTAAGAAATTCATTTCAAGTTGTTTGAAAGGAATGTTGGCTGACACTTGCAAATGAATCTTCTACAGAGAAGCAGCTCTGATTCCGCAGCTTATCATTTCAAATGGTCTTAGAGATGAATATTCAGATCTCACATCAATTTTTAATGTAATAGAATCCCAAATGCTTAAAAACTAGGTTCCACTTCATAATCTGTCATCCTTTCTACATTCTTTCAGGATACATTAATTTTTTAACACGTTCTTTTAACTTAGCTCCTAAGATACATTTTTAACCACTACAAGTTCAAAAATGATGCACAAAGCCCCTCATTTAATTGATATCTTCTGTAAAGAATCCTTGTTAAGTATAAAATTATGACCATAATTAAATAAAAATATAGAAGTAATGAAAATAGAGGTTCTGAATTTCTCACATTAGAAGTCCTTGGGGAAAAAAAGTCCTATTGTTTTCTTAAGCTCTTGGATGAGTATATTCAATATTCTTTACCAACTATGTTGATTATGTTTGACCTTATCCCTGAATATTATTAATGGCAAATGTTAAACTAGAGAATATCTCGTAATATTGATAAGCAGTCTTTAAAGACATGGCTCAGCAATTTCATGTATACACTTGGTGAAACAAGAGAACCAGCAGGACTTTCAAGAAAGAACAACAAAATATTCATCCCCTTCAGCACAATTGGCTCAGAGCAATGAAACAGAAATACTTGTTTTTAAAACATACTTTATATCCACATTTTAATGCCTAATTAATCCTAATAATTAAATGCAACCACTAGCCACATTCTTCGCAAGATCTCTTTTTTATTTCCATAAACTCTGGAATTTAATGGAAATCATTGTGTCATTATGGCTAGGGTAATAAATGCCTATTGGTCAATAAGCTCTGAACCTTAACAGGCAGTTAACTAATTCAGTTGGAAATAAGACCAATAGTTCTAATGGCCTCTAATTTCACTGCAAGAGTCCACCCTTATGAACTATGGATGGTTTTCATGAGCTCTTCCTACAGCAGAGAACAGCAATTTAAATGTAAAAAACATGCATTTGAAATTCAAGTGCTTCCACTGATTTCATTTGCCAGGGAGACCACAGATCAGAAGAGGTCTTTCCTTGAGAAATATTTAAGTGCAGTAAGGAGAGCCAATGCAAACAAAAATCAAACGATCTTAAATTGCAAGAGCCAATTTAGTCTATTTGAAAATAATTTATATTTTCTTTTACTTATTTGAAACCATCTGAATAATTCTTTTTAAAACTGGACAAGAGGAACAAACGTAAATACACCTTGTAATAAAATTAAAAAGGGAGGTTTAGAAACGCGATCTCTTCCTGCTGCCTCCTCCTCCCCTAAGAGGAAAGGCCTATTGATTTCAACATAAATAGGTATGACTTAGTGTCCAGACATCAGCACACGTGGAATCAAAACAACATGTGGGACATCAGGACCCACTCAGAAGCTCATCCCTTCACTGTGCCACTCACACCAACAGCAGGGAGAGCTTCCAAGTGATGAGGTAACAAGGTGCCTTTGCCCTGTGGTGCCAGCAGGTAGACGCTATATGAAATCAACTAGGTTATGCTCGTTGCCCTGCTAACATCCAGATCTGACATGGTCACTGTCTCTAGCCACACTGTGTCACAGCTATACCTATTTCCAAGAATGTCTCCTGAATTACACACTTGAACTTCTCATTCCAAATGACATTTAAGTTAAAAAGCATTTTGCATCCTAAATTTAAAATCCTTAATACTTACTCAGCACATACTTTTTATTGTGGAAAAGCAATTAAAGTGAAGTTTTCTGACACAATTTGGTACCAGACTTTTGAAAATGTGTCACTATGTTTTCTAACATTCAGCTCAATCACAGTCGCATTTCCTCCAGAACATTTGGACTGATCCTCCCCCACCCGCCATGACACCAGAGAGGGAGTAAGGGAACCTTGGGCTGACTCTGCCTTGTTACTGACCAGGTCAGTGAACACCAATCACTGTGTTTCTCTGGGCCTCAGTTCTAGCATTTCTAAAGCGAGGGACTGGGTTAGGTGATGTCTTAGGTTCTTTACATCCACAGCCTTCTGAAATTCTATCTATGAAGTGCAATCTTCTTCAAGCTTTGTTTATAGAGTACTAACTAACTACATAGGTATCCCAAACCTCTCCTTAAAGCTCCAAATTATATCTAATCACTATAATTCCAGCCTTGTGATTACCACACCTGATTTCACTTCAATGTCAATTTACCTTTTTTGCAAACATCTTTTTCCTAAAAAGAAAACCTAACATAAAAGTCTTGGGTAAGAAATCCACCGACACCACCCTGCCAAAGCAGAGCAAGATTATCCTCTTAACAAAAACAGGTGTGATTGGCAAGAGGGGTGTGAGCCAGTCTATTTCATTCCATGTGTTAATGAACCACCTATTGCCAAATGGAACTCTTTCCTTAATTCCAGACCAGTACACACCATTCTCTGATGATGTAAAATGACAAAGTACTAATTAGAAGGAACCTAATCTGAGTCACAATTCTCATTAATTGGAAGTTACTACAGTAATTATTAACAAGTCACATTATTGTTAAACCAAAGAAAATGTCAAAATTGATTTATGTATACAGGAGCCTCCAATAAACAAGGTCTACAATTAAAGTCCTTTATAAAATGACCAAAGTACAGAAAATAACATTTTGTAGGTTTAATGAATGCTCTGAAAAATCACATTTTTTTAATGCTCAGATGCCTTTTTTCCAGCATTGAACTAGTGAATTAAATTAGATGACTCAGAGAAGAAAATATTTTAAAGTAGCATTTTCAGAAAGCTAAAACAATCCCAAAGACAATTAATGTCCTGAGGATCCCAAGATATATCTATCAGTAAGGTCGAAATGATCCTGCCTTTGATCCAAGTCCAACTGCCTAATTAAGATGAATTACAGAGGACATTTTAAGATGGCCGCATATAGAGTGCATCACAGCCCGTGTACTGCGCCACCGGTGAATAATGAGTTAGAACAACAAAAAACTATCTTGTTAGGAACTTACAGCAAAATGGGGGTGCACCGAAACCTAAAGGAAGGATTTCCACCACTGAGGTCCGGTAATTGAGTCTCATACATGAGCCAACTATGCAACCAGAGATCTGGGCTGACTGATCCTCGAGGCCCGCCCCGTGGCTGCAGATGGCGAAACTCCACCCGCTGTCCGCACGACTGGGCGGCTGGAGTCCGCACCCCCATTGGCGACCTACCGCGCTACTGGGCAGCTACAGATTGCCCGCCCACCAGCAACAGCCGGCCCATTGACCCTGCGACTGGGTGGCTGGAGACCGCACGCCCGCCTGCGACAGCCGGCCCATTGCCCCTGCGACTGAGCAGCTGGAAACCGCACACCCACGGGCAACCAATCGCCCACCGGCTGCCCACACAACTGGGCAGCTGGGGACCGCCCGCCTGCCTGCGACAGCCAGCCTATTGCCCCTGTGACTAGGTGGCTAGAGATCACCCACCTGCGGACGACAGCCAGCCCGCTGCCTGAGCGACTAGGCGGCTGAAGACTGCACACCCACCGGCGACCGATCATCTGCCCACTGCCTGTGCGACTGGGCGGCTGGAAACCGCCCACCGGCCAGCGACAGCCCACCCACTGCCCGCGAGACTGGGTTGCTGGAGTCCGCACGCTGGCCAGCGACCGATTGCCCACCGGCTGCCAGCGCGACTGGGCAGCTGGAGACCGCCCGGCCGCCAGCGACCGGGAGCTGAAACCAACCAGAAACAGTCCAGTCCCACCCCTCCATTTGGACACCCCAGTAAGGAGCCTGGGGCCCTCCATAGCAGAGAGGTGACGTCACTGGAGCTCGGCCGTCGGAATTCCTTCCCAGCGGAATCTACTTTAGCAAGCATGATCTACCAACACAAAGGAGAGACAACAGAGATATAAAAAACCAAAACAAATTTATAGAAGAGAGCAGAAACACAGCAATCAAATAGAGCTGGAAAGTAGCGTGAACATCATGAAAAAACAAGGGAAAAAAGGAGTACAAACAATGCAGGACAACTTAAATCTACAGGAGGACCTAGAAGCATCAGAAACAGGGATAGAGAAAGAACTCAAGGCATACCTAACTCAGATGGAAAGGAATATTAGAGAAGACATGAGACAGCAAGTCCAAGCAATAAAAGTATATTTTGAAAATGAATTAAACAAACAAATTCAAATGGCAAAGAATGAGCTTTACCAGGAGATAGAGATCTTTAAAAAAATCAAACAGTAATCCTAGAAATGCAGGAAACTATAAACCAAATTAAAAACTCAAACGAGAATATTACAAATAGACTAGATCAAGTAGAAGTCAGAACATCAGATAATGAAGACAAATTTTATCAACTTGAAAAGAATATAGTCAACACAGAAAAGATGCTTAAATCCCACGAGCAATCTATTCAAGAGATATGGGATGTCATAAAAAAAACAAATTTGAGAGTCATCAGGATAGAAGAAGGCATAGAGATTCAAACCAAAGGAATGGACAACCTATTAAATGAAATAATTCTAGAAAACTTCCCAGAGATGAAAGATGGAATGGATTGCCAAATCTTGGAAGCC
Organism: Ictidomys tridecemlineatus; assembly: GCF_052094955.1. Taxonomy (NCBI): domain Eukaryota; kingdom Metazoa; phylum Chordata; class Mammalia; order Rodentia; family Sciuridae; genus Ictidomys; species Ictidomys tridecemlineatus. Next base: position 118,345,727 of record NC_135478.1, read on the forward strand.
TACAGGACCCCAAACATTCAAAACCATAATAGACCAACTCCAAGACACATAATTATGAAGATAGCCAACATACAGGACAAGGAGAGAATATTAAAAGCTACGAGAGAAAGGAGGCAGATAACATTCAGGGGTAAACCAATTAGGTTAACGACTGATTTTTCATCACAGACGTTGAAAGCGAGAAGATCCTAGAAGAATGTATTTCAAACGCTGAAAAATAATGGATTCCAACCAAGAATACTGTATCCAGCAAAATTAAGCTTCAGATTTGACAATGAAATTAAAATCTTTCACGATAAACAAAAGCTAAAAGAATTAGCAGCCAGAAAACCAGCACTGCAAAGCATTTTGAGCAAAATACTACAAGAAGAGGAATTGAAAAATAGTGCCCAAAACTAACAGCAGGAGGTATCTCAGTAAAGGGGGAAGAAAATAACCAAAAAGTAAAAACTAGCCAAACTAAAATAAATAAATAAATAAACATGACTGGAAGTACAAATCATATTTCAATTGTAACCTTAAATGTTAATGGCCTAAACTCACCAATCAAGAGACATAGGCTAGTAACCTGGATCAAAATAAACAAATCCAACAATATGCTGCCTTCAGGAGACTCATATGATAGGAAAAGACATACACAGGCTGAAGGTAAAAGGTTGGGAAAAATCATATCACTCACATGGCCCTCGGAAGCAAGCAGGAGTGGCCATACTCATATCGAATAAAATCAACTTCAAACCTAAGTTAATCAAAAGGTGTGGGAGGCCAACCTTATGGGTGACTGAGTTACACTCCCCAGCTGGGTGCTGAGGCACTCAGTCACAGAAATGGGTGTGTCTTGCTACAGCCCCATGGGTGAAGCTATGCTCACCTGTTCCTTTGTAATATAACCCCTTGCCCTGTTTAGGATAGAATCTTCCATGGAAGTGCCTTGTGTGTGTCTCCTTCTCTTACTGTGCCCTTGGGTGTGGCCTACCCAGGTGTCAGTCAACCTGCTGACAGTGGACATCATGAAGACAGACTCAGCCCCCTGAAACCTGACCCCTTGCCTCATTTGAATAGCTTCTCCTCAATAAAAGGGGTCAGCGCGTGCTCTCGCGCTCTCTCTCTTTCTGCAGACCCTTAAGGTCAGAGGAGCTGTCACAGCGACCCCAAAGAAAAAGGTATTTGTGTCTCTTGTGTGGTTATTTCATGCAGCCCAGTCAGCCCAGTTAACTAGAGTGACCCCTGAGCCTTTTTGAAACCCGGCAAAAAGGGATGAAGAAGGACACTATATACTGTTAAAAGGAACCATCCACCAACAAGACATAACAATTATCAATTTGTATGCACCAAACAATGGAGCTGCAACATTCATAAAACAAACTCTCCTCAAGTTCAAGAGTCAAATAGACTACAACACAATAATTATGGGTGACTTCAACACACCGCTCTCACCATTAGACAGATCCTCTAGACAAAAGCTCAATAAAGAAACTATTGAACTCAATAGCACAATCAATAACCTACACTTAACCGACATATATAGAATATACCAACCATCATCAAGTGGATACACGTTCTTCTCAGCAGCACATGAATCCTACTCAAAGATAGACCATATATTATGCCATAGGGCAACTCTTAGTAAATATAAAGGTGTGGAGATAATACCATGCACCATATCTGATCATAATGGGATGAAACTGGTAATCAATCATAAAAGAAGGAAGAAAAATCCTACATCACATGGAAAATGAACAATATGTTACTGAATGATCAATGGGTTACAAAAGACATAAAGGAGGAGATAAAAAAATTCATAGAGACAAATGACAATACAGACACAACATACCAGAATCTATGGGACACAATGAAAGCAGTTTTAAGAGGGAAATTCATTTCTTGGAGTTCTTTCCTCAAAAAAAAAGGAAAAACCAACAAGTAAATGAACTCACACTACACCTCAAAAACCTAGAAAAGGAAGAGCAAAACAACAGCAAATGTAGTAGAAGACAAGAAATAATTAAAATTAGAGCAGACATCAACGAAATTGAAACAAAAAAAACACTGAAAAAATTGAAAAAACTAAAAGTTGGTTCTTTGAAAAAATAAATAAGATCGACAGGCCCTTAGCCATGCTAACGAAGAGAAGAAGAGAGAGAACTCAAATTACTAACATACGGGATGAAAAAGGCAATATCACAACAGACACTACAGAAATACAGAAGATAATTAGAAAGTATTTTGAAACCCTATATTCCAATAAAATAGAAGATGGTGAAGATATTGATAAATTTCTTAAGTCATACGATCTGCCCAGATTGAGTCAGGAAGACACACACAATTTAAACAGACCAATAACAAAGGAAGAAATTGAAGAAGCCATCAAAAGACTACCAACCAAAAAAAGCCCTGGACTGAATGGGTATACAGCGGAGTTTTACAAAACCTTCAAAGAAGAATTAATACCAATACTTTTCAAGCTATTTCAAGAAATAGAAAAAGAAGGAGCTCTTCCAAATTCATTCTATGAGGCCAACATCACCCTAATCCCAAAACCAGACAAAGACACTTCAAAGAAAGAAAACTACAGACCAATATCTCTAATGAACTTGGATGCAAACATTCTCAATAAAGTCCTGGCAAATCGAATACAAAAGCATATCAAAAAAATTGTGCACCATGATCAAGAAGGATTCATCCCTGGGATGCAAGGCTGGTTCAATATATGGAAATCAATAAATACTATTCACCACATCAATAGACTTAAAGATAAGAACCATGTGATCATCTCGATAGATGCAGAAAAAGCATTTGACAAACTACAGCATCCCTTTATGTTCAAAACACTAGAAAAACTAGGGATAACAGGAATCTACCTCAACATTGTAAAAGCTATATATGCTAAACCTCAGGCTAGCATCATCCTAAATGGAGAAAAATTGAAGGCATTCCCTCTAAAATCTGGAACAAGACAGGGATGCCCTCTATCACCACTTCTATTCAATTTAGTTCTTGAAATACTAGCCATAGCAATTAGACAGACAAAAGAAATTAAAGGCATAGAAATAGGAAAAGAAGAACTTAAATTATCACTATATGCGGATGACATGATAATATATTTAACAGACCCAAAAGGGTCTACAAAAAAACTGCTAGAGTTGATAAATGAATTCAGCAAAGTGGCAGGATATAAAATCAACACGCATAAATCAAAGGCATTTCTGCATATCAGCAACAAAACTTCTGAAATGGAAATGAGGAAAACCACTCCATTCACAATATCCTCAAAGAAAATAAAATACTTGGGAATCAACCTAACAAAAGAGGTGAAAGATTTATACAATGAAAACTACAGAACCCTAAAGAGAGAGATAGAAGAAGATCTTGGAAGATGGAAAAATGTACCCTGTTCATGGATAGGCAGAAATAACATCATCAAAATGGCGACATTACCCAAGGTTCTCTACAGGTTTAATGCGATGCCAATTAAAATCTCAACGGCATTTCTTGTAGAAATATATAAAGCAATCATGAAATTCATATGGAAAAACAAAAGACCCAGAATAGCAAAAGCAATTCTAAGCCGGAAGTGTGAATCTGGAGGTATAGCGATACCAGAATTCAAACTGTACTACAAAGCAATAGTAACAAAAACAGCATGGTACTGGTACCAAAACAGGCGAGTGGACCAATGGTACAGAATAGAGGACACAGAGATCAATCCACAAAATTACAACTTTCTTATATTTGATAAAGGGGCTAAAAGCATGCAATGGAGGAAGGATAGCATCTTCAACAAATGGTGCTGGGAAAATTGGAAATCCATATGCAACAAAATGAAACTGAATCCCTTTCTCTTGCCATGCACAAAAGTTAACTCAAAATGGATCAAGGAGCTAGATATCAAATCAGAGACACTGCGTCTGATAGAAGAAAAAGTTGGCTACGATCTACATACTGTGGGGTCAGGCTCCAAATTCCTTAATAGGACGCCCATAGCCCAAGAGTTAATAACAAGAATAAATAAATGGGACTTACTTAAACTAAAAAGTTTTTTCTCAGCAAGAGAAACAATAAGAGAGGTAAATAGAGAGCCTACATCCTGGGAACAAATTTTTACCCCTCACACTTCAGATAGAGCCCTAATATCCAGAATATACAAAGAACTCAAAAAATTAAACTATAAGATAACAAATAATCCAATCAACAAATGGGCCAAGGACTTGAACAGACACTTCTCAGAGGAGGACATACAATCAATCAACAAGTACATGAGAAAATGCTCACCATCTCTAGCAGTCAGAGAAATGCAAATCAAAACCACCCTAAGATACCATCTCACTCCAGTAAGATTGGCAGCCATTAGGAAGTCAAACAACAATAAGTGTTGGCGAGGATGTGAGGAAAAGGGTACACTTGTACACTGATGGTGGGACTGCAAATTGGGAAAGTTGGAAATGGATCCACCATTTGACCCAGCTATTGCCCTCCTCGGACTATTCCCTGAGGATCTTAAAAGAGCATACTATAGGGATACTGCCACATCAATGATCATAGTAGCACAATTCACAATAGCTAGACTGTGGAACCAACCTAGATGCCTTTCAATAGAGGAATGGATAAAAAAAAATGTGGCAACTATACACAATGGAGTACTATGCAGCAATAAAAAATGACAAAATCATAGAATTTGCAGGGAAATGGATGGCATTAGAGCAGAATATGCTAAGTGAAGCTAGCCAATCCTGAAAAAACAAATGCCAAATGTCTTCTTTGATATAAAGAGAGCAACTAAGAACAGAACAGGGAGGAAGAGCGTGAGGAAAAGATTAACATTAAACAAAGACGAGTGGGGGGAGAGAAAGGGAGAGAGAAGGGAAAGCATATGGAAATGGTAGGAGACCCTCAATGTTACACAAAATTACATAGAAGAGGATGTGAAGGGAAAGGGGAGGAAACAAGGGAGAGAATTGAACAACAGCAGATGAGGTAGAGAGGGATGATGGGAGGGGAGGGGAGGGGGGATAGTAGGGGATAGGAAAGGTAGCAGAATACAACAGTCACTAATATGCCATTATGTAAAAATTTGAGTGTGTAACCGATGTGATTCTGCAATTTGTATTTGGGATAAAAATGGGAGTTCATAACCCAATTGAGTCAAATGTATGAAAGATGATATATCGTGAGCTTTGTAATGTCTTGAACAACCAATAAAAAAATATTTAAAAAAAGATGAATTACAGATAAATGCAAATAGGCATTATGGGTATTTGGAGACCAATGTATCAAAACAATAGAAGAAAAAATTGCTCAATTAATTGCAGAGTCATAATATCATGAGTAAATTTCTTTTTTCTTTTTTAATCTGAGGGACTTCTTGATCATTTGCTTTCAGATTTTTGCAATTTTGAACTACCTAAGCTTTATCATAAAGAATTCTGGAGGTTTTTTTGCCCTCATGGTGCTAAGGACTGAACCTTGTACCTTGCCCATACCAGGCAGGTGCTCTACCACTGAGCTACAACCCCAGCGTTATCATAAAAATTTTTTAAAAAAAATTTAATGTTAATAAATTTTGAAATGTGTTTATACTCTGAACATAGTTTAAAACTCTGTATTGAAGCCAGGTATGGTGGCATGTGCCTATAATCTCAGCAACTCAGGAAGCTGAGGCAGGATTGCAAGTTCAAGGCCAGCCTCAGCAATTTAGCGGGGACCACCCCCCCCCACTCCACCCCCGCCCTGTCTCAAAATAATAATAATAAAAAAGGCTGGGGATGTGGTTCAGTGGTTTAGCACCCCTGGGTTCAACCCTCAGTACCAAAAGAGGAGGACTGAGGAGAGGGATAACTGGGTCAAATGGTGGTTCCAGTCCCAATTTTCCAAGAAATCTCCATATTGCTTTCCATATTGGCTGCACCAATTTGCAACTCTACCAGCAATGAATGAATGTACCTTTTTCCCCCACATCCTCGCCAACACTTATTGTTGTTTGTCTTCATAATGGCTGCCATTCTGACTGGAGTGAGATGAAATCTTAGAGTGGTTTTGATTTGCATTTCTCTAATTGCTAGTGGTGATGAACATTTTTTTCATATACTTGTTGATTAATTGTATATCCTCTTCTGAGAAGTGTCTGTTCATGTCCCTGGCCCATTTGTTGATTGGGTCATTTGTTTTTTTGGTGCTTAGCTTTTTGAGTTCTTTATATACCCTAGAGATTAGTGCTGTATCTGACGTGTGAGGAGTAAAGATTTGCTTCCAAGATGTAGGTTCGCTATTAACCTCACAGATTGTTTTGGCTAAACTGTGGAACCAACCTAGATGCCCTTCAGTACATGAAAGGATAAAAAAAAGTGGCATATATACACAATGGAATATTACTCAGCAACAAAAGAGAATAAAATCATGGCATTTGAAGGTAAATGGATAGAGCTAGAGAAGATATGCTAAGTGAAGTTAGCCAATCCCAAAAAAACAAACACCAAATGTTTTGTTTGATATAAGGAGGCTGATTCATAGTGGGATAGGGAGAGGGAGCATGGGAGAAATAGACGAACTCTTGATAGGGCAGAGAGGTTAAAGGGGAAGGGAGGGGGCATGGGGTTATTAATGATGGTGGAATGTGATGATCATTATTATTTAAAGTACATGTATGAAGACACGAATTGGTGTGAATATACTATGTATACAACCAGAGATATGAAAAACTGTGCTCTATATGTGTAATAAGAATTGTAATGCATTCCACTGTCATATATAAATTAAAAAATTAATTTTAAAAAAATGAAAGAAGAGGAGGAAAAAGAAGAAAACACCCTCTATAATAAAAAGTTATCTATCTTTGGCTTATAGAGTTAACACTGTTTTGTAAGTTCAAATTTCCTAATTGCTGCATGTGGTCTTGTTTAGAAAACTATGTTCTCAGTATATGACTAACATGTTATTTTAATGGTAGAATTAAATGGTAATATTACTTAAAATAATTTTACAGTTAGGTTTGACATTCAAACTCGAAAGTTATTGATACTAATATCACATTTCTTAAGGTAGAATAAATAAGTTTAAAATATTTCTTTCAAGGAAATTTGTTTGAAATAAACCTCTTTAAAATAAATTACATTAGGGGCTGGGGTTGTGGCTCAGCAGTAGAGTGCTCGCCTTGCATGTGCAAGGCCCTGGGTTCCATCCTCAGCATCACATAGAAATAAACAAACAAACAAATAAATAAATAAGCAAGCAAACAAATAAAATAAAGGTATTGTGTCCAATTACAACTAAAAAAATTTTTAAAATAAATAAATTACATTTATTTTAAAGACTGATTATTCTAATTACTCCTAATTCCATTCTAGGAAATATAGGAAAAATATAAAAACACAGCAAAAATTAATCAATTTTTTAATCCCACAGACCATCACTTTAACTTTTGTTTATAAGTTGCCACTATTTTCCAATTCAGACATGTTATTTTACAAAGCTTGGAATTCTTCTCACCTTTTATATTGGCCTAAATTGTTTTAATCATTTACTTACATAATCTTCATAGCTAAAAGTGAACAGAGAAAGATTTACAAGTCAGTTAGGATTTATATATGTCTGTGTGTACAGCACACACAAAAATACATACAGATGCATACATGTGTATATATGAAAAAGTATGTGTTAAGTGCTCACCTGTTCTACAGACCCACTCAGATTTACATTTTAGAGTTGAAGCCACCCCATAATTACATCAAACTAGTATATATACACAGCATGACTAATTTGCAAACTGTTGACTATATAATGGGGACTAATCAGGTAAGAGAAATGAGATTAGTTTTCAAAAAATGTGAGACTTTGACACTCAGATCTAGACTCAAGTTTTTACTAAAAAGGAAGTTACAAACACCTTTCCTTCACTTTAGACTCTGCTAGGCTGTTTCTCTCTCTCTCTCTCTCTCTCTCTCTCTCTCTCTCTCTCTCTCTCTCTCTCACACACACACACACACACACACACACACACACAGTAAGATGAAAATAATTCTATTCACTACGATACCTTCTAGCTGGTGCAGAGGGAATGCACATGTACATCCATAAGGAAAAGCACAACACCTTATGAGTGATGTATACAAAGATTACAGATTTACTCAATAGTGACAACCATCTCCAAAATATGTAATCCACAAAGTTGTTTGATTCTACCTAATTTTTTTCCATTGCTGGGGACTGAACCCAGGCCTTCCACATACTAGGCAAGTGCTCTACCACTAAGCTATACCCCCAGTCCAGTTTCATTTTAGAATAAAATAAATTAGAGATTAGAAAGCAAAACCTGGATGGAAAAATCAGATTTATCTTTAAAAGCTTTTGTTACAAAGGTATAGCACTGCCCTCTATCTCTTTTGAGAATTCTGAAGATTACTTTTATGGAGCACAGGTAAGTCCTTCTTGTGAGTTTTGTAGGATGTGGCACTGATGATGGACATGCTTAAACGAGGAACATGTGCAAATATCTGTAAGCATCTATTGGAGCCTGTTCTGTTTGCACCAACCTTTTCACTGAGTTATGCATTCTGCAAGCCAGATATAGCCACTCTATAGCTTTCAAGTGCAGGTATAAAACTAGCTTCTACCTATTTAAAAACTCTTGCAAAGAGTAAAAATTTAACTAATTAACCCATCATTAACCCATTATTCTGGTATTTTTTAATTTCTTTGGGGAGCTTAGAGAAAGAACAAAGGAGTCTTTATTTCACCATTAAATGTATCATTTTTAATAGATGAAGACAACCACATGTGTATACATTCGCTGCCACGCTTTAGCAATACTATAAAATTCAATAGAAACAAATAGCATTTACTATTTTAAAACAACCTCATTCTCCTAGTCATTTGGCATCTGGCCTATGCCTGTAACAGATCGTGCTAACCACATATATCCCAATCCTGTGGTTCCTGGCCTAGCAATCTAGTGTGGTATCTCGCACACAATTGAGAAATTAGGCCATGTTCAAAACAAGCAACTTCTACCTCTGTCTTAAAGAAGAGCTGCTGACCAGAGAGAAATAAAGAAACACACTCCCTGAAGCACCATTTCCAAGAAAAGACAGCAAATTCAACCAGATTTTTTTTAAAAATTTTAAAATTTTCGCACTGCTGGGGATTCATGCCAGGCAAGTGTTCTTACCACTGAGCTGCACCCTCAGCCCCAGGCTTTCTTTAAAATAATCTCAACTCAAAATTTCTTCAGTTTTCTTTCTCAGCGTAAAGAATCTGAGATTGGGCCTGGATGTAGCTCAGTGACAGAGCATTGACCAAGCATGTGCGAGGCCCTGGGTTAAGTTCCCCAGGACCACAAACCAATTCTGAAACTAAGATCCCTGTGAAATACACTTAAGATCTAAGGTGTGAGAAATATCTTCTTGGTAGCATTAGACTAGCCAAACCCAAGAATCTGAAAGCATTAAGGAGACTGTAGGAATGGTTCTATACCATGCTAAATATCTGTAACGTTTATAGGAAATATAACTAAAAATAACAGGTCTGTTCTTCTGGTTGGCATTCTTAAAGGTAAGAAGGGTCACACATAACAGCCAGACTTTCCATTTAAGCCCCAAACCAGTAGTCATCCTCTATTCCTCTTCATTCTTTAATCTGCATCAAGATAAGAGTCCAAGGTCCAGACAGGGAAGTTTCCCCAGTGAGCAGGAAAATGGATCTCCTGAACCTTAATGAGAGGAGGAAGGGAGGGTTTTTCTCTCCTTTCATCTCCAGAGGAGCTCCTAAGGCGCTGTCCTCCTGGGAAACCAGAGGTTGAATCATTCTTTTAAGAATAAGGAGGCAAAGAGGAAGGAAAAGAAATACAGGGGCTGCCACAGGGAGACTTTTACATATCAGACATTTTACATAATGCTCCCAACCACCCTGAAACATAAGGTCTACTGATCCATTTTCCATCCAGCATTGGAGAGCAGCCTCAGAGAGGTCGAGCAGCCTGCCCCGTGGTGTCACACACATTCCTGAAGCCACTCAGATCTGACTTCAAAGCCCCTGCTCTTCCCACTGCAGCCTGCTGCCTCCCTGACGGGTCTCTTTCAGCATGGTTTAGTCAGAATACCTTTCTGTATCAAAATAAATAACTTTAACCAGCTGGTCTTAATAGCACAGGAACTGAGATTAAAAAGAAAAATCCACAACAACCACAAATATTTGGAACCACAAAGGAATACAGCATGCTATAGCCAATAAAAGTTCTAGTTAATAGGACTTTCAAAGCTAGACCCCAAAATAAAAACTCACAGGAAGGAAAAAAATAATAACTGCTGCAAAATGCTAATAATCACCCCCTAAAACTCCTTGTACAGTGCACGGGACTATTGAATCCCAAGCCCAGAACCATCTCCTCCCCAGGCCTCCTGTCCTCCCTGTACCTCAGCCCACTCTTGTCGGGGAACAAAGGAGGCTGGGTTGCTCAGTGCCTGTCATGACCTTTTATGGCTCTGCCTGTGCTTGCTCACAGAGCCCAAGGCAAAGCAACTTTGAGGGTTGGCAAAGAAACTCATTTTTCGTTGTTTTTATTTTTAAGAGAAAACATCATCACAAAAACATTAATGCTCCGGTTACAAAAACAAGAAATATTTCTTATGAAGCTCAGTCTCTTTTTCAAAGACTTTTACTGCATAGAAATCAGAATTTAAAACCCAGAAAGGCTTATTATATTGGTTTTGCAAAAACAACAAAGAATCATAAAACTACAGGGCTTGGGGGGATCTTGAACAGTTACGTAGTCCATCCTCATTTCAAACAAAATCATATTAAAATAAATGGGAATTCATTCAATATTAAAACCTTCTCTCAGAAAAAAAGACACTATTCATGGGCATGAAATTATTTCTTCTCTTTTTTATTTGTTCTTTTTAGTTACACATGACAAGAAATGAGTTCTTATACCTAACCTGAATCATTCTTGCTGCCTACACATATTTAAGTTTTTGTTCTATCTTCAGGGTGTTGGTAGGGAGTGGTTTGTGTGGAAGAAACAAAACATTATTAGTTATCAGTTACTATCCTGGATGCCTTTTCAGACATGCAATCCTCTAATCTCTACCACCACCTGTGAAACAGGTACTGCTAGCCCATTTTCCTGAGAAGAAATTGAGGCTCAGAAGGGTAACAAAGTAGCACGAGACCATCCAGTATTAGGCAGCGGATCTGGGAGATAAACTCCCCACGTTGGATCATAGTACATCAGGCTTTGTGCCCAAAATCACAAAACATGCCAAAATGGAGTACCCTTTGGTACTGTGTTACTTTTACTCTAATGTGTCAGCCTGGATTAGGGACTGCAACTGGAATGATGACGGATGAGGACACGCACTGGCCAACAGCTCTTATCTGAAACACTGAAGCTATTTTATATTCATGGAAACTTCTAGAACCTGGAAGGAGTGACAACAGCTCCAAATCCTCACCAGAGTTTGAAAGCAGGAGATCCAAGTGGGCTGACAATAGTCCACAGCTATCACCTGTTAGGGCAGGTGGCTACCAACAGCTCTCGCAGGTGACAGACAGTGGGACCTGTGAACATAATCTTTCTGTGTATCCATAAAAATGGCCTAATGATCATCCTTGGTGTACACTTCACACAACGCCTGTCTCTGTAGCACACAAGACTCTCACAGAGCAGACAATGTGGACGATTTAGAGGAAGGGGAGCAGAAAAAGGGTGGGAGGAAATAAAAGTTATCCTGGGCCATGAGGGGGGAGGGGAAGGCGTGGATAAGCACCCTGCAGGAGCGTAACAAAGACACAACCTAAAGAGAGAAAAGGAAAACAAACAAAAGTAACAGTCAAGGAACAAGCAGGTGAAATAAAACTTGAAGAAAAAATATTCAGTGAGGTGATGAAAGTGGAAACAAATTAAAAATTTTAAATTTTTGAAAAGCTCTTGAAAGTCACCACCCTTTTTTCCTCAGTACATGCGTCTTCAATTCCTTCTACTTTTCTACCAGTCTCATTCACAGTGCACTCCACTCCATTTCATATTTCATTCCTAAAGCTCTGTTAATTGTGTTTCCCCACAGTATCAGAGCAGCAATGATTTCTATATCAGTCAGGCATTATGTAAGTGCAGACACCATCTAACACCGGAGCTACCTGCTCACTCAGACCTCATTCAGGGCAGGCTTGGCCCCCTGAGAAGGGCAAAAGGACCAACATCACACATGCTCACTTCCACAAGGGAGGGCTTAAAGCAAGGGTTGGGACATCTCCCCTAAAACCCACCAGACTGGTATCAACCAATCAAACCAAACGCAGATTTGCCACTCAAGAGTGAACAGGAATGAGTCAAGCATATTATTACTGTTCTAAGCCATTTTAAAGTCTGCACCTCTAACTGTGACAGAAGATTCCCTCTAGGGTCAAATTTATAGGAAAAAAAAAAAAACAGTCCTTACTTTCCAAGACACCAGGAGTAACTGCAGACCCAAAGGGGTGGCCTAAAAGTAAGAGACGTTGGTCTGGCTGCTGCCCACCTGCATGGTGGCCTAAGTCCTTCGTTGTGCTGCTCATCACTGAAAGGTACAATGTAGCTGGGGCTGAAGGAAGAGCTGCTGTCAGGGACTCACTGGGTTCTCTGCACAGGACTACTTAAATGACTGTAAGAGGCCAATTCTAAGGATTCTGTAAAGACCACTGTGTATTCCAAGGGAAGCCCAGTGTGCTAAGAAAGCTCTCAAGATGACACACAGATCTTCTGAAGTCCTTAGAATTAGCTTTCACCTGAGACGAGCTGAGGCTCCCTGCAGCCTCACTGAACCAGATCCTCATCCCCACATCTGAGCCAGAGCAGGGCAGACCTCCACAGGCTGCAGATAGACCCAATTATTTGGGGGCTGATTTCCAAATGTGCGGAGCTTTCATTCATGACCAAATGCTACTTAAGAGTTATAGACTACTGCTAAGCAATCGATGGCTTCTGATCCCATACTCCCTGCTCAAGTGCACACAGAGAAACGAAATGTCAGGCTCTTTAAACATGCCAAGTGGAAATCAAAGTGAAATGCTGAAGGAGAAGTGACAGCTCAGTGTTTCTCTCTAGTATAAATTCCCTGATGTTCACTCTTAAAAGAATCGTCCCAGTCCTTTCCTGTTTGACATTTCCTTCCCAGCTCAAGCTAAAGTGGGTCCTGTGCATAATCACTGATGAACTAAATGCCCACAAGACCACCTCAAGTGACACACACAGTGCCCTGACACAAAAAAACAAAATCAATAATCTTCTGCTCTGTGTCACATGGAAATCCTGACTGCTGTCAGCAGATAGGAGGTGGTGGCTTAGGGGTTGCAGCAGCGGAGACAGTTATTGCCCTTGGAAAAGCAGAGCAGAAAGTAATGAAAGCTCCCAAGTTCATCTGTTACACACACACACACACACAGAGAGAGAGAGAGAGAGAGAGAGAGAGAGAGAGAGAGAGAGAGAAATGAAAAGGCCACGTAGCCAGAGGTCATATTTTTCCAGTCTGCTAAATTAAAATGACTCAAAACCTCTGTAATTATATGGAAACAGACGAAACTGTTATCTTAACTAAATTGTAAAAGCACTTTAAATGTCATAAGTTTTGATGCAATTTAATATTTTAAATGGACATTGCTTAGTATAGTCACTGATTTTCCACCAAGCAGATGGGGACATAATCCATGTCCATTATCAGAACAGAATAAATGCCCATCCATCTGCCTGAAGAGTATAAAAGAATAGTGGAGGGAAAGCTAAGAAGAACCATCTCAGACCGGAGGTCCAGCAAAGAGCCCTGGAAAAGAGCCCAGAGTCCAGTTCCCATCTCAGCTCTGCAGCTTCCCCTGTGACCTTAAGCAAGTCACCACCTCTGTGGGCCTCAGTTCACTCTTCAGTGAAATAGAGATAATCCCTGTCACATCTGTGCCACTAGAAACTGTGAGGATACAGTGAGATCAAATAAAATGTTTTGTAAACAGTTACATAAAATGTAAGCAATTATTACAATCTGTCATTGCATATTGGGGCAAAATATGAAAACAAATAGTTTCTTACCATAACTTAAAAATATCTGAATTAATTTTGCATTAATTGGCAAAATAAGCAGTGAATGAATGACATAATCCCAGTACAGTACTAATAATCCCCCAGAGTGCCCAACACTTCTAAGAAATCAACCTACTAACATTATGTTACCTTGAAGATGAGAGTAATGCTGTCTCCATGTAGGAAATTGGCACACATGTACAGTACATGTCTAGAAGGTTCAAAGAGTAAATGCACCTCTTTCTGTAGCTAACTCATTAGCAGAGAGGACACAGTAAGGGAAGGAGACAGATCCATTATCTCTCACCTTCCTCATCCCTCTCTTATACACTGTATATAAAACAGCAACTGGAGAAGGCTATAAAAGCTGTACTGAAGGAGCAAGTTTAAATATTAACTGCATTTCAGATGGTGTACACTTTTCTCATAGCTATATTGACTTACTTTCTGATTATATATTCTGTGCATCCAGCAAATTCACTAGCAATTTTAGGAATAGGATGCATTCTGTGTATGAATTAATATTGTAAGAAAATCTGGATCTCCCCATAAAAAGAGAAGGGAAACAGGCAGAAGAGGAAAGGGACCAAGGGGAGGAAGGAGGAGAGGGAAAGGGGAGATATTGGGAACAATATTGACAAATTATATTTTTATGTTGTGTATATGTACAAACACATAACAATGAATTCCACTATTATGCATAATTATAATTACCAATATAAATACATGAAAAAGAACTTTAAAAAAAGAAAATCTGGGTCTCAATTCTTAGCTTCTATCCCTTTCAAAGGACTAATAATATTTAGTTAGTCATCAAAAAAGTTGGCTTTTTATGGTTTGATGTGTTTTGCTCAAACTCTAAAAATCTGCCTTGGGGTTAATCATAGGAATGGAAAATTCAGCAATGATGGAATATTTTTGAAGTCTGGATTAGGTTAGATGAGAAGACAGTTCACACTCTCAGCTACACAGAACATGGGTGAGATTATATTTCTGTAATCAGCTTCTTCTGAAATCACGGGATCTCCCCCACACAAGCGCACATGTGCACACACTCACATGCACACATCCTCTTAAGGACCCCTGAGTTAGTGGGCACCACCACAACAATGCAATCAGGAGCAAATCAGGCTGGAGTTACCACGCCAAGAGAAAAGCAGCAGCTGATTCAAGAGGCATTCAGGAGACCCCCCTTGCTTGACGTTAGATCTTAAAGTGCCACTTGGTGCACAGTCAGGCAGCCCAGTTAATGGTTTATAGTAAATAAAGTTTAAAGATCACTGTGAAATCCTAAGAGTACCTCTCCAGAGTGACCAGGCAGGGGCTGGTCACATTGCACATAAAGGACATCTCCTGACAATCTGTGCTCCCCAAACCAAAGAGCTCACATTGACAGTAAATGGATCTCAGTTTTAAGCATAGAAGAAGGGATTTTGAGTCCTCCCCAAAGACAAATAGTACCAAAACCAACAGGAGAAAATCACATCTTAATATAGTCTTCCATCGTTTCAGCCGTGGGCTCGCTGGATCTCCAGAATCCCATACGTGTTTGAGAGGTGAAAAGACCTTTGTGAATAATTGAAGACAAAATAATGAAACCCTAGAATGTCAGAGACATAATATAGTTTTGTAGAATTCATCATGGAGCTTTTAAATTCCCAAATACTACATGCTGAATAATTTATTCCTGTGTCAATATGGGGCCAGCAGATGTTCATTCAGAGCCAATATTAACCCTCCTCAAGCTGAGGAGCAGGAAAATAGGCTCTGCCTGAAAGGGGAGAAAGCACTTAGCTTAAGTGAGATTATCTTGGTGTTTATGAGAAATTAAAGTAGCTTTGGAAGTCAAGAAAAAACATACTACTAAGTCTGCGATCTTTTATCAGAGTCTGCTTAAAGAGATAAGGAGGTGAGTTTCATGAAAAAACACAAATGGTTGATAAAGGGAGAGCTGATAACACTGCTCTCTCCTTTCAGAAGTGTCCCTGGGGGCTTTTCGCTGATTCTGTCTAAGAATATCTCTTAGTGGCTTATTGATATTTACCTCCCTTTGAATCACTGTTTCCTAGTTCAGTTTTAAACACTCTACTGTATTCGTTTCTGGATATTCTCCCCCCTATGATCTACCCTCTAATTCAGTTCACGTTAATTAACATAGAGTATGTTGTTCATTTAAGAAAAATAAAGCAGGAAAAAATGCAAAATTAAGCAATTGTGATTTATAAAACTCCAAAACTGGAAGCAATGTCTTAGATCTCATTTGTTTATTACCTCATTTGACAGCTAGTTACTGAGCACTCTCTATGAACAAAATACCATGCTAGGGCTGAGAAAAGAGGGGCTATTAATCAAAGATTCTAAAGCCTGGCTGGACAGGATATGCACATGTGTATGTCCAGCCATGTACAGAGGCTCCCAATCACTATGGTAAAAATGGTGTACTGGGCTACTGTGGAAAGACAGCTGTCAATTTCAAAACAAAGAATGGGTAGAACACATGAAAATAATTTTAGGCTAAATTTCCTGGCTCACATCCTAGGAGGGGAAGTCTACAAGTGCCAGAAACAATGAGGAAATGTTCAGAAAACTGATCAGAAACTAAAGCCCAAAGAGCCCCCCAGAAGAAGAGTGGGTGACAGGTCAGACATAGCTTCAGTCCCGGAGAGAAGTCACCGGCGCTCCCTCTGCTCCAGACGCCAGGGCTACAGGCCATATGCTTGCTGCTCAGTGGACACAAACTGAATAAAGCAGAGTGACCCAGGTCTGCCAGTGAAACAGGGGATGGAAAAACTCCAGTCACCACCCAGGATAGTAATAGGGATGGGAGATCTGTACAACGAATGTTAGCTGAAATTTAACAACCAAAAAAAAAAAAAAAATATATATATATATATATATATATTTATATATATATATATATGTTTAAAATATTGAAGAAGATAAAGAAAGGAAGAAAAATAACAAAGTAAAAAGATAACAGTATAAAAAAACATCCAGGCAATTTTTTTTTGGAGGGGGCGTGGTTTTTGTTCGTGACTGAAGCTAAGTCTGATTTTTTGTGGTGCTGGGGATTGAACTCAGGGTGTTGTGCGTGCAAGACAAGCATTCTACCAACTGAGCTGTATCCCCAGCCCCAACCCAGGCAGTTTTGAAAGAAAAAAAATCATATAGAAACACTAATAATTTTAAGCTACATTTCCTAGCTCACAAGAAAAGGAGGAGGGTCCTCATTGGAAGGTGGAACCTCAACAAGTAAACCAAAAAATACACAGCTGATAAACAGTAGCTAGGAAGAAAGTCCAAGGAAATCCTAAGGGAAATCAAGTGTAAATCCCAAAATGCAGGGCAAATGAGATAAAGATAGGAAAAAAAAAGATGAGACAAGGAAGTTCGAATAAAATAGTTCAAAAGGCATCAAATGACAGTTCAGAAGAAGAAAGAGAAAGATGAGTGGAAGACATAACTGAAGAAGGATAGCTGGAAGAGACCTTATTTCACAGGTGAGAACATCCCGCTCTGGAAACCACCTGCAATCACAGCTTGGAGGCGAGGCTGGGAGGATCAGAATCCCACATCCTCCTAACAGAAGAACCCCTTAAAAAGAAACTACATTAGCCCCACATTTCTCTCAGGTATCTTACAACTTGAGGACTATTTAAACATGAGTAACACTGCTAAAGTTCTACAGTCCTGAGTTACAACACTTAATTTCCAAAATAACTCTGGCATTATTTTCATTTCACAGAGAAGGAAACAGGCTGAGAGAGAAGCGGCTTGCCCAAAGTCACACCTGTAGAGAATTCCAGAGCCAGGATTCAAGGGTGTCTAATTCCAGCCCATAGGCCTCGTCACTACCTAACGGTGTCTCTCTATTGATAGAGCTTTGAAACAATAAGGCATCCCTACAAAGCACACAAAGATCAATTACAATACAGGACAGCCTCTCTGTGCATGGGGAATGGGACACTTTTAAAGCACTATAGCTCAAGTCTTATATGTAAGTAACCACATGCAGCCTTAAGGATTTTATTTTCTGGAATACTCACAATTTGTTTTAACTGTTAATTTTTTAAAATTTGATGAAGATGAATATTAAAACAGAACAATAAAACAAAAACCAATCCTAAAATTCATATGGAATATCAGGGGGCCTCTCCAAAACAGTCTGAAAAAGAACAAAGTTGGAGGACTCCTGCCTCCTGATTTTAAAAAGTTACTACAAATCTGCATCAAAACACTGTCATAATAATGTAAAGACAGACAAAGATCAGTGGAAGAGAACAGAGATCCCAGAAATAAACCCACACATGTATCTCAATTGATTTACAAGACACAGAGACCACTCAATGCAGAAAGGATGGGCTTTTCCACAGAGGGTGCTGCAGAAACCAGACGTTCACGTGCAAAAGGGTGAAGCTGAACATTTACCTTACACCAGACGTCAAAATCACTCAAAATTGATCAAAGACCTAAATGTAAGATATATTCATAAAATGATAAATCTCTTACAAGAAAACATAAGAGAAAAGTTTCAAAACACTGAATTTGGCAATGATTTCTTATACCAAAAGCACAGGCAACAAAAAGGAAAAAATAAATAAAAATAAATTGGACTTTGTCAAACTAAAAACCTTTGTGCATAAAAGGACACTTTCAGAGAGTGAAAAGATAATAAACAGAATGGGACAAAATATTTGCAAACCTTACATCTGATTAAGGATTAATATCGAGCATATATTTTTAGAAGTCCTATAATTCCACAACAAAATAAACAAACAACCCAATTTTAAAATGGGCAAAGGACTTGACAGACATTTCTCCAAAGAAGGTATACAGGTAACAAGCACTTGAAAAGATGCCCGATGTCATCAGCCGTTTGGAAAATGTAAATCAAACCACATGACACACTTCACACCCACTAGGATACCACAGTGTTGGCCAGGACCTGGAAACGCTGTGACTGCAGGGCACTGAAGGTGGAACTGCAGAACGGGGCCACCACTGAAGAAGAGCTCGGTGGATCCTCAAGAAGTTAAACATGGAGCCAGATGCAGTGGTGCATGCTGTCATCCCAGCAGCTTGAGAGGCTGAAGCAGGAGGATCTTGAGTTCAAAGCTAGCCTCAGCAATTTAGTGAGGCCCTAAGCAATTCAGTGAGACCCTGTCTCAAAATAAAAGGATGGGGATGTGGATCAGTAGTAAAGCACCTCTGGGTTCAATCCCCAGTACAAAAAAAAAAAAAAAAAAAAAGAAAAGAAAAGTGAACATAGAAATACCTTATGACCCAGTAATTCTACTTCTAGGTATATATCCCAAAAATTGGAAGCATGGACTCAAGCAGATACTTGCACACCGATGCTCACAGCAGTTTTATTCATAATAATCAAAAACAGTATAAACGAGCAAGTGTCCATCAACAGATGTGTGGCTATAGATAGCTATATAGAGACATATTTATATATCTACAAGGGACTATTATTCAGCCATAAAAAGGAATGGAACTCTGATACATGCTACCACATGGCTGAACCCTTAAAACACTATGCTACCTGATCTAAGCAGACACAAAGGAACAGATATTGTATGATCTTATATGAGGTACCTGCAAGAGTAAATTTAGAAAGAAAGTAAAATAGGGGTTATCAGGGATTAGTGAAAGGAGAAACAGAACTAGTGTTTGATGGGTTAAGATTTTCTGTTTGGGGTAACTGGAGGGGTTTGCACAGTTAAGAATATACTTTTGAATCTACTTCATGCTTGTGAATCATCTACTTAGAAGTGGTTAAAATGGTAAACTATATATATCTTATCACAATTGTTTAAAGTTAAAAGGCAAATTTATGACATGCATCTTTTACCACAATAAATAAATAAGCAAACAAGCAGATAGAACTGGCAGGTGACTCAGCGAATCTCTCTCTAATATTATTAATATATACTAACATATCATAATCATCTTTAAAGATGAAGAACAAATAATATTTTACTATCACTAACAAGAGCATAAGTACTTTTAAAAGGATCCTTAAATAACCTAAAAGTAATATGCCTTTGTAGAAAATAATAATTATTGTTAATATTTTTTTAAAGAGAGAGAGATTTTTTTTTTTAATATTTATTTTTCGGCAGACACAACATCTTTGTTTATATGTTGTGCTGAGGATCGAACCCGGGCCGCACACATGCCAGGCGAGCCCAGTACCACTTGAGCCACATCCCCAGCCTTACTGCTAATATTTATTGAGTTCTTACCCAGTGCCACTATTCTCACATAAACTCCTTAAGAACACTAAGTATGTATTATTATATTGACTTTACAAATAAGAAAAGAGTGATCTGAGGCTGGGGGTATAGCTCAATGGTAGGAGAACTTGCCTAGCATGTATGAAGCCCTGGGTTTGATCCCCAAGTACCACATACAAATAAATAAAATGAAGGTGCAGTATCCATCTACAATTTTTAAAAAATTTTGTTTTAAAGTAAAAGAGATCTACAGAGCTCACAAATCTACTGGTCCTTATTTAAATAAGCATTATGGAGAAAAGAAAACTTTTAAAAATAAACTGGAGGTAATGTCTTTACAAAAGTAGTTTCCCCTTTTGGAAAAGGAATGATTACTGAAAGCTTTCTTTTAATATCCATTCCACTGGCACAATTAAGCTTAAGTTGATTTTGCACATAATTTTTGTGACCATCTCTAATGTAACTAGATATTTTATGTATACAACATTTAATTTAGAAACAAAAGATGAGGCTGAGGATGGTTTCATCCCCAGCATCACAAAATAAACGAACAAAAGAGGAATAGGAAGGAAGCTAATAATTTGTCAAGCTCTGAGTGCCAGATACTGTGGGAGCATTTGACATATTGTATCTAATTTAATCTACTCTCAACAATTTGTGAGGCAGGGATTATTATTCCCATTTTACTGATTAAAAAAAATTCAATGATCCTAAATATGCCTGTTTGGTACTTTCAAATTCTGATAAATATTCTATTCAAGTGGAAGCCAATTAATTCTAATTCCCCAGGGAGTCAAAGAATAGTAGTCACTGCCAAAAGCTGTCCCAGATCCTGGAAGGAGACAGCATGACAGCTGCCCCAGCATGCTGCATGGCTGCATATTCAAAAGCCCAACAGATCTCACACCCAAACACACTGCTCAGGGCACAAGATCACCCCGCTGTACCGCGGAGTCTGGGAGACCGGATTGGGAGGCCTTCTGCTCCAGCACCAGCCCAATGCCACGGAAAAGCCAGCCAAAGAAGGATGGCCCTGAGCCACAGGGAAGGGAGTGTGTTGCTCTCCCCAGTCTGGGGACAAAGAATTGAGTCTAAGGCACCTTCTGGTGCTTTGGAAAAGGGAAAACTTTCAAACCTCAAGAGTGAACAGCAAAACCTATATGATAAATTTTCAGTAAATATTTTAGAAGTGATTATATCTAACTTTTCCCTCTTGACTAACTTCCTCTTATTAACATTTAAACATGCTTGGTGTTCTTTGAAAAATAAAAAACAAAAACCCTTCTCTCTAGCTCCCCCTCCAACTCCCACTCTCTTCCCCAGTCTTCAAAGCTCATCTTTCTTTCTTTCTTTCTTTCTTTCTTTCTTTTAAACTGACATATAGATTTGTACTTCTCCATGGGGTTCAATGTTTTAATTCAATACAGGGCACATGTTCCCAACTGCCACCACTCCACCCACTGACTTCCCTATGCCTACAAAGGCCTTTGTCACAGTCACTATTCCCTATTGACAGGCCCTGAGAAACCCTGAGGGCTCTGAAATACAGAGTTGGTTGTATATTTTCTGGGACAGTCATATAATTTGTGGGGGCAATAAAAAATAAAAATTGGGGGCCTATTATTTTTAAAGCAGAAAAAAAGAACTTTCTTCTTTTCCATGTGTGTTATCTACATCTCTCTCAACAAGTTATATTGATAATTTTTCATTTTATTAGTTACTTAATATTGTGTAGAGTGTCCACCGATCCTTTTGGTGTCCACACAGGAACCCTGTCGTGGGTGGGGGTGGCACCAGCCCCTGGACAGAACAGGTCAGTGGCCAGCTGAGATCCTGTAGCAATGAGGAGAGGCGGCAGAAAGGCTGGATCACGGATCTTCCACGTGGCTCTTTCTTTACCCTTATTCCACATATTTTCTATAATTCAATCTTTCCAGATAGTGAAATTGTTGCTACCTGCTATGTTCTAATAAAGTACCTTATTTTAAGACTTCAATTCATTTCAGTTTCCTAATTCACTCATTCACAAATCTCCCTTAAAAGCAAAAATACAGTATTTTTTGGTTGAACTAATATGCATTTGTTACAACCACTCACAGTGTCAACCCTTCACACTGGTTGATCACCCAGAAAATATCCAAGGAAAAGGAAGTGCAACTGCATGTTAGATCCAAACAGCACAATCTCTCAGCTCACTAGAGCAGAATCTTCTCTAATACACTGGTCACAGGCTATATTACTAGCTCTTTTTATCCTATCTCTAGGTAGGAAAGCCATAATTTAAACTGACAGCATTACTTGTCATGAAGTCCGTGGGTTTACAATTTCTAAATGTCAGTTTGAACTTCTGACTAGTTCCTTAGAGCTCTACTGTTTGTTTCTAAATGAGGCAACTTGTCAGCTCCGCATACATAAAAGCAGTTAATCAGCAATTTGCAGCACAACACTGGAGGAATCAGCGGGTATGCTAATAGTGGTCCCGCAAAGCACCCCCAATTAGGAAAGAAAGTCTTGTCCTGGGCCAATAATATCCTCATATATCACAAAATTCACCCCTTTAGTCAGTAGATGAAGTATTTCATGCCAAGGAACTTATTATTTTGAAGTCATTGTTTGCATTCAGCGTAAGGTATCCACGGTCCACTGGCCCAGAACAGAGGAACTGCAGGCCGTGAGTGAACAAGGAGCTATGATCCCTGACCCTCCCGGCTTGTGGCTTCCATTCAGTTCCCAGTGGGTTCCTATTATTGATTCTGTCCCTGTTTACTATCCTGCTATCCCTGTTCTATGCCGCCTTCACATCTCCTGCCTTCGGCTCCCTAAGTAAAACAGGGATGGGATCTTAGCTGAGAAGTAAGCTGCTTCCCCATCCTCTTTTTTTTTAAATTTTTTTTATTAGTTGTTGATGAAATTTTTATTTTTATTTATTTATTTGTATGTGGTGCTGAGAATTGAACCCAGTGCCTCACACATGCCAGGCAAGTGCACTACCGCTGAGCCCCAGCCACAGCCCCTCCCCATTCTCTTTTGTTATACAGCTCAATAATAACAATAACTGAAAACACATGACAAAATTAATTCCTAAGAAATCAATACCAATAACTCATAATCAGATTATCTTATTAATAACACTCCACTGCAAGGGGAAAATAGTTTGGCACGGGGCTGGGACTGTGGCTCAGTAGTAGAGCGCGCGTCTTGCATTTGTGAGCCCTGGGTTCAATCCTCGGCACCACATAAATAAAATAAAGATATTGTGTCCACCTATAACTAAAAAAATTTTTTAAAAATAGTTTCACATAATTTTTAAGTACTAATAGGTTTGAGTCTTTGGACTGAATTCTAGAATATGGATTAAAATGACTAACGTTAAATAGTAAGTAAAGGAAAGAAGTTGAAAAAGCTTTTAAAGAAAATCTCTTCCATTAACTCTAGTGGCTATTTTAGGTATCATAGCAGAATCACATCAAGGAAAAAAAAACATGGTTTGACTGCAGTCATGGACCCTGCTTGCTTACATAAGAGCCTTTGTCTGTGGCAGCTTCTCACAATTAGAAATTGATCAGGCCCATTGGTTTAGTTGAGTGGGTCAAGGAAAAGAGCTACCCCGCCAGAATCCAAGTGTGTTTTTCCTCATATGAGACATATTTTACTGGAGTTAGAAAACAAGTGCTTCTGTATATACTCAAGAGTCTTCTTAGTGCCTAAGACTTTGGTGGGACAGGGAGTTCTTTTCTAGACCCAACAGTGATAACCTGCTTGTCAAGGAACAAGTAGTAAATATGTGGGCAGATACCAGGAACAGAACCCAGCTCCTGGCAAGGTCAAGGGCCACCTGCCAACTGTCCAGCAGGAGCACCGGTAACCAGAGAAGCTGTGTTTATAGATTACAGTAGGCCCGTGGGCATCACTCAACATGGGAGAATCTCAAGACACTGGAGACTGGAGACTCTTATTAATGTCAGGCTTAGATGTCTTTTTTGTTTGTTTGTTTTGTTTTTAAAGTTGTAGATGGACAAAATACCTTTATTTATTTATTATTCTGTGGTACTGAGGATCAAACCCAATGCCTCACAACTGCAAGGCAAGCACTCTACCGCTGAGCTCCAACTCCAGCCCTATATGTCCTTTCATGATGCCATCTGGTCCAGGGCTATGAGTGGCTGGGTCAGGGCAGAGGATTCCAACCTGCATGCGTGTGCTCAGGCAGCCCCCATTCTGATAAAATACAGGATATGAAAGAGACACCACACACCTTGAGATCATCTGCCGTAAACCTTTCCTCCCTCCCCTTTTTACAGAAATGAAAATCAAGGCCCAGAAGTCATTTGCTCAATATGACATAGAGCTAGCAGATTTGAGTCTAATTCTAAACATCTGATTCCCAAGTCGATGGGGGTGCAGCTCAGTGATAGAGAACTTGACCAGCATGCAGAAGGCCCTGGGTTCAGTCCCTTGCATAATAAATAGATAGATAGATAGATAGATAGATAGATAGATAGATAGATAGATAAATCTGATTCCTGATCTAAAACATGTAATTTTCTCCTTTCTCTTCTCTTTACTCTCTCTTTCTCCCTTCCTTTTTCTTTATCATTTTCAGCTTAAAGTAGCCAATAAAGTCCAATATATAAAAGAGATTTAAATTGACCTGCTTAGCTGCAAACTGAGAAAGAAGTAAGAGCACATGTTCTAGAATCCTGCCCACTTAACTGAGCCTACAGTCTCTGGGATCCTAGGCAGGATACCTACTTTCTTGATATTTTGCAATAAGCCTAGCTTCAAACACTAATTTAGATCATGTTATTTTGACATGAAATTAATATTCTCTAAAACAATAAAACACATGTCAGGAGGCAGCTGTTTTTTAAAAAGTTATTTTCTTTCTTTGGTTTTCTTGTTTATTTGTTTTCAAACAAAGTCCAACATTCTCAAGGCTAGGTACAAGGGTACCCTGCTCACCAAGACATCAATATTCAGTCCAAAACACAGAGGCATTAGATTTCATTCAAAACTATCAGTACAAGTGAATTACATTGGTGTGATAGATTTATTTAACAGATATTCACAATTAGGCAATAAGGCCAGGAAGTGACAGGGAGCGAGGAAGCACACATGTCATCCTTACCAGCTTAGCTACCCGCAAGAAGGCACATGAACCTGAACACAGAAGCAAGCTTTGGGAAATTATTTGTAGCAGAAAACATACATGAGATTAGCACACGCAAACATAAGCCATCCATCTTATTCCCTTGGGTGACTCTTTTCATTAGTGCTAATGCGCTCAGGGCCTGTGTTTAGAGGCTATTTCTGCAAATGTTCCAAGAACACAAATCTTTTCTCTTTGGTGAAGTCCATTCTTGTAAACAAGAAAAGAATGAAATCTATGCATTGATATTAACATGTGTACATGCATATTTGTATGTTTTACTTCCTATCCCCTCTCCTTCTAATTTGAATTCATCAGTCTATTAGAAAATATGGCCAAATCTTAGTGAGTGACACAATGCAGAAACAAAACCCAAATTAGATCCCATGCACATTTCTAATTAAATCTCTTTTCATCAGGATTAAGGGGGGGAAAAAGAAACTGTGTAAAAAGGAAGCAGTATCGAATGTCACTCACCCCAAGTGGCTTAAAGCAATAACACAAAATATGGCACATGTCAATCAAATATTTATTAAACACCTATTTGCACATGGCTAAGTGCTAAATGCTATGTAACACAGAACCCAAAAGGAAAGCATGTGTCAACTAATTGAACAGCTGCTAATTGAACATAATTGAACAACTTCTTTCCTTTTCTTTTGCATGTATACATAATGAAACACCATTCTTTTTTTTTTTTTTTTTTTAGGTTTTTTTTAAGTGGACACGTCTTTATCTTACATTTATGTGGTGCTGAGATCGAACTCAGTGCCTCAAGCTTCCCAGGCAAACGCTCTGCCAATTAGCCACAACCCAGGCCCATGAAAGACTATTCTTAACATCCCTTTCTTGAGTACTGTCTTCTGCTACTTTCCTCTGTCATTTACTAAATGCATTTAAGTGTACGGAAAAATAATGCCAAATTTCATCCAAGAATCCTGTGAAGTTGATAAAGAAACCCATGAAAAATTATATAGTCCTATATAAGATGTCTATTGCCCATATGACATCTGCTCAAAACCAAACCAAATCTAATCACAATGCATTTTCTTTCAACAGCTTTTCTCTTAAAACACCCACTGCTACTTTCTTCTTCCTTCTCTCCACCACCTACTGTTCTACATTTTCTTACCTAGCCAGGTCTAGCCCTGGGATACAAAGATGACTCAGTCAGGATCCTGGTCCCTGTCTTCTTAGACAATAGCTTAGGAAAGACAGATATGCAGATACGCACAATAAAAAGTTGTAAGTGCTCAGTCGGGGTCTGTCTACTGAGTCTTGGGGACACAAAGGAGGGGGCAGTGAACCTAGGTTGTGGGCGGCTCCTTCCACTCTTCACTGGGGTAAGAATAGCCCAGCAGAGGAAGAGCTGTGGAAAAGCAGAGGCATGAGAGCTAGGGGCGCCATGCCAGGAGGACAACGCCACACAGCCACGACAGGGTGAGAAGTTGTGACCGAGGAACAAGGAGCATAAACTAGGGCCAGATTACTAAGGGTCTGGCTGGCTACTCCAAATAGTTTGGTCTTTTACGTGTTCTTCTGTGTGTACAGTGCTAAACAACGTAACAGAAAGCACAAGGGCCCACTCAGAAAATCCTTTTCTACAAAGGCACAAAAAGCAAATGCAATTGGAAAAGGACTGGCTTTTCAACAAAGGTGCTGGGACAACTGATGGCCACATGCCTAATAATAAGGAGGAGGATGGCAAGAAAAAGGGGGAGGAGGGAAAAAAAGAATAGAAAAGAAGAAAAACATTGATCTACACCTAACACCAAATACAAAAACCAAATAAAAATTGATGATAGATATCAAATATAAAACCTAAAAGCATAAAACTTCTAGAAGAAAACAGGAGGAAATTTTTGTGACTTTGAGACAGGAAAAGATTTTTTTATGTAGTATACCAAAAGTACATTCTATAGAATAACAAAATGATAAATAAGACTCTGTATTAACAATTGCTTCAAATTCACAATTTCAGATTAACAACCACTGTTTCTTCAAAGACCATTAGGAGCCAGGCCCTAGTAGGATTACCTGACTGTAATCCCAGCTAACTCTGAAGGCTGAGGCAGGAAGATTGCCTCATCTCAAAATTTAAAAATTTTAAAAAGTGCTGGGGATGTAGCTTAGTGGTAAAGTGTCCCAGTTCAGTCCCTAGTACCAGGGGGGCAAAAAAACCAAAAAGACCATTAGGAAAATTAAAAAGACTGAAACTGAAAGAAAATCTTTACAAAGCATATATAGGACTTTTATTCTGGGTATAAAGAGTTCTCAAAAGTCAACAACTAGAAAACAAATAATCCAATGAAAAAAATTAGTAAAAGAGTTAGACACTTCACCAAAAAAGATTCATTGAGGGGCCGGGGCTGTGGTAGAGCGCTTACCTAGCATGCATGAGGCACTGGGTTTGATCCCTGGCACCATATAAAGAAAAACAAAAACAAATAAAATAAAAGTATTGTGTCTATCTACAACTAAAAAAAATATTTTTAAAGAAGATACATAGATAACAAAGAAGCACTTGATATGATGCTCAATACCATTAGTCACTAGAGAAATAGAAATTTAAAATCATAATGTGCTACCACTACACAACTATGACAATGACTCCAATTAAAAAGACTGGCCATTCCTACCAAGTGTTGGCAAGGTGATGCAGAAACTACAATTCACACAAACTGCAAGTAGGAATGTGAAATGATACAACCATTTTTTTTGGTTGGACAGTTTCCTAAAAAATTTATAAATTCACCCACCAAATAACCCAGCCATTGTACTCCTTGATTTTTACCCAGGAGAAAGGGACGATTCAGACAAGGCTCACACACAAGTGCCTACAGCCGTATGTGAAAGAGCCGAATACTGGGACGAATCCAGATGTTCACAAACAGGAGAATGGACCGTGTCATATCTGTACAATGGAACACTACAGCAATAAAAAGGAGTGAACTATAGATAAATAGCTCCACAGAGAAATCCTCAAATAATCATGTTGGGTGACAAAGGCCAGGCACAAAAGTGTACATACTGTATGATTACATATAAAAAAAAATTTGGAAATCCAGTGAAAGAAAGGAGACTGGTTGTTGTCTGGGTAGGGCACTGCAAGGAGGCAAGGACAAGAAGGGGCACAAGAAAACTTTTCAGGGTGGGGGGTGTTGGTGTGTCCACTAGCTTGACTCTGATGGTAGTTTCATCAGTGTATAACTACGTCAAAACTTACAAATTGCGCACTTCAGGTATATACAGCTTATTATGTGTCAACTATATCTCAACAAGAGCTTTTTACAAACATAAAAGGGGCTGGGCACGGTGGCCCACACCTGTCATTCCAGTGGCTCAGGAGGCTGAAGTTCAAAGCCAGCCTCAGCAAAAGCGAGGCGCTAAGCAACTCAGTGAGACCCTGTCTCTAAATAAAACACAAAATAGGGCTGGGGATGTGGCTCAGTGGTAGAGTGCCCCTGAGTTCAATCCCTGGTACCCACCCCCCTAATTTTTTTTAATTTTTTAAGTATTTATTTTTTAGTTATAGTTAGACATAATAACTTTATTTTACTTATTTATTTTTTTATGTGGTGCTGAGAATCAAACCCAGGGCCTCGCACATGCTAGGTGAGCACTCTACTGCTCAGCCACAATCCCAGCCCCCCAAAACATTTTTTAAAAAATAAAAGTGTTATACTGAAGCATTAATAATCATTTTTGTCCCCCACACTAATTTCATTCTTCTTTGTAGGAGAACTGAATACGTGAAGACAGTGCAACAAAGACACTACCTGAGGTTTGTATTTCTAAGTAGTTTTTCGTTTATGATAACTTACTCATAAAAAAGTGAAAAAAGCAGATGAGGACGGAAAACAAAACTCAGTAGAGGTCATACTTTCACATACCTCCATGAGCAACTTAATAGCTATGAAATAGGCTGGGGTTGTGGCTCAGAGGAAGAGCACTCACCTAGCATGCATGAGGCATTGGGTTCGATCCTCAGCACCACATAAAAATAAAATAAAGGTATTGTGTCCACCTACAACTAAAAAATAAATGTTTTTAAAAAATAGTCATTGGGGATATTTTATGTTCTGTTCAATTTATTTTTTTCCATGATCGCAAAAGCTTAACTATACAGAGCAGTTTCATCTAACAATTTCTTTTACCACAATGATGAAAGACTCCAAAGAATGTTTCTCTTTCATCCCGGTAACTGGGATGCTGCAATATCACTGTGAAATCACATTTGAGTATGTGCACTACAACATGTAAATACTAGTCTAGTGAGATGTGTTTAAACTCATAGAACAGTGGGTGGTGCTGGAAAATGTGCAAAAACACATAAAATTGAGTGTGAAGACTTTTAAATGTTTACCAACATGCATTTCAAGATTTTATAACAATATGCTAGCAAAATAAATACTGTTCCCCACTTCGACTCTCTCACCTATATGTCCTAGCTAGATGCGTGCACTTGAAGTTCTTTTTTCAATCTACAATGGTAAGCTGATACACTTAAGATCTGATTCAAGAGCTAAAAGGGTCTCTGGCTTTTCAATGAGTTAACACTTAGAGCATCCATTGCTCTTTTTTGTCTGTTCTAACCTACTCTTGCCAAAAAAAAAAAAATGATCCAAGGTGACTTATCAAGGGTATCAGCCCCTGAGTGTAGACAGTACAAGGGAGACAGCAAGGCTAGAGACTCACATCCAGAACACACTGGGGCTATATTTAAAGCACCTGTATATTTAAAAACACTATGAGTTTTTGGGTTGGCTGTTGTTGCTTTTTGTTTTAATGCAGAACTCTCTTGCTTGGGGGATGAGTCTCACAGCACAATATGTGACTCCAATAGGTCACCAATTAAGCTGAGGTGGTAAACCTTTAGACAGGTAATAGGTGATGGGAGATCCAAAAAGAATCATGAAGGTACATGCACTACAGAAATCTCTGAAAAAAGATCATGCTCTGTGTGATCAGTTGTAACAAGTACTATAATTAGATTAGTAACAGATCATTCAAAAGAGAAGATGGGGTGTTGAAGTAGAAAGACTCCTTTCTTCACACAGTCCATGTACTTCAGAGAATTAGTAATGTTTTAAAAATGAAGAACCAGCAGGTTCTTCAAAGATTCATGCTTAATTTAAAATATCTTTCATCAACTTTAAAAGAAATGTCAACACTACTAGCTAGCTCATCTCCTTTTCCTGAGTGTAATAAAGATTTACAGAAGTAAACAAGATCTAGAGAACAAGCTGAATTTGGATTTTAGCAATGAGATAGAACTCCTTCTCCTTAAGGGATTTACAAGGCACAGTGAAAATTATTATCTATAAAAAGCTTAAGGGATTAATGCTAAAAAAAAATACACACATAAGAATAAAGGGACTGGGGCTGGGGTTGTGGCTCAGTGGTAGAGCGCTTGCCTGGCATGTGTGAGGTACTGGGTCTGATACTCAGCACCACATAGAAATAAATGAATAAAATAAAGGTTCATTGACATCTAAAAAACTATTTAAAAAAAGAATAAAGGGACTGTATAGTAGAGGAGACATGAGGTAAAATCACAGAATGCTGCATTTTAACTTAAGGTTGAATTCTATCTGTAAATCAAAAGGTACCCATTTTGTGCTGACTGTGTTGTTAGCCAACTTCACCCTCCACCTCCACCCTCTGCCTTAGCAATTCCCTCTGCCCCCAGTTGTCCAAAACAGCTGGACTCCACTGCCTTCTGGTTGGGCTCGGCCAATGGGAGGCACTCTGAGAGACCAGAAAGCAAGAACAGGAGGTACAAGAGTCATTCCCCATCTCTCCACCACCCCAGCTCATCCTCTTCCTTGCAATGGCTTCAGTAGCTTCCATCAATCACAAACTCCCCTTCCACAAGCTCTAATCAGGCTTCAATGACACTATTTCCTCCACTTCTCCTTGCCTGGGGAGGTGGTTCCAGCTTCCCAGTGATACTGGTCCCCGGTGGCCCATCATCCTTTGCGGACTTCCTTACTCTGCTGGACCGCCTGCAGACAACACCCTCATCATATGCTCTTCAGTAAAACCCTGGCTCTCTAAATTCTGCATTTCTCTAAAAGAAGGCATGCCTATTCTGAGAGATAAATGAACAATTTATATATAAAGACTTATCTTAGTCTTATCCAATCCTGCCCTTCCCATCTATCTGAACTTCACCATGATACCAGTGACTGAACACACACCAATGTACACGCAGCACTGCGTTTGTGATTATATACTTACCCAACGCGCCTTCCCCTTATAAAACTGAAAGTCTTATCTCAGAAGATAATCATCTCTGGTTTCTTGATAAGTAAATAACAGAAAACATGTAACACTTGATATTTTGAGATGTGAAATCCAAGGAACATCAGAATAGTGCCAGTGTGTGACTATCACATCCAACAAGAAGGAGCCATTTATAGAAGCTCCAGAACCTAAGGAATTCAGTTCCTCGTTTCAGTTCCTGCATCCTCATTTCTCCTCCACCAAAACCAAACACCATGGATACTTCAAAAGCCACGGGATCTTATAATACAGCTATGAACTTACCTCTGCTGAGTGGCAGGGAATAGGAAAGAGTCTGCAGAGCACTAAAAGGTGGAAGGCCCCCAGCTGGGCCCCCGAGGCCTCAGAGTACCTACTGTTAGATCCCACACCCAAATAATGATGGCTCCAAAAATGCAAACTCTGTCAAATACAAGCCCAAGAAAACTGGGAAGGAAATTCTGTTATAATGAAATAACGTTTCCAAAGTAAGCAAGAACGACTTTTGTTTAGACTTCACCTCCATTTGTTTGGATAATTGAGAGATTATCGAAATACACTGATTAATCTTCAAATTAAAACCCAAACACATCAAGTCTAGTCCCATTTCACAGAAAAAGCCATTTAGATTTAGATGGAGAAGTGATACAGTCAAGGTTTACAAAACTGGTTCAAAGGGCTGGTTAGTCCCAACCTTATCACTACTAACCCTTGGGGGCATGAAGAAGTATGGCTTCTTAAAAGGAAGCGATTAAATCAGGGAGGAAATGCAGACTGTGGGCTCTGAATTACCATTGTAGGAGGGGGGTCTGTGTTTTTATAATACACTTGAGGGAACCTCGATCACTTCAGAAGGATTTCTCAGAGTCCAGAATCCCAAGGATGAATAACAATTCAGGCAACCACTCCTGCATCTTTGATATTTTCTTATCTCTGAGAACAGGAAGAAAGAAGGCATTAAGTTGGACGCAAAATGGGAAAGACATCATCAACATAATTAAATACTGGTCAACATTCTTCACTGAGCTTCTGTGTACCTGGTATTGTCCCAGATTACAAGTGAGCAAATACCCAAACTAACAATTCTCCTAAATCATGTGATTCTGAGAGAGAGAGAGAGAGAGAGAGAGAGAGAGAGAGAGAGAGAGAGAGAGACAGACAGCAAGGGGAGAGGGGGAGGGGGAGAGGGGAGAGGGAGAGGGAGAGGGAAAGAAGGAGAGAGGAAGAGAAGGGGGGGATGAGGTGCTGTGATCTGGATACAGTTTGTTTCTGCCAAAACTCACAGTGAAGTTCAATTGCCTATACATTGGTATTGACAAGGGACAGGGCCTTTAAGTGGCCTTTGGTTTGTGGGGGCAGAGCCCTCATGAATGGATGAACGGGTTTCTCACAGCACTGGGGTCATTATTACAAAGAGGGAGGGCTTTCTCCTCTCTCCCCATTGGAGCACCCACTCCCCTTCGGCTTTTCCACCATGCACACAGTAGCACAAGGCCTTCCCCAGAAGCCAAGCAGATGCTGGCATCATATTCCTGGACTTCTAGAACTATCAACTATTAAACCTCTTTCCTTTATAAAATTACTAGCCTTGACTTTTCTGTTAGAGTAACAAAAAACTGACTAAGATAGAAGGGGAAGGCTGAAAGGAGATGGGGCAGAGAGGCAGAGTGGCTGAGAGAAAAGGAAGAGAGAAAGAAAGAGAGGAAAGAAGGAAGGGAGGGAGGGATGGATGGACAGACGGAGGGAGAGAGAGAAAAGGGAAAATCAGAGAAGGAAAAAGGAGACAGAAAGGAGGTAGAGAAAAGCAGAATGTCACAGAAGGAAAGAGAAAGCAATAGAAACAGCAGACACACACACACACACACACACACACACACACACACACACACGTGTGGATAAAAGAATCACAACGCGGTTCGGTGAGTGGTTCCATGGCAGAACCTGCCTGGCATGAAAGAGGGCCGGCACCACCAAAAGGAAAAAAAAAGGGAAAAGAAACACAAAGACAGCGCTACAGAGAGTGCAGGGCGCGGGACAGAGCGAAGCCAAAGCAGCCAGCCTGGCCCTCCTCTCCAGGGCCAGGAGCACCACTGCAGAAAGGGCTGTTAGGAGGTGGGAGCTCCCTGGGCCCAGAGCTCCTCCATCAGAAGCTGCCTTTTAAGAATGTCCCCAGGTGATTCAGTGCACTTTAAAGTATGAGAGGCACTGACACTTGGCTAACTCAAGGACATTTTAACTGTCATCAAAGCAGGGAAAGTGTTGCTCCTGTATGCAAAGTCACAAGGTCCCAACACTTAGAAACCCAGAACACCTGAGCTTCTGCCTGGGGCCAGGAAGAAACAAGCCTGTCCAGATCCCACCTGCCGCCCTGGCTACCAGGTCTCTTTGTTATTGTTGTTGATCTGCTTTTCACAGTGGGTTAAATGCAAGGAGTTAATAATATAAACATTTTTCTGCACAGAAATTTCCTTCCAAGAGTTCTGGAAAACCAAGACTTGCAATTGATAGATTTAATCAGGTGGCTGTGAATTGCTCATGCACTATTGGAAAATTTCTGAGCAGTTGCTACTAAAAACATCTCACTTCCTTTTTCAAAAAAATTTAAGAGGTAGCACCCATCTCTGATGACATATGTTTTTAAGATATTCTGCATTTCAGATAGAGTCAATATGTAGTCATCTCATACAAGATGTTTTGATTAAACAGCCAAGCACGGAATCGGAGGATTTTCACTGCAAAATTACTGCTGCTTTGAAACTCCAGCATCTCTCTCAGCCACATGGCAATGTTTCTTCTCCCTTCAGACCCAGCCATGTTCCCCCAGCCCTCCGCCAGCTGCCACTTTATCTCCCCATGTCCCTATTGTTCAAAGTTTGTCCTATTGTTCTTTAAAAACTGGAAGAAAAGACATGTAAGACGCTGATGCCTACTTTTTCCAGGACTGTGCACTTTGTTCTATATACAAGGTAGCTGTCACTGTTCCTAACGGGAAGGCCAGGCCAGGGACACTGGG
Organism: Ictidomys tridecemlineatus; assembly: GCF_052094955.1. NCBI lineage: Eukaryota > Metazoa > Chordata > Mammalia > Rodentia > Sciuridae > Ictidomys > Ictidomys tridecemlineatus. The sequence goes on from NC_135478.1 coordinate 118,380,436, forward strand.
ATGCTGACTCGAAGCTTTTCCCTCTCCTTCCCCTTGTCACCTCCCTGCCAGTCAATCCCAGTGGCCCAGGTAGGAAGCATCTACAGAGAGAAAAGCAACAAGATTTGTACTACTAGAGTGTAACCACTCAAAGCAGAACTGTAAATCACACACTGATGGACCCAGGGCCCTGGACAGGTCATTTCCAAACTCAGGAATGCTCCCATCAGAAAAAGGTATGTTAGCCACACTCCTTCCAGAACAGTGTGCCTCTGGCTAAAGCTTATGTTTAGCTGAACCCCTAATATACAGCAAGGGGTGGAGGGGCATGAAATGCCACACAGTGAGGGTAGAAAAGCACCAAGAGCAAGAAAAAAAGAAACAGTAAGGGAACAGTGGATGGTGACCTCATCCCTAGTGATGGCCTTATTCTTGGGGAATACCAGAACCTTTCATTTATTCAAATAACAAATATTTATCCAGCACTCATTATGCCAGGTACTATCCAAGATTCCGAAGGGATCAACATATAAGGCAAGTTTTATTCCTATTTTACAAAAGAAGAAAACAAAAGGACTTTGGAGGTTAATTGCCTTTCATTTTTACTCCTTCAGGCACTATCTGAGGCCTCGCACACAGTACACAAAGTTTGATATCTTATAAGCATTCAGTGCTTTGAAAGAAATGAGAAAATCAAACTGATCCCAAATGCAGGGCTGCCTTGCTTACACAATAACATTCACCATTCGAGGCATTATGTGGCTGTTAACAGAAGCCTTCCATTGGAAAAGAAAGGATAATGGGATCAGAGTCTATGGATTCCAATACATCCCCAAAACTACCAGTGTTCAACATCTGTATTCATTGGATATTTTAATTATAACAACAAATATGGAAAATAGATCAATATCATCTAGAGGAACAGATTTTTCACATAAGTATGTTAATAGTTAATTATGAAGAGTACAACCAGCAGCTAAAGATAATAAATAATACTACCAAAAAAATTAAGTTTAGAGAGTGTTTGACCAAAACTAGTTTCTGAAAAGGACAGCAATCCTCTGCCTAAATCTATAAGCAGCACAGATAACAGAATAAAAATTGGCCCAAATAGGCTCTTTGGATCACAAATTCAAAGCCATCCTTAGCAACAGCAAGGTGCTAAGAAACTCAGTGAGACCCTGTCTCTAAATAAAATACAAAAAAAAGAACTAGAGATGTGGCTCAGTGGTCGAGTGCCCCTGAGTTCAATCCCTGGTACCCACCCCCTACAAAAAAACGGCTCCTTAAAAGAATACAACTATTCTAATACTAGGTAGACCCTGGTAATTAACCATAATTAAATGCCTCAAGGAACACTGTCTGTCTTGTTTGCTAGGATGAGCCTAACAACTATGTATAACAATTAAGCCCTAAAAAAATAATAATAAATTTTTAAAATAAGTTAAAAAAAAGAACATTGCCTCCCTGTAAGAAAAACATAGTGTAGGTTTAAAAACATGAAATACAAGTTGAAGGTGATTTTTTTGTTTTTTGGTTTTTTCTGAAAGCAAATGACACACACAGTTATGTTTTTCAAAATAAGGGCTATTTTTCAAAAGAAACTATTGAGAACGTCCATCACTTGAAACATTCTGCCTCCCGTCTTTGTTTTAAATTCCACATGTTATTTTGAGCTTATTGCTTTGATTAGATTTAGCTGTGAGTAATTATATTTAGTCATAGACATTTGATCTATAAATGGAATCTACTAAAGGAATTACTACAACTTCCATGAAATTGGCAAACAGCAGCTCCATTTGATGTGAATTCTAAAAGAGCTTTTAGCCTGAAAAGAAAACGTAGTAAATTCACCTACAGAAAATATGCTTGCTTTCAAAATTAAAATCTCTTAAGAATAGAGTTACATATTCAAGAAGAAATTACCACTGAACAATGTCAAACAAATATGTGTTAATTACTTAATAATCATCCTCAATTTAGGGAATTAAACAGTAAAAGAAAAACCATGTTTTTCTTTTCATAGATATTATATAAATAATATGCTATTATGTATAATATCTTTACATTGAATGTTAGCCACTAAATGAAACAAAAGGATTAAGACTCCTCACTGTCCTGACTCTGAGAGAACATAAAATCCATTGCGGGTGAACATATATAAACAAGTAAAATGTTCCTCTAGGAAGCCACATGGACAGTGGAAGGAACGTCTTTCTATTCTTTTCTGAGACAGGGTCTTGTAAGTTGCCCAGGCTGGGCTCAAACTCCTAGGCTCAGGTGATCCCACCTCAGTCTCCTGAGTAGCTGGGACTCGAGGTGCACGCCACCTCATGTGACCCTCTAGGCGCTCACTGATCTAGCTGGGCTCTGGAATTTACTAGTGTTCTGCCTTAGGCTCACTGTTTATTTTCTCTGAGTCTCAGTTTCCTGATTGGAAAATAAAGACAAAGATTCAGACTTCAAATAAGATAAAAATGTATGTGAATATATTATATAAATTGTAAAGGAATATACAAATATTATTAAGTAAAAAGCATATTAAAAATTTAAGGCCACAAGCGGGGTGGGTGGTGCACGAGTGTAACCCCAGAGACTCAGGAGGCTGAGGCAAGAGAATCGCCAAGTTCAAGGCCAGCCTCGGCAAATTAGCAAGACCCTAAGCAACTTCGAAACACCCTGTCTCAATATTAAAAAAGGGTTGGGGATATGGCTCAGTGGTTGAGTGTCCCTGGGTTCAATTCTTGGTACTAAAAAATAAAAGGCCACAAGGAAAGCAAGCCCCAGGACGTGGAGCTCAGATGTGATCTTTCATTTTTAGATCTCTGGGATGGGCTCTACTAGGTCAAGTTCACAATAGGCGCTGTCTATTAAGACCTAACCGTGTGGCAGGCGCTGTGCAAAGGTCTTCATCTATATTAACTTATTTGATTCTCCCAGCAACCCTGGCAAGTATGTGATGTTGCCTTACTGGTAAAACTAAGGGCTGGGCAGCGGAGGAACTCTGGCAGGAGTGAAGGGAAAGCCAGCCTTCTCCCTGGCCGGACGCCACGGACAGCACTCCTGACTGCTGAGCACACAACGACCCAGATGGCTGCAGGAAAAGTCAGCCCCGTCTACACAGACCAGCACCTTACGAAGAATGTTTCAGTCCTGGTCGATAAGTAAGTAAATAGTGGAGGGAGGGTGAAAACCACTTTCACTAATTCCTCTTGCTTTGATGCTACAAATCAAAGAAAGGGAGTCAGAATAAAATGGATTAACTTCTCATCCTAGTTTCCCAGACTGCTAAAAGCCATGTACTCCTCTTTTTATGTGCTAACAATAACAGCAACTAACATTTACTGAGCATTTAGTATGTGCTAGGAACTATACCAAGTGCTTATCTTATTTTATTCAATCTTCATTTTATAGATGAGTAAATTAGAACACAAGGATATTAAATTAGTGGTTCAAATTCTGCTTCTGGACAAGATGGAGTAACAGGGATAAGGTCTATCTACCTAATTTTTGCTGTTTGTTTCTGTTTTGAGACAATGTCAAGTTATAAAAACAATATTAAGTACCCCAAATATCTTTTCCAGAGACACCACTAAAGTTTTACCAACTGTCCAAATGTCCTCAAGTCAAGGCATAAACAACTAAAAAACTTGGGAAAAATACAGATTTAACAGTTTTTAGACAGTGGATGAGAAGTAACACAAGACAGTAAGCCTGAGAGAGAAGGAAAAAAAAGGTAAGACCTGCGATTGCCCAGCCCACGGCCTGGAGAGCCCAGAGAAGAGCCCTTCTCTTGTCTGAGAAGACAAGAGTTGGGAGCTCAGAGAGGCAAAGGGGCCGGAGGGCCCAGGGCAGATGAAGGGAAAGGACTGTGCAGCACTAAGCCTTCAGAGCCCCTCACCCTGTCTTCAGCTGAGACCTGGTCAGCACATCATGGGCTAAGATCACCTGGACCAGGGAGAAGCAAATGGAGTACTCTCCAGAACTCACACAGGGCAGGGACAGCCTCCTCACTGGCCAGAGTGAAAGCCCTCCATGAACACACAGGACATCCTAACTAAGGGTGTCGCCTCAATAGTGGGGCAAAATGAGCCTAGAACAAGAGCTGCTTGGTGCCACCCTAACAAACACTGAAAGGATGAAACCATTTTCAAGTAACTTAACAGTAACAAACTTCCACAACGAAGTTCAAAAAATGTTTCATGAATCAAAGATACCTAGTATCAAATAAAGAAAAACTCACAATGGCAGATGTATAGTAAAAAGTTACCAGGATGGCAAATAAGAAAGAAAATACAATCCATCATGGGGAGAAGAATAAGCCATTAAAAGTCAAATAAAATGACACTGATTAGTACACAAGAATACTGTCTACTGAAAAAGACTAACGTAGAATAACAAGATTCTGTGTGTTCAAGATGGGAAAACATGAAAATGTTGAGGGGAGACTAGAAGACTTTTTAAAGACAAAATCAAAGACCTAGGGACAAAAATGCAATGTCTTATATATTAAAAAAAAAATCTCAGAGGATAGAATTAATAGCACATTTTGAAGATATATCAACTGAAACAAATGAGAATGAAACACAGCGGGTGTCAACAGAGAACCAGTGAGCTATGAACAACTTTGAGCAGCTTAATAGACACACAGCTGAGTCTCCAAAGGAGAAGATAAAGAAGAAAGGGTAGAAAAGCATGTCTGAGAAAATAGGAACCAAAAAATTCCAGGTTTAGCAAAAACTTATTCTTAAAATAAAAACTATTTAAAAAACATGACACCAAGCCACACATCATGATCAACATTCTTACACACTTTAATAAAGAAAAATCACTTAAAAGCAGCCAGGAAAAAAAATGAAGACTTTTGGAGAGAGGAGTACAGCTAAGAATGACAGCAGACTTTTCATTGGAAACAATACAAGAGAAATAAGTGGAACAACCTCTATATTTTTTAAAAGAAATCTGCAGACCTAGTGAAAATATCTTCCAAACATCAAAGCAAAAAGAAGGAATTTTCAGATGTATATAAACTGATATGGGAAGAGCATGGTGGTCCTCAAAAATTAAAAACAGAATTACTATATGATCTGCAATATCAGTTCTAGGTATAGACTCCAAAAATGTGGAAATGGGAACTTGGACAGATACTTGTATATCCATGTTCAAAGCAGCATTACTCAAAAGACCCAAAATCTGGAAGCTACTCAAGCTTTCATTAATGGATGAATGGGAAAACAAAATGTGGTATAGGCATACAACGGAATATTTTTCAGCCTTGAAAAGAAAGGAAAACATGACAATATAGACGAACCTCAATGACACTGTGCTAAGTGAAATAAGTTAGTCACAAAAAGAAATACCGTATGATCCCCCTTATGAGGTTCTTAGAGAAATCAAATCCCTAGAGACAAAAACAGAATGGTGGTTGCCTGAGACAGACCGAAGTGGGCACAGGCAGTTGTTTATGGGTAGCAAGTTTCAGTTTTGCAAGATGAGTTCTGGACTTGGCTTCACAAATGTCAATGCACTGAACCTGACAGAACTGTTCACTTAAAATTAGTGAAGATGCTAAATTTCATGTTACATGTATATTTCACTACATTAAAAAAATAAATAAAATGAGGTTTTCAAAAAATAAAAAGCTGCAAGGATTCGTTAGCAGCAGACATTCACTACAAGAACTGTGAGAGAAGACTAATGCACAAAAGACAAGAAAGGTCATACATCAGGAGGTAACAACAATGAAACTCAACATGGGCTCCCAGTTGAATCCTAGAATGGAAGAAGGACATTAGGGGGAAAACGTGGACTTTCTGTGAGCTATCGCTTAGTTAATAGTATTATATCCATGTTAATTACACTAAGTAAATGTTAGCATTAAAGAAAGCTGGATGTAAACAGGAACTCTTCTCTATTTTTTGCAACTTTTCGGTAAGTCTGATATTATTTCAAATAAGTTTTTAAAAAGAGGAAGACATTGTTAGCATACTACTCTGACAAGGGCCAAAAGCTCCACTGTTAACATAGGTGAGTAAATTCTAAGGGGGAGCACATTTTAGGTCTAACTCAGAAAACTAAAGTAGTTTTGTGTTGTTTGGGTTCTTTTTACATTTACTTTATTTTATTTCTTTACTTCATGTGTGCTGAGGATTGAACTCAGTGCCTCACACATGCTAGGCAAGTGCTCTACCACTGAGCTGTGGCCCCAGCCCTGTTTTTTTTGTTAAACAGGAGTAGGTGGGGTAATATCACCCAACACTTCGGCCACCACATCAAGCTCATGGTCCAAATACAACAAAGCAAAACAGCTCCCTTCCCCAAATTGAGACACATGACAGTAAAACAAATCCCAAAACTAATCCAAAGAAAGTAGGGATTTAGGTACACAAGAAATGTAGGTGGAATTAAGAATAAAGAACATGCAATGAAGGGTTGGTTTGTGAGATTCTAGATGCTGTATTTTGTGTACAAAATCTAGTCACTTATCAATCCTTTCTGCAAAATACTAATAATTATCTGGTTAAATTTCCAAAGCATGTTTTTCCCTCTACTGTTCCTGTCCATAAGATGAAAGTAAGTCTTCTTACCCACTTCACTCTGTAGAAACAATTTGATGGAACAGAAAAAGCATGAAACTAAAACTAATATTTATTGATCAGCTATCTGTGCCAGGCAGTGTTCAAAATACTTTACACAGGAGTCATCTTATAATCCTTTTAATCCTCACAACAAGCCTAAGGAGAAGGTTTTATTATCTCCATTTTTACAGGTGAGTGCTCCAGCCCTGGCTCTTCCATTAGGGAAATTTACATGAATCACAGCTCTTCTGGGACCTAGGAATCAAGGATTAGATTGTCACCTCTAGCATTGTTTCACACCTGCCTTATGGAACCTACTGAAAACTCCTACAGGATGACAAATATTCACCTTGGCATCAGGCACACTCTAGACTAACAGTTGTTACAAAAGAGAATGGTGGTGGGAGGCTGAGCCAGGAAAACAAGCCACCAAAGTTCCTTATAGCAATCCCATCACATTCTTCAGAAAGACAAGAGGATGTGGAGGGGAGGGAAGAATGAATGAATGTGTGGAGACTAGTGGAAAGGAATAGACTAGAAATGAGGAATTTGGGATTTGATCCCAGCTCCACCACCGATTAGCAATGTGGCAATTCATAAAACCCTTTAAATCCGAGATTCTCAACTATTCCAATGTAAATTACACTATCTGCTCTTCTAGATTCAGCAAAAAACTCATTGTTAGTTGCAAGCTTATTGCAAATAGAAGAGAAAACATGCCTAAAGTTCCTGATGTGAGACGGGTGCCCAATGACACCAGTTCCCTCCTTCCCAATCCCAGGACTCCAGGATGGAGCTGCCCTATTAGCAGATGGTGCCTTCCTGTCTGCAGCATTTCAGTAACCTGGCATTACCACTCAGATGATATTTTTTGTGGTGTCCTACAAATGTTGGTATAGAGAGTGATTCATCGTGTAAACTAAAATCACTGCTTGCAAGTAAATGCAAACTGCAAATTACAGGGAGAACAGAGGTTTAAAAATGTACTGAAAAATAATAAAAACTCAAGCACAGTCACTTAATCCAATATTTTATTGGAAATTGGACCAACTCCAATTCTCTTAAGGGTACCACAGTTTGGTAACCAGATGTTAATACTTTTCTTCTGCCAAAGAAAACTGCAAGATTTAAAGGCTATTTTTTCCATAAAAAATTATGTCCTATTTATATTTCCAAACATATATTTTTCTGATGCCTGATAGTTTAGATTAAAACCTAATCAAAGTATCCCCTCAATCCCCTCCAAGATGTACTAGAGGTGCCCACGCAGGAGGCATAGGAGGGAGGGCGCCCAGTCTGTGAGCTGGCTGGAGAGAGCAGCAGACACCGCGCAGTCAACGTCAGGGTGCAGCTCAAAGACAAGCAGAAGCAGCCCAGACCCAACAGTCGGGCTTGATTACTCCACTGTAACTAACAACACGCGCCTCGTTAGAGAGTGGGCACAGGAGTCATGGAGGAACGTGACTACTGGTAGGATCCAAGCTATCAAAAGAATTTAAGTGAACCATCATCTGAATCAACCAAAATTCAAAGTAAAGTAAATCCTCTGCATTTCCCTCAAGATACAAATATGAATATAGTAATGTGCAGTGTCACAGTGGCAATCACGACAATTACACCGAGGCCTTTTATCACTCCCTGCTAGACTTGGCAGAGCCCTGGCCGTTCTCTCCACATCATCCTTGAGGTTCTCAACGCTGTTTCTGATGTAAATGAGGCACAAAAAAAGAGGAAATTCACCTTGGGCCATCTTCAAAGTACAGATAACAGAGCAGATCTGATTCTTGGATGGGATTATCTATGGGTTTGACCTTTGGTAATCTTTCCTTAATTCATCAGCCATCCCACACCAATAAACGATCACATGCACACGAGGACTAGAAGAGCAAATCCACACCCCCGTGCAAATGCTCCCAACTTACAGCTTGGTTATCAAAGGAAATAAGACCTAAAAAACACACTGGACCAAATCGACACCTAAGGGGGGTCAAATAAATGTCAAATAAAGTTGGCTTCAAAATTAAGAGTAGCATCAGAGATAATGACATTTTATGATTATAAGTAGGTGAACCCCTCTGAACAACACATCATCTTCAGTGTGTGAGCACCTAATAAGAGAATCTCAAAACTACCTATTCTTATTGTTACTTCCATTTTCTTGAACCACCTTCACCAAAACTTGTCTAAGCAAGATAAAAAATGACATCTCTGTTGTTAAATACAGTGATCAATTCTCAATCTCATTTTACTTGATCTTTCATTTCTTTACCCTTGAAACATCTGGGGACTCAAGGGCTTCTTTCTCTTTCCATTCTTCAGAAGTCTATCACCCTCCAGACAGCAGGGTGTTGGGCAGGTCGTATGCAGACAGAGCAATGGCACTGATTCATCCATTGCCCTTCCTTCCTGTGTGGTTTCTCTCCTCGTTCTTCACCCGACCTTTCTAACGTTGGAATACTCAACACTCCTCTGTATGACACATTTATTGCTTGATCTATGCACTTCCTTTGATTAAAATGGTACTGTGGAGTCTGAGACACCTTGCTTTGCCCACAGCAGTGATGTGTTGTCCCAAAGTGTCCACATCCCCTCACCATCTCCAATGACACTCTGTGATTCAGGGGCAAATAGCTGTAGCCATGACCTACAACTGGCAAAATTTTAACTCTATTGAACTCCAAACATGGACTCCCATCTGCACTGGATGTTTAATAGGCATCAAAAACTAAACTGTTAATTCCAACTCCCTTTCCTCAAAACCTTCTCAATCCACATCTGCCCCTCCTCAACAAAGAACAACTTCAAGCCACCCGCTCTGTGGGCCAAATAACTTGGCTCTGTTCTTTTTCTCCTAGCCCACACCCAATCCTTCAAAAAAATTCAGGTAGCCCTACTTTCTAAAAAAAGGACCAACCAGTCCTCACCACTCTCTCCACCACCTTGGTCCAGGCCGCCATCTCCTCTTGGATAGACTACAGGGTCTCTCGACTGGACTTTCGGATCTGTCCCTGACACCCCAACGGCCTATTTTCCACAAGCAGCTGGGATGATCCTTCTAAGCATTAGTCTGATATCACTGCTTTGCTCAAAACCCTCTGGTACCATGGTTTTCAAATCCTATGTGATCTGCCCTCCTGGTGACAACCTCTGACCTCGTCTGCTGCCATTATGTCTTCTATTCACTCCAGTCACCCAAGCGTTCCCCTTGCTATTTTGGAGGCACAGCAAGCACATCCCCTCCTGTGGGATTTTGCCTTTGACGATCCTTCTGCCTGGACAACCATTCCCAGAAGCCACATGGCTTTCCCCTACTCCCTGCCTCTCAGGGTGTGGCACCTGCCCCACGCATCCCTTAAGCCAACCTCCATCCCACCCAAGGGGGAACTGCATCCCACCCCCTCCCCACTCTGTACCTCTCTTTCCCGCTTCTTCCTTCTGAATGCTGTCGTCATCTCCCACACAAGGAGCAGCTCGTCCCTGCCACGGTGGAACACAGGCTCCACAAAAGCAGGGACTTCATTGGGTTCAGTGCTGACTCCCAGTTGCCTAAACCAGCATCAGGCACGTGACGGATACATGTGACATATCTGATGACCAGATGAGGTATTCTCCCAGTTAACCGGGTATCCTCAATACTTCCTCTGCCTTGTCACCACATCCTGTCAATCTCTAGGGTCCCATGTCCATGACACTTTTTTTCATCTTTCTACTTCCATTTCCACTGCTATTTCGGCTCCTTGTCATCTGTGGTCTGTGACAGGCTCACCATTGCTCTTCCTGCATCCAATTTTGTCTAATGGAAATGGAAGATGACAGACTGAAAATCAGGCAGAGAGAGGCTTTCACTGAGCAGTCATTTGCCAACTAGGTGACCTTGAACAAACCATTTGAAATGTTTGGGGCTTAAATTTGCTCACTTATAAAAAGAGATAACAATACCTACTTTAACAAATTGATTATATATTTTAAAACTGTTTTAGGTTCACAGCAAGATTGAGCAGAAGTTCCAAAGAATTCCCATTCCTCCCTCTACACATAATACATGCTTTTCAGGATTATTATAAGAAGTAGATAAAATAATGTAAAATAATATATGGTGTTGGTAGCACTGTACATAGTAGACACCTATTGTGAGTTTTTTTCCTTTCTAGACTCTGATTAGGCTATTCCCTCTCTCAAAACTTTACCTGGCTGGGCATGGTGGTGCACACCTGTAATCTCAGCTACTCTGGAGGTGAAGTCAGGAGGATCACAAATTTGAGGCCAGCCTGCGTAACTATGATCCTGTCTCAAAATAAGAAATAAAAAAACTAAAAGGGCTGGGGATATAACTCAGTGGTGGAGCATCCCGGATTCAATCCCCAGTTCTGGGGGCGGGGAACCTTTAACTGGTTTACTACTACATATAAAATTCAGTCTGTTATTCACAGACTTCCACAGTTTGGATCCAACCCACTTTCCAACTTTACCTTTCACTTAACCTCCTGTGGGCCAGCCCCTTGCAATCTTCACTCCACCCACAGTTCTACTCCAATTCCTGATCACATTCAGCATTTTCCTCCTTCTGTTCTTTGTTCCATCTCTGCCAAAAATACTTTTCCCGCATGTCTGCCCAAACCTCCCAATCTTTCTAAGCACTGCTCAGATCCCATTTTCTGCCACAAGACCCCCAGTTTTACCAATTGGCATTGACCTCTGCCTTTCCTACATGTGCATGTTACTTGGTTTAAACCTCTCTTCTGCTCTCTCCTCATGAGCAGGGACTACATCTTTTTCAGCCATCAGCATGGCGCTGTGTACTTCACAGAAGTCAGAGAAAGTCTTTGAATTGAATCAACATTTACCGATCACAAGTTGCTCCCACTAGAGGAGAGGCTAATGATCCAACCCTAAAATATTTATCTCTGAGTGGGTACTCAGGCAGACATAGATGATTTTTCTATATTTTAACTCTATCAAGTATTCTACTTTAAGAGCTTTAATTTTATTTTATTTTGGTACCAGGGATTGAACTCAGGGGCGCCACATCCCCAGCCCTATTTTGTATCTTATTTAGGGATAGGGTTTCACTGAGTTGCTTAGTGCCTCGCTTTTGTGGAGCGGGGCTTTGAACTTGCGATCCTCCTGCCTCAGCCTCAAGCCGCTGGGGTTACAGGTATGTGCCACGACAGCCAGCCTTTAAGAGCTTAAGAAAAAAAAAAATGCTTAGGGTGAGAAGGAGGAAATACAAGAGAGAACACTAAATACCTAACAGCTGCAGAATTCTGTAATGGTGTAACATCTCAGAAGCATAAGTTAAATGATGATTTTACTTGGCTTCATCTAGAAAATCAGAGGTTTGGAAAAGGAAATTGAAGCCAATGAGTCCCCTTGTCCTAAATGTCGCTGACCATACCTTTCTGAAGTCTCTTTTCCCAGCTCTAAATTCCTAGAGCAATTCTATTTGCAGTAATCATATGATAATAGTACCATGCCTTGTCAGTTCTTGCAGTGTTTTCTTTTAACCACTTTTGTGCGGGTGTGCATGTGTGTGCAGTGCTGGGGACCAAATCCAGTAGGGCCTCCTGATTGGTAGTCAGGTTCTTTACCCCAGCCTCCTTCAGCCACTTCTAAACTTCTCATCATTGAATTTTATTTCTCATATCACCAGCTAAATGATCAATTCTGTGGAGAGTTCATATCTCGCAGTTTCACAGTCTGTTCTGCTACAATACACACTTTCTACAGCACCACTTAGCTCGCGTCAATACAACACAGAAGTTGTATTGGTTCACGTGTGATTTTTCCCCCCTAGGCAAAATGAGCATAATAATGTAATAGAATTCAAAGAGAATAGTAAAAACAACGTCAATGGGGCTATTTTGCAGACAGGGCACTTCACTTTATTTAAGGAAAATTCAAAGTGAATACTTACACAGAGGCTAAGAGAGGCGAAATTCCTGGTTCTCACCTCAAGCAAGACTCACCTCTTTTTGTGTCCACCTTAATGGCAACCCTGCTGGCGCCGGGCTCCACTTTCAATGCATTATCTCACATTCCTGCAAGCCAGCATTTTTACTCTATTTGTGTGTGTGTGCATGTTTAATATCTTCCATGGCACTTGCACCCATGCTGAGCTGCCTCCCAGCATGTAGTCCCTGCTATTGTGTGTGTGTGTTGTTGTTGTTGTTGTTGTTGTGTTGTTTTATGGTTCAAAGTTGCATAGATTTTTGAGTGGTCTGTACCCATCCCTTTTTCCCCCCGTTACTTTTAGTGGACAGTTTTACAGAATGTATGTATATCATGGTGTGGAAGAATGCCTGATTATCTGAAGTAAACTGTATAGTACCTTGAATATGTAACACAAAAGGCTACTGTTTAGTTGTTTTTAAAACAACTAAAAACATTTCATTCTGTCACTGTTCCCAAGGTCTTATTCTAAAATAAATCTGTCATCTCCAAATCTGAAATCCCTAAAAACCCTCAGCCCTACCTAAGGAGCCTTTCCCTGCTGAGGTTTCCATTCATCACACCAAAATCACTACTGAAACAGATTCTGCTAGTAGGAGGTTCTGTTCACTGTTAAAAATGATCTAATCTACAACAATATCACTACCACCCTTAAACCCTGATAAGCAAAGCCACCTCTCTGCTTGGTGATGCTAAACTTTGGATCAAAATGAATTGAAAAGCTGAGACAAACAGGGACAGTGAACAGAAAAATTCACTTTCACAGCTGCTTGGGCTACTGCCCAATCTCCATAATGAGGGTGGTCTCTTGCTTTGTTTTCTTGAAACCTATAGCATGTAGAACACACAGCATTTCAATAATGTATGAATTTCAGCCTTCGGGATATTATATTGTCCCCAGTTACTCGATATTTTGTCTCTCTCCTCAGAATAGTCAAAAACCAATGGAGCTAGAACATGAACTACAGCTCCTACTTGAACCAGCTTAAATGATCTACTTATTGTCAACAAGATAAATAACCAACTAGCCATTTTAAGTCAAAACCTCCATACTTTTATCTTTAATTTCAAGTCCCCAGGCAGGGACTTGAGTTTCAATTTAAAAACTTGGAGCTCAGAAGTATATTATACTGTGTACGCAATCAGCCTTGACAATCCTCCTTTAACCCAAGTTAGCAATATGCATGCATATGTGCTTTTATGGGTACTGCAGCAGGATTTGTGAACACACACAAATATCTGCGGTACATAATTCTTTAAAAAGAAAGAGCAAATTAATCCATCTTCCTTTCATTCTTCTCTCCTTCTCTTCCTCCTTCCTTCCTTCTGTCCCTTGGGAGGGGTGGGGGGTGGAGTAGCTTCAGAAAACATTTTCCTTTATAAAACAGCAACAATCCCAATCTCCATTGTTACTTTGTATTTACATAAACCCTGTGTACACAACCCCTTGTCCTTGCAATGCTACTTCATCCCTGACATATGCTGCACCACCAAAATATTTACATTATAAAATGTATTCAAACAAAAGCAATAACATTTTTAAACATCATACTCAAAGCCTAATCACCATTTGGATGTGAGCTATAGCTTATTGTTCATCAAAGTAAGCAAAATCAGAAAGACCCTTGTAAACTTCACATAGAAGCCCTAAGAATTTAAAAAATATTCACAACTATGAATAATAAAGAGACGAATAATAAGAACCTTCAAGCCACAATTTTTAGGTCTTGAATGCTAGGTCTTTAAAATATCAACCTAATTTGGGTGTGGTCCACACCTGTGATCCCAGGACTCAGGAGGCTAAGGCAGGAGGATTGCAAACCAGAGACCAGCCTAAGCAACTTGGTGAGACCCTGTCTAAAAATGAAAAAAAAGAAAAAAATAAGGTCTGGAGATATAGCTCAGTGGTAAAAGGCCCCTGGGTTCAAATCTCAGTACCAATAAATAAATAAATAAACAAACGAGAATCGCATCATTTTTGCTTGAGAAGATTCAATCTTGGCAAGGAAGTAACTAGTCTAAGGTCCTATTGCTAAACTCCCAGGTCCACTGATTCTTGACTACCACAATTCCTCTTCTCATAGCTTAAAAAATGAGTTTAAATTCAAGAACTGGTAAAACATCACTCATAGGAAACTTTTGCAGATTTCAGAAATATAAACATTAATTAAGCAAATGTACTTAGTTAACTGTTTTCTTCTTATATATTCTTCCATGTTTGTAACTTCAAGATGACATTTCCCTGTCATTCCTCAAATTTTTGGTAACCTTTCTATCTGTTGCGATGTTTTTTAGAAAATATGTCCTACATTAAGTATTTATTTAAATAGAATCACTAAGAAGGCAAATTCACTGGGAAAACAAGTCAACAGTAGCACTTACTAAGTGTCCAAGTACTGCTTTACATTTATTTACATTAATTTAACCCTTATGAAAGTAAACACTGTTAGTATCATTTTATAGATGAGGAAACTGAGGGGCAGAGACAGAATGTCTAGCCAGGAATGACAGTCAACAGTAACCAGCAGAGCAGGACTCCACTCGGGCACTCCACTCCAGTGCTCCTGCTCTGAACCCCTGGACTACAGGGCCTCTTTACAAGGTAACCATACGATCCAGATGAAAATACGTATAACTTTTGGATTAGCTGAAGGTTGGAAGACTAACCACATTACATTTTATAGAAATAAAATTTCCTCCAGATGCAGTGGTACCTATCTATAATTCCAGCTACCTGGGAGGCTGAGGCAGGCGGATCACAAGTTCAAGGCCAGCCTCAGCAACTTAGTTACACCCTGTCCAACACAATTTAAAAAAAAAAAAATTAAAAGGAAAAGGAAAAGGGGTGGGACTGTAGCTTAATGATAGAGAGCCCCTGGATTCAATCCTTAGTATGGGGGGTGGTAAGTATATACATAATTTCCAGCCTCCTAGAAACTTTAGAAGTCACTTATCCAAATCTCCATTTTTAAACACAATGAAACTGATGTTCAGGGAGGTTAAGTGATTTGTCCAAGGTCACACAGTGGTTTAGTGGCAAAACCTATTTGTCACTATAGCACAGTCTTCTTCCCATTATTCCACACTCCTCCTCTGCTAACAGACAGATGAGAGAGTACAGTATTTAAAGTAGCAATGCTAAGTATCACATAGTCTAAAAGAAAAACCAACTTTAGGGAAATCAAATTTCTAAGGAGTGACACATCAAAGAACAAAGTATGCGTGTAACTTGGTGATCACATGGTCCACCAACAGGAAAGAGAGATCTCACTAGTTCAAAGAAGGCCAAAGCCAAAGGTTACACTCTCCCTAGAAGAGAAGAGACGTTTCACTCGTATCGATTGTCCCGAACTGAACCTATAAGAGCTGTCTGTCCATGGCTGACTGTTCACCCTTGGCCACGTAGCTCAACTTGTAAGGCTGTGATTCTGAGTTATCAGCTTCTGGAGGCAACTGTTAAACAAAGCCTACAGCAGCAGCCCACACCATTTCCTCCTCCCCTCCTTTTTTTAATGAAGCCACAAATTCAGTGGAGTCTGGAGATTTAAATTCTAATCATTTTCCCTTTGCCCTTTAACATAGGTGCTCCCAAGGGAACCTTTACTTCCAAGCATTACTATTCTAGGCCCCCGAATCAATAACCTACAGCTCTAAAAGGCAAGAATGCCAAGTAAATGCTATTTTCTTCCTCCCTCCCCATCCCAATTAAAGAAAATGAAATCTATAAGGCAGTGGAAGAGCCTCCAATAGATGCACAACAAAAATAAAAACCACTTCTATCTCAAACCAGATTAAATAAAATGCAGCGCTCGGCCTTCCTGGAGCAGCCATGGGACAATCCAGCTGAGCACTGGAAGAACTTGTACCGAAAGAAGGCACCTAAATCGGATTGCCTTTCTGCCTGCAGAAACACCAGCACTCACCTTGTCCCTCCACACTGAGGAGACCTACAGGACCACAGCTGGGCCCTGCATTATGATCCCACTTTCCACAGAGGAGGCTGGCTGTGTGGCAAATCAGTTCAATAGAGAATAAAAATGTTAAATTTTAGTTTAATGAATATTTATTGAATAACTTTTATATACCAAACATTAAGTCAGATGCTAGAAACAAAGTAAAGGGGAAAAAACTGTCTCTGGTCCCAGTAATCTCACAGTCTAGTAAGGCAGAGAGACAGGGACAAGCAAAAATGAACAAAAACCCCTGACAGTCCCACAGCCCTCAGAACTTCTGCAAACCTGGAGCATACCTTGTAGCACCTGATCCTCACAAGGTCCTGAGGTAGGCAGAAGAGTTCTACCATCCCCACCTAACAGGGAAAGCACAGGGTCAGAGCGCAGTGCTGCCATAAGCAGAGCCGGGGGAGTAACACACCATAAAGCTGCGACCACAGCAGTGGTGTCTCTGTGGAAGCACCAAGGACTCTCCATTGTGATGACCACAGAGAGCGCAGGCAGGGAGCCAAGAGCTCTGGGAGCACACGGTGTGGACAGGGTGGCCAAGTTATAGTACCCAAACAGGCACAGAGATTCTGGATCCCTGATTGGAACACTGCGGAACCGTTTCTGACATGGTACTGCTGTTCTGAGTCTTTTATTCCCCTCAACTGTGCCACCAAGATTCTACTATTAGAAAATATGCCACACACTTAAAAACCTGAGAAACACCAGCTTCAGAACGCATTGCTAGGGTTTTTTAAAACTTTTATTCTTAAGTTTTAGGTGGACACAATATCTTTATTTTACATTGATGTGGTGCTGAGGATGGAACCCAGTGCCTCGTGCATGCTAGGCAAGTGCTCTACCGCTGAGCCACAACCCCACCCCCCACCCCCCGAACACGTTGCTTGATACAGAACCAAGTTTTTGATTCTTCATTAAGGGTTCTTGCTACTATAAAATATAACTTCTCCAAACATACAAAAGAAATCCAGGTCACGTGAATTGCACCTTTGCAAAGGACTCCTATAATCCAGGGGTCAGTCCAGGATTGCTGAGTATATCCCAAGTCAAGAGGAACCTCATGATAACCCTGGAAGCCCACACAGCCTCTGAATTTGGGAAGTAGGCCTGATCATCTGCAAAGCACCTCCACCAGACTGGAAGCCCTGAGGATTCAGTTCAGACGAACTCTTCAAAGTGACATCAGTTGTCCCAATATTAAGTGGCTCCAGAAACAGGGCACAGTAAGGCACAGTGCAAGTCTGCTCAGCCTAGAACACTGGCTCCCATTTGGAATCAAAGAGGATCCTCACTGGGCGCAGTGGCTCATGCCCATAATCCTAGTAGCTCAGGAGGCTGCAGCAGGAGGATCTCGAGTTCAAAGCCAACCTAAGCAAAAGTGAGGCCCTAAGCAACTCAGTGAGACCCTGCTCTAAATAAAATAGAGCAGTGGGTGTGGCTCAGTGGTCGAGTGCCCCTGGAAAGAGAAGGAAAGCCTGGAAACCAAAAACCCAGAAATGTGGGCCTGAGTCAGGGGTGGGGAGGGGAACCTGCTCTTCCTGCAGCCAGCCTCAGTCTCTCTGAGCTCCCATAGTGTGGATGTTTTGACATGCTGAAGGTGGCTCCAGGGTGTAAGTATCACTTGTCCCTAGATGTTATAGCCCCTAAATAGAAACCACAGATATCTAAGGCACAACCAAAGAAATATTGTCCTGTTGTAATACTGGTTGAATTTACTGAGCTCTAACATATAATTTCTTTCTTTCCTTTTCCTTCCTTATTTGCGGTTCAGGGGATTGAACCCAGGGCTGCTCCCCACTGAGCTTCATTTTCATTTTTCACTTTGAGACAGGGTCTCACTAAGTTGCCCAGGCTGCCCTCAAATTTGTGATCCTTCTGCCTCAGCCTCCAAGTGAATGGGATTACAGGTGTGTGCCACCATACCTGGCCCTCTCACATTTAATCTCTAAGGGGATGTTTCAAGGTAATATTGACTATGCCACTTCTCACTGGAGGTACTGGACTGGAATCCAACTTCTTCAGTAAGGTCTAGCTTCATAAGATTTTTCTGAAGGTGAATGAAAATGACTTCCCTATCATCTGAGCGTCACAGTCCTTTGTCATTCTTCCTCCTTGTGATTTCTAGCGTATCACTTCCATAGCCTCCTTCCTACTTCAGTTTAGAGAAATAGGACTACAGTAGCTGGTTCAGATATAATGTGATTACTGAACTGAAATATGGACTACAGAAACCAAAATGGCTTTTTAAAATTTCTAACTACAGTGATTTGGCAGAGAAAATGCACTGCGTTGGTGAGGATTCCAGTACACGAGGCTCTTCAGCTCCACCAGACTCGAGGGTTCTCCAGCCAAATGTCTCCTGTCAGCCTTTGTTTGAAATTCCTTAACTCCTGGGGATTTCTGCCAAACTCCTAATACTATGATCCCTGCATTATCTCTGTGAAATTTAAATCCCAGCCTGACTTCTCCATCCATCCAGCTCATCTCTGAGCTCTTTCTGGTACGATTGTGTATACTCTGAGAATAGAAACTAATTTTATTATCAGTCTAAGACATAATTAGGAAAGTGAAGTGTCTTGTACTCATACAAGTTGATAAATGTAGCCTAAATACTATCTGTTAAAAGAGGAGTTTTTTATTCTTGATGTCTATCAAAGCTCTGTATGATTCATTTCTCTATTAGCCTTCAAAGTTTCCCTCACTTTTCTTGTCTCACCTGGGCCATCCTCATCTATAACCAAGAGAATTTACCAGCTATTCCTCTTCAACAGCCAATTTTAAAAGCAGAAGAAACATGTACAGTACAGAAAATTAGAAAATACAGATCAGCAAAAGTATCATAATAAACATTGCACATTCTCATCATCCAGAGAGCAGCACCACCAACACCTTGATATTCAGCCCAGTGGCTTTGCCTCTATCCCATACATACATTCATATACACATTTTCTCCAGAATAGCATTATACTCTGTACTCTTCTGCAACCTGAGTTTTAAAGCCAACAATCTTCACTGTTCCAGTTCCATAAGTTCTCATCTCATCTAATTCCTAGATCAAATTTGAATATCCCAAATGGGCCCCAGCTAGCTTGTCCAACTTAGTACCAAATCTGAGACTATCACCAACCAATTTTTACTGCAAGCCATCTCTCCATGGCCAGGAATGACCTACCTACTTCCCTCTGCCAGGACACATAGCTCAAGTCTTGCTGGTAACTCAGAAAGTGCCAGGTCCCCTCCCCTAAGCTGCATTATACACACAGTGCGACAAGCCAGGGTAGTAGAGGCAGAAGCAAAGCAGCAACTGTAACACCACCACCTTGTACCTGGAAACACTTATCATGCACAGGCAAAGCTCACTGCAAATCGAAGCCCTTCAAGCTATCAAGCAGCTCATCCTCAACCTGGAAAAACAATAGAACCTTGGATTTAGAGGTACATTGTCCAGACTGATTGAGATCTAAATGAATTTTGTTACTTAATGTGTAAATATTGGCTAAAATCTTTAGGGTAGCCCAGATGGTAACAGCAATAGTGCCAATTTTCCAGGCTACTTATTAATGCATATCTACTATGAGTATTTCAGTCTTCTATATTCCCAACCATTGTATATAAGATACCCAATAAGAATGTAATCTAATTTCTTCAATTCTTAGATGCAAACATTTTGTAAAAGGTATAAATACATATTCACCAACCATTGGAAAGGCACAATTTTTTCTTCTTTTAAATCAGTATTTTAGCTTTTGCAATTCTTGTTTATATTTGAGTTGAGAAAGAACCTCAACTCAAATATAAACAAGAGTAGGTAAGTAGTAAGGGCAGGAAAAGTGGGGAGCAGGGAGGTATGGCAAGAAAGGTAACACAAAGGTGTTTACGGACTAAAAAGGATGTAGAAAGTTAAGCTGGTGGAGGACCAGACAGGGAAACTTAAAAGCCTTTCCTAGTCAGCCAAAGACCTTGAGAGAGAAGCAAAAGAGCCTTCTACTAAGTGCAGCCCCTCCACTCAGCAGCAAGAGTTGCTACTGACTACGAGAGCATGCAAGTCGTGTGGCCAAATAAAAACAAAAACCGAACCTTCTGGATATGCTTGAAAGACATTCAGAGAAACCAAATTCCTAAATACATTTGGATTCCTTCATTCATTCACCAAGTGCTTGCTAAAACCTGCAACGTGGAAAGCACCATATAGTGAGCAATGAACATGCTCATGTCGCACACCTCTAAGGTCAAGATGATTATTATCAAATTAGTGTTGTCTCTTGATTAGCATAGCAATCATAAAATGTCCTTAAGTGACAGGAGCCTGTAATCCCAGCTATCAGAGAGGCAAGGATCACAAGTTCAAGGCCATCCTGGGTAACTTAGCGAGACCCTGTCTCAAAATAAAATTTACCCAGCTCAAATAATATTCTTAATGGGCTGAAAGTCTCCTAATGAAGACAAGAGTCGTTTATTTAAAAACTAAGCCATTAGACCTACAGCAAAACAAAGACATAATCAACTAATTTACTAATCCATAATGCAAATCTAAACTTCAACATGTTGGAAAAGACATGAACACTTAATTCACAGTTGCTATATTTCAGACAGAGAACTTTTAATTCACCTTTCCTTAGATAAAAGCCAGGATCTTCCATCTTTGCTTACTGGACAAGTTCCCTTACCCTTATTCCAAACTTGAACTGTGACTTCAGCATTAATTACACTTAAGTATGGGTTCCCAACAAGTACTTCCTTCAAGAAGGGTGAGGCGTGGAGCCTGAAGCCTTCTGTTTAATCTCCAGAAACAGTTAAGTACACAGAGCAAACACAATACCACCACTCACATGAATGGGTCAGAGGAAACTTTGGACACGAGGCTTAGGAGAATATCTGTTTCCAGGAGAGGTGGTTGATGGAAAAGAATAGGTTTTTAGTGTCCACTCTAGATAATGCCTAACATGGTGACAGGGACACATGCTTATGAACACTGGCACTTATGAAACCTAGAAAATCAGTTTACATGTGGCTATACATGAAAAAAATAAGACATATTAATACCTTCCTTTACTAAAAAGTATCCCAGCACGTTAGCTAAGTAACTTGCTTCTTAATTCATTCTGATCATCCCATGTTACTGTTTGTGATTTTTGCTAGCACATTGAAAGCTCTTTTTTCCTGAGATTTTATGCCTTACAAGTTTGGGGCACAGCTTCTGCTAGGGCTGTCTGTAATCCTATCTCACCTTAAAGCACTCACGCAGAGAACCATAGCACGCCTGCGCCAGCCACAGCCTGCGCAAATCCCAGATCGCTACTCATAGGTCTGTGGACGCTAGGAAGTTACTAGCCCATTCTTAGACTCTGGTCATTGTGAAACTCAGCACTGTCACCACAGGGGGAGGGTAACAATGCCACCACACTGCCCAGCACCAGGGCACTCAGTGATGGCAGCCATTCCCATCATCAGTGCTGACAACCTTCCTCCAGTATTTCTATGCCTGCTTAGCTCCGTCTGTGGAACTGAAGAAGAATTTTTGAAAGTTTTATTTCCAATCATGCTCTTAAAGCCAAGGTTTCTGATGTTTTTTTTATTCTAACCGTCATTACTCTTGGATCAGAGATTAGCAAAAGACTTGTCTAACTTCTAGGTAATCTTCCAGTCCCTAGAAGGTAATTTGATCTATGGAGGTGGTCCATGTCAAAGGCTACAGGGGTTGTGCCTTTTTATCTCTTAACTGGACATTAATCTAATTATGAAGCAAAGCAGGAGAAGTATATACAAAAGTTGATCTCAGCTGAGTCTTGCCAAACTTACCAGAGGGAGGAAAGAACACAATCACTGCTCTTTGTGCTTGGCCAGTAGTCTGTTGAACCCGGCACCAGACGCCCAGCACAGCTACCTACAAGGCTGGCTTGTGGGGAAAACATGGTCCAAAACATTTTGTTGGAGCCACAGACAACTGTGTTATGAATAAAGCTGTTATGTCCTTATGAATGTTAGTGACACTAACATGTGGAGGGGACATGGTGCAGAGAATAGTGATACTGCAAGCCATCAGATGGGCATCTTTTGTTCTGAAGTCAAAGCCCTGCTATGCCCCATACTCTTAGGCCCCTTATAAGAGGACACCCTGAGCCACAAATGTCAGTTTTGCCCTCCCTCCAGCTCCCTTACCCAAGTGCTTCAAGGGAAGCATTAAATCGCTTCTAGGACTTACAATGGACCTGGTGGCCAACTAGAGCTGTCTCTTAGCAGTAAACAGATTCCTGCCTTGCAAATGTCCCCTTTAGTCGCTCCACATATAATAAGGGTGTGAGAGGCTAGAGGAGAACTTTAGACAGGTTTGGCTTGGCTTCCTGCCATGGGGTAAACAGCTCTGTGTAGTTCAAAGCGGTCGTAGCTCTCATTTCCTCCTGAAAACAATCTCTGCGGCCATTCACGCCCTGGGTCTGAGGAGGTCACTCAGAGCTGGAAAGGCAATAGGGAAAACGGACTTTCTTTCTTTCTTTCTTTTTTTTAAGCTAAGAAACATCTGTCCCAAAAGCTTAAGTAACAAGCTTCCCTAGTCATGTGACTGTGGCTTGGCTCTCCATCTCTGCCTCTCAAATGACAGGCTCCAGAAGCAAATGACATACAACTACTTGTGAAACGGCACCCTAAATATTCATAAGGTGGAAAAAACTAGACTATATGCATCGTTGTCTGTGACATACATGCAAAAGCAATGTGGTGCTGCTATGGACATGGCCCACCATCCCCCAAGGCTTGCTCCCCTCTCCTGGGGCCTCCCACGCTGTCCCCGCCTCTCTGCTCCTCCCTCATGCTGCCTCCCAGCACTGACCCTGGGTTTCCTCTGACTCTCAGCCGCTCTCACTCACCTCCGTCCCACCCACCCCGTTCCCTCACACGGTCTTGCCAGGTGTACCTGTGTGACCCTTTCCTAGGAACACTAACAATGTCTTTATCGTTGGGTCCTCACGGTTTTAATTTTGACAGTGATCTGTTGCGGGGAGCCTGACAAAGTGAGGATGATGGTGATCACCACCAAGGACACCACCTGTGGCAGCAAAGGCAGAATCTGTTTTGCGCAGGGCTGATAGAAGCTGGACAGAATATTTTTTCTTCTTCTATCTCCTGAACTCATGGCAGGGCTGTTTGCCCATCAGTTCACCATTTAATAGTATATGTTGTCAAGGCAAGGGATTCAGGGACACCTTTGAGCTCTGAACAATTAGTGAGGAAGTCTATCTTCATTTGGGTTTTCTGGAGGAAAGCCAAGCACAACGAATGCAAGATTATTGGTTCTGATAAAAAGAATCACGTCAGTTTCTCCTCATATGAAATTCAGCATGCAGAAGTATTTTTTAAGAGATTTTGACTTTTTTAAAATATATTTTGGGGATTTAAAAATAAAAACATCCCTATATGCCTAAAAACAGTTCCTAAGTCCCTCCTCAAGAATTTGAAATGATTACATAAAAAGATTGCAGTCTATGATAAAATGCGATTTCTTTGGATTTGTCATTCACTCAACAAACGCAGAGTGAGCCTCGATGCATAGGCCATCGCACCAGGCTCCAGGGGAGACAAAGAGGGCGCAGAGGCAGCCTGCCTTCAGGGAGGAGCATTTACACCACTCGCAAACAAAGAGCTTCAGCAGAAGGTGAGACTACAAAGCACCAGGAGCAGGATACAAAGCAGATAAAGCTCTCTGTGGTCCCTCCCAGGGACTCACAGAAACAGTGACGTTGCATGGCTCAGACAGGAGGCTGCAGGTGAACCACAGGAGCGGTTCAATCTCTGTGACCCTCTCTGGGGATGTCAGTCTCCTGTGGACTTCATGGGGACTCTGCCTGTTGACAGAGGCTGTTCCTGCAGCCTCTCTCTAGTTGCTGCCTCCATTCCCTCAAATGAAAATGTAAGAAAAAAACGTAAGGACTTAACTCTTAAATTACAAGGAAGTTAGGAAAGGGACCAAATACAAGCTTAATTCACTCAGCTAAGCCTCATGCCCTTTGTATCTGATAGTGATAATCCCATAGCAACTAGAAAACACACTTATCTTATTAACGAGACTGGAATTATTTTAATTAGGTATCTCCACATGCACCAACTGTTAGAAATCAGACTGTTTTGAAACAGTTGTTAATGACTTAACACGGCAAACGTTCTCCTCCATTTCAGGCTGAAATCTTTGTTGGAGACAGATGGGGAAGAGCCTGGCCCTGCTGTGCAGCACAGGAACAGCCTTGTGGGCCTAGGGATGCATTTTCCACTGGGATCCAGCAAAACAGTCCTAGACACCCAGAAAGACAATTGTAAACTTTGGTAACATCTGCTACATTAAAAGTTTGAAACCTGGCACTTAGTACACATCAAACTATGTGAAGAAATGTTCTCTTAAAAGGAAATCTCTAAATATCGACGTAGAATAGCACTGGTGCAACACAATGGCACACACTTGTCATCCCAGCAGCTTAGGAGGCTGAGGCAGGAGGATCCGGAGTTCAAAGCCAGCCTCAGCAATGGTGAGGCGCTAAGCAACTCAGTGAGACCCTGTCTCTAAATAAAATGCAAAACAGGGCTGGGGATGGAGCTCAGTGGTCAAGTGCCTCTGAGTTCAATCCCCAGTACCCTTCCCCCCAAAAAAGGTGTATAGCACCTAATGAAACCATCAGTAGCCCGAGGTCTCACCTAGCCTTCTGGTTAACCCCAGTGACTTTGCACTCTCCTTCTGACAGATCCACTCCTTAGAAAAATCAGGACTTGAATGTTGTTCCAGTCCTCACCTCACTTTCTAATGAAAATTAGGCTGTTTTCAGTTTATTATTAATTTCATGAAAATGCTTCAGAACTTTGAAAAGGTTATTAACAGATTTACAGAAACATTTATAGGGCCAATTTTGGTTCTCTGAAGCAGCAACATACCCTATACATTCTCACTGCGGTAAGGAGGTTTCGGACCTGCCTGAAGCAAGACAGAGATGAAACAACTGTGAAAGGAATATATTTTATGTTTTAGCAACTGACTGTAAGTATCCTTCCTGGTCCTTCTTAGAGGATGCATTTCCACCACATCGAAAAATAATGACACACAAATGGAAATTAATTTATTCTAACTTAATTTTCTTGCCTAATTAGGAAGGAAAAAAAACAGTTCTCTTCTAATCTTTCTAGACTTTTCTTAAGCCTACAACAAAGATAATCCTGTAGAAGGCAGGGAGGAGAGCAAACACAGCACAGAAATGCCATGTCCAGAGTTTCAGGCACTCTGTATCTGCTGTCTCTAAGGCTACGGGAACAAAGTCCTGTTCCTGGCATGCCTATCCAGAGTGCCTGGGCTGCAAGGTTTGGGAATATGGAAGAATGGTTACAAGTACTTACACAGGAGTCTCTCTCTCTCTCTCTCTCACACACACACACACACACACACACACACACACACACACAGGCTTTTACAAGGTTTTGGTGTTTTGAAAGAATATACTGATTCTACGGTTTAGGATTAAGATAGGTGTGGTTAGTAACCCGTGTAATTGCTTCACTGTCTGATGAATTTCTTCAGAGCTCTAATCTTATCTTCCAGGAAAGAAAAAAATAACAGTTGTTACAGGTACAATACCATTTTTAGCCTAGGCATTTTTGTGATGTTATGTGCTTTGTGACTTGCACACATGACGAACACGAAGACTGAGTCACCCCAATGACAAATTCTTCTCCATTTCTCTAGTCTCCCATGGACAACCACAGGTGCGGGTGCTTAATGATGGTAGGACCATGCTATTGGTCATAAAGTCAAGTAAATAACTCAAGGGACTAAACAGAATGCTATATAGTCAACATCTTTGTAAGGGACATGCATTGGACAGAGGAGAAGTTAGGGCCATGTGGTGGCAATCCGAATGACATGCTGAGGTACAGTTAGTTCTGTTACTAACAGTACTCCAGAAAAGGTGTTTGTGAATTCTTAATAACTTCTATTTTACTAATATCTCATATTTTAGTTATATTATGGGAAGAATTCTATAAATTTCACTATGGTTCCTATTTTTCCCTGTTTTGTAAACATATTTTATACAGTAGATTTGATTAACAAGGTTCTAGGAAGAAATCTCCTAAAAGCTGCAAAGAATGGAAAAAATAATAAGAAAAGGAAATTCTAAAACATTACTCTTCTATGTAGAAACACAAAACTGTTCAGACCCATTTTTCAATGAGCTGTTCTAGTTTCTTGGAAGAACCAGGAGATTGGACTTCCTAAGACTTGTTCTACCTAATTCCATGCTTTTTTTTTTTTTTTTTTTTTTTGGAGAGTGAGAGAGTGAGAGAGTGAGAGAGAGAGAGAGAGAGAGAGAGAATTAATATTTATTTTCCATTTCTCGGTGGACACGACATCGTTGTTTGTATGTGGTGCTGAGGATCGAACCCGGGCCGCACGCATGCCAGGTGAGTGCACTACCACTTGAGCCACATCCCCAGCCCAATTCCATGCTTCTTGAAGCAGGGTTCACTTCATAAAACACACAACCAGCAAGCATTTTAGGACAAAATCCCAACTCTAATTTTATAAAGTGTCAACCTTCAACCAGGGCTTTTCTACCTCTCACTGTGGGCCACAGTGTGTGTTGGAAAGTAACTTGCAATTGCGGTGAGCTCGAGTGAATCCTGAATGACCACCTCCAACTCAGAAAGAGAAGGTGAACAAAGAGCTGCTTCCGCGTGCAGCAGACGGCACAGTTTCCAGAAGTCACTGAAGACCCAGGCAGCAGGGCACTGCTCACCCAGGAGCTCTTCAGATCACTTGTCATTGATTAAACTGAGAGCCGAGTCTTTCTGAGCTCCCACAGCATGGAGGAGTCGCAGCTTCTGGCTGTGATTCCGGACTCTTCCCCTTGCTTCTTCCCCATCCTCTTGCGATCTTGCAATGTTATACAACACTCACCCTCAAAACATGGGAGGTTCACTCCACCCTTCCCCTGCTGTGACAACTGGTGACAATCATGAGAAGAAAAACAGCAATTGTGAAACAATAGAGTTCTACAAAACCAAAAAAGAGATCATTCTCATAACCAAATCTATTGTTTACTGACCCTTGTATTATTAAAGAGCTGAGAAAAATGCATCTTTCAGAATCAAAGAAATTCAGCACAGAGGTCATCTAAGTCATTCTTCTCCTGGACGCCCATGTCTCATCAATGGCAGCCCCTCAGTGCCTGGGAGCAGCTAGGCACAGAAAACTCACCTCCAGAGGCAGAGCATCAGGTCTGGAGAATATTCTCCCTTTGAAATCTTTCCCTTAAATAAAACAAATAAGCCAAAATACATCCTGCCATTTCCACCCACGGTCCTCATATATATACATTTATATTATATATAAATAATTCATATGCCTTAAGTTTAAAATTCACCCCTAGTAATACTACCCTTTAATACTACTACCTTTTAGTACAATGCAGAACAGGGCTAAATTCTCCATATGACAATCCTTCAAATACTTGAGAAGTTATGATAGATAGTCTCCTACTACTAAACATATTCATTTCCTTCTGTCATTCCTCATTTTAGAACACTTAAAAGCCACCCCTCTCAGCCACTCTGTTGGCTTTTGTGTCTATCTTGAACATATTCCAGTTTATCTATGTTCATATTAAAGCTACACCAAACATGCCAAATAATGAACAAAAGTAAGTTATGGAATTCTTGCAAGCACTGCATTGTGAAAGGAATGTGGATTGTATCAGTGTGAAAGAGAAGGAATCATGAGGGCTGAAGCTGGGGCTCAGTGGTGGAGCACTTGCCTGACACACAAGAGGCCCTGGGTTCGATCCTCAGCACCACATAAAAAGTAAACAAATAAATAAAAATATTGTGTCCATCTACAACTAAAAAATACTTTAAAACAGAAAAAGAAATCATGAGTCCTAAGCTCAGATCTTAGTGATCAAAGAAGCTACCTGGAAAACAGAGGGAAAAAAAATTAGGTCATTTGAAAAGACAGAGTAGCCAAATAGGTTGGGAGGAGCCTAAGAGAGAATAACACAGTTTGCATATAACAAAACTGGTGTTTAGTGAGATACAAGCATAAAGGTATTCAGGATGTATTCATGAGAATAAAAAGATGAAATGTGTAGAACCAGAAGGAAAACAGTAATTTAGTGAACTAGCAAATAAAGTGACTGCATAGGGTAGGATTCTTTCCTTTTCACCATTTCCAAAAGAAAAAAAAAATCTGTCTTTGGATTCAATACACAATTTTTTCATTAATAATTCTCACCCTGAATGAAATTAAAACAAAAGTGACCTGAACAACCATTCCTTAAACAGTTATTTGGGTAAGTTATTGATAACTTAGTTAGTGTTTATTCCTTTTTGGGGGGAGTGGGTATGAGGATTGAACTCAGGGCCACTTGACCACGGAGCCACATCCCCAGTCCTATTTTGTATTTGACTTAGAGACAAGATCTCACTGAGTTGCTTAGGGCCTTACTAAGTTGCTGAGGCTGGCTTTGAACTTGCGATGCTCCTGACTCAGCCTCCCAAGCCGCTGGGATTACAGGCCTGTGCCACACCCCTGGCTCAATTCCTTTATTTTCAAGTTGTTTTTTTGTTTGTTTGTTTTAAAGGGGGACAGATTAAGTTCCCTTGCTTTACAGGTAACTTGTTTTTCCCCGTGCTGGGGATGGAGCCCAGCCAGGGATTCAAGCACACTAGGCAAGTGCTCTACCACTTGCTGCACCTCCAGCCCCAACTTTTTAAATATTCTCCAGTCAGTTCTGTAGACATTCATTTTTTAATATATTCATTAATATTCAGATCAAATACTTAATACCGATTTTAGAGACAAGCATTACATTTTAGTAATATCTTGTAACCCTCAAAAATTTCGCTCAAGACCAGCTGCAGAGCCAATGACAGCAACACTTGCAGGTCGCTGCAATCCAGAGCCAGGAAAAGCAACTGCACAGTGGTTCAACTCATAAGGGAAGGATTCCCACTCCTAAAACAGCCAAGCATATGGCGTTTAGTGATCTAAAAGCAAGCTTCCTCCCAAATCACAGTCTTGGAAAACAATTTTGATTCAGAAGGTCATTCTTCTCCATCCTGAGAAACTCAAAAGGAAATATGCAAAACAAAAATCCCAGTTTCCCTCCTGAAAGACTTCATAGGAAAGCAACGCTTATATGATAGCACAATGTTCCTCCACCTGTCCACGAAGACTACAACCTATCCAAAAAGGCATGGGGTCAGTGATGCCTGCAAGAAAACTCTGGTTTCACAGCAACCATTCCAATGCCAGTTTGATGGTGTTCACTCTTGATCTCCACAGTGGCAAAAGCAGTGAAAATAATGCCTTAAAACAACAGCTCCAAGCCCTACACATGTAGCAGCCATTAAACAGACATAATCGTACTAACCCTGTCATTTAAGAGAGATGAGAAACAACCAAAATCAAAGATTTTTGTTGCCAGTCTGAGATCTGGCCAACAGAATCATAAATACAGGTTCCAAGATGCTGCTCTCAAAAAAGGTCTAGAATCCTCACAGGGTGCGGTGACACATACCTGTAATCCCAGTGGCTTGGGAGGCTGAGGGAGGAGGATCTTGAGTTCAAAGCCTCAGCAACAGCAAGGCCTAAGCCACTCAGTGAGATCCTGTCTCTAAATAAAAATAGGGCTGGGGATGGGGCTGAGTGGCTAACCGAGTTCAATCCCTGGTAGCCCCATCCCCCCAAAAAAAGGTCTGAATCTTGCTGAAGTTTCCTAAAATAAAGACCTTACAGCAATGCTATTTCAAAATAATCAAGTATTCTAAAGCACAATAATTTTAATAATAGTATAGTCACATAGAAGGCATGAGCACAGAATAGCAGGGCAAGGTTCAAACGTAGATTAACAAGTCATTGCTCTTTATCCATTTATCCACTGTTCAGGTAAGAGAGAAGAGATAGGACCACATAGATGCCACAAATAAAAACCACAGAACTCCTTTCTGACTTCTAAAGATGGGTTCTACAGAAGATGAATGAAAGCTGTGCCCATTAGAATCAACTCGATATCTGAGTCCAGCCCTGGTGACCCCCAGATTAGAGCTATTGCAAACTGAATGACAGTGCTCTGCTGGTCTTCCTGCTACCTCTTTTCCACGGCTACTCTCTTCCAGTTCATCCTCTACAAGCAGAGACAGACACAGAGAGAGAATCATGGTTCTCTGCCAAGTTTGGAAAGTGTTGAATGTTCATGGGATCCTAAAGCCCTAAACTTCTTAGCTTGGCACAGCAGGCCTTCATGGTATGACCCAATATAGCGTCAGCCCTGCCCCTGCGCAAACGTCTCTGAAATGCAATGAGACCCACAGGGTCTCCTCGGCCTACCTGTTGTGCCAGAGGGTCCACACTTCTGTGCTGGACGCATCCTAGCCTTGCCCTCCTGCAACTGACAGAACTTCACTCCCCCTTTAGAGCCAGCTCTGCTCTCTCTCACAGTGACACCACCATGCCTCTGTTCATTTCACAGTTTTAGCCTGTCCTGTGTTTTCTATGATTTTTTTCTTGTATATTTAGGTGTGGTGATGCTTGGTGACACAGAGGCAGAGAATAGGGAAGTGGACTGAAAAGAGACAGGAATGCAAAACAGAGTGATGAGCAGACTTTCTCCATTTAAAATATTTGCTCCAAATCACTAGCTATCACCTTTGTTTAAAAAAAAAAATTGACTGGTGCTGTGTAACTCAGATCTCTAATGCCTAGGAGCACTTCAGAGAGGAGTCCAGGAAAGGTCCAGATCAGGCACCAAGATACTTATCACTCCTTTAAGGCCCGGTTGGTTCTAGTCACTGATGTGTTATGAGGAAACAACGTGAATGGGGATTTTATTTTCATGAAATACTTAGCTATGAGAGCTTACATGCTGCAAGGAACTCTGGTACTTACACTGATATCAGAAGCCTCCCCGAAGGCAGCCACAGGGGTTAAGGAGAATCAATTTTGTTATAGGAGAACTTATTTTAAATTTATAATGCATGAGGAATACTGAACATTTCAAACAACCTGTCAGAATTATTTAGAATGCTAAAGAAGCAAATCTATATTTTCAGAAAATTTTAATTAAGGTTGAGAGTTCAAA